>NC_091117.1:123330130-123657630 GCF_040183065.1 Periplaneta americana
AGATCCATAAATGGCGAAGACATACCAACTGAATGGAAATTGGGGTATATATCCACAATCCATAAAAAAGGATCAAAGAATGTAGTAATTATAGAGGTTTGACTGTTATAAGTACTATTAGTCGTTTATATGGTAAAATATTAAAAGGAATTCTAGAAGAAAAATACACAAATAAAGAATCTGAAGAAAAAGCAGGATTTAGGTCTCGACGATTTACTACTGACAATATTTTTGTCTAAATCAGATTATTGAAAAGACAATAATTTACAATAAAGAATTACATATATGCCTATTATTTGTGGATTTGGAAAAAGCATATGATATGGTCCCACACATTAAACTTTGGGAATATTTGGAAAGGGTTGATATTTCGAAAACTTTAATTAAAGCAATTCAAAATTTATATAGACATTCTTTGGCAAGAATAAAAATAAAAAATTAGGTATCAACTGAATTTTGTATTACTAAAGGATTATGCCAGGGATGCTGCCTGTCTCCAACACTGTTTAAATTTTACGTGGAAGTAGCTCTGAAAGGATGGAAGAAGAAATGTAGGCATATGGGTGTTTTGGTTGGTGACAAATATATACCGGTATATATATATATATATATATATATATATATATACTGTACAATAATTTGCTGTTTATCAAATCATACTAGCAGAAGAGCATGATGATATTGAATACATGAACAGAAAACCGGTTGAAGAATATGAAAAATCTGGATTAAAATTTAATTTTGAAATATCTCATTATATGGTTATTGGGGGAGAGAAGCAAAATCTGATAATTGAATATAAAGGTGTTATTAAATACGAGTATAGTAATAAATACAAATATTTAGGTGTTACAATCACAGATGATGGAAGGAACCATGTAGAAATGAAAGAACGTTTTAAGAAAGGAAAATATGCAATATCCACTCTTAATCAAGTATTATGGGATAATAAAATCATAATTGAAACTGAACATAAAATTTATAAATCAATTGTGAGAAGCAAATTAAGCTTTCAGGAATAACTCACTGTAAAGTTAATTTGAATAATTTCGAGGGAAAAATTATTCAATTGTGAGAAGTACAACTTTATGTGGAACAGAAACTTCGCATTGCAAAACACATTCAAAAATAAATTTATGGCCTTAGAAATGGATTATTGGAGACGATCAGCTGCCATTTCAAGAAGAGATAAAATTATAAACGATATAATAGAGAGAATATGCAAGTTAAGAATGATATTGTAGAGGTTATTTTCATAAAACAACTAATATGGTATGGGCATATGATGCGAATGAATACGAAAAGATTACCTAGGTTGGCAAATGATTGGACCCCATAAAGAAGAAGACAAAGAGAAAGACCTATAACAACATGGAAAAAGGGCATTCTGGAAGCTTTGGAAAGAAGGCAATTAGGAGAAGACGTATGTAGAGATAGAGGGAAGTGGTATCTTGCAGTGCGATACATTTATCAGTGACTGTAAATTAATATTTGTCTGTCAGAAAGTGTCAAAAGGCATTGTAAACTGATTAATAATAATAATAATAATAATAATAATAATAATAATAATAATAATAATATGTATTATGGGGAAGGAAACAATAATCACCAATTAGGAACAGGATTCGTTGTACATAAAAGAATAAAATCAGCAGTAAAAAAGGTCGAATTTATCAGTGACAGGTTATCATATTTAGTACTTAAGGGTAGATGGTGCGACATCATAGTTATAAATGCTCACGCCCCTACAGAAGAGAAAGGCGACTATATAAAGGATAGCTTCTATGAGGAATTGGAACATACTTTTGATCAGTTCCCTAGATATCACATGAAAATTTTATTGGGGGATTTCAATGCTAAAGTAGGACGGGAGGATATTTTTAGACCAACTGTTGGAAAAGAGAGCCTACACGCAATTAGTAGTGACAATGGAGTTAGATTAGTCAACTTTGCCACATCGAAAAATTTAATTGTCAAAAGTACAACATTCCCCCATAAGGATATACATAAATATACTTGGACTTCTCCAGATGGATTGACACACAACCAAATAGATCACATCTTGATAGATGAATGGAGACATACTAGTATAGTAGATATTCGAACTTTCAGGGGTGCAGACTGTAATTCTGACCATTATTTGGTGATTGGAGAATTAAGAGAAAGATTATCAGTAGCCAAGCGAGTAGAGCAACAAGTTAATATTACTAAATTCAATATTTTGAAATTAAAGGACGAGGAAGCTAAGCAAAATTATCAGGTCGAAATTTCGAATAGGTTTGCCACTTTAGAAAGTTCCCACGAAGTTGAGAAAGAATTACATGTTAATAGCGTGTGGGAAAATATCAGAGATAGTATCAAAATTGCAGCTGAGCAGAGCATATGTTATTATGAAACTAAGAAAAAGAAACCGTGGTTTGATGGAGATTGTTGCATGGTAGTAGAAAGAAGGAAACAGGCAAAATTGAAATTCTTACAGGATCCAGTTGAGGAGAAGAGAGATAATTATTTCAATGAAAGACGGGAAGCAAGTCGTACACTTAGGAATAAAAAGAGAGGTTACTTGAAGGAAAAACTGAATGAGGTAGAAACAAATACGAGTAGTAAGAATAAAAACATTCGAGATTTATATAAGGGTATAAAGGAATTTAAGAACGGATATCAGCCAAGGGTAAACGTGATCAAGGATGAGAATGGTGACTTGCTTGCAGACTCTCCATCAATCCTAACCAGATGGAAAAACTATTTTGCGCAACTACTAAATGTACATAGGCCAAATAGAAATGATCGGGACGATATTGAAATACAAACTGCTGAGCCATTTATACCCGAACCCACGCTTTCAGAAGTCGAAATTGCGATAGAAAATCTGAAAAAGTACAAGTCTCCAGGTATCGCTCAAATTCCAGCAGAATTAATACAAGAGGGTGGAAGTGCATTATATAGCGAAATTTATAAACTTATACTTGCTATTTGGGAAAAGGAAATTGTACCAGATCAATGGAAGGAGTCCATAATTGTACCTATTTTTAAAAAGGGGGACAAAACCAACTGTGGTAACTTTCGAGGAATATCACTTTTGTTGACGTCGTACAAAATTTTGTCCAATATTCTTTTGAGGAGATTAACTCCGTACGTAGATGAAATTATTGGGGATCATCAGTGCGGTTTTCGGCGTAATAGATCGACTATTGATCAGATTTTTGTATTCGCCAGATAATGGAGAAAAAATGGGAGTATAAGGGTACAGTACATCAGTTATTCATAGATTTCAAAAAGGCATATGACTCGGTTAAGAGGGAAGTATTATACACCGTGTTCCGCTTATAAGTATAATAAAAGAAATAGTTATAATTTCATAACAATGCATGCAAATGGGTTAAGATTGGTACCATTGTAAAGAGGAAATTGGGAAGTTTTAATCCATTGTTGTTACTTATTTTTAGAAGACTCACGCATGCGCAGATCATTAAATAAGAGAATTCGTATCGTATCTTTAGTCAGTCAGCATGTGGACGCCACAGCAGAAAGCCTTTTGTGTGCTGTCATTAGCAGAACATAGATCCATAATTCGTGTACAGCGCTTGTTTCGCCGTCAGTACAATCTTAGACCGAGGGAAGCTGTACCGACGTACGTCTCAATAATGAAATGGGATAGGCAGCTCAGAGAAACAGGAAGTTTGTTGTCTAATGCAGGTAAACATTCCAAGCGTAAAGTGTCTGACGAAAATGTCGAACGCATTCGCGAGGCATTTCAGAGAAGCCCGCGGAAATCCATTCGACAGGCTAGTGTGCAGTTGAACATCCCACCAACAACAGTGCATACAGTGCTCCATAAAAGATTGCGTTTGCGAGCGTACAAGCTGCAACTTCATCAGATGATTACGCCGAATGATAAACTGGAACGAAAACGCTTTGCAGAAACAATGTTGGATAAAGTGGACGATGACGACACATTTCTAACTCGAGTCTGTTTCTCAGATGAGGCAACCTTCCACGTCAGTGGAAAAGTAAACCGACACAATTGTCGCATCTGGGGGTCGGAAAATCCAAGTGTCGTAATTGAACACCAACGGGATTCCCCTAAATGGAATGTTTGGTGTGGGATCATGCGTGACAGAATCATTGGTCCCTATTTCTTTGCTGAAAAGACAGTCACTGCAAACACGTACCTGGATATGTTGCAACTGTATGCTGTGCCACAACTCCCAGATGGAGCAATTTTCCAGCAAGATGGGGCTCCACCACACTTTGCCAACATGGTTCGCACATTCTTAGACGAACAATTCCCTGCAAGATGGATCGGAAGAGGATCACCGTACATCACATGGCCTGCCAGATCACCAGATCTAACACCACCTGATTTTTTCCTGTGGGGGTTTGTTAAGGACCAGGTCTACAGGACGCCAGTACGTGATTTGGCAGACTTACAAGAAAGAATTTATGCTGCTGTCAACAATGTTACACCACAGATGCTTCATAACACTTGGGTCGAGGTTGAATACCGGTTGGATATTTCCCGTGCCACCAATGGAAGCCATGTTGAGGTTTATGGAACATAAGGTAACAAAAATTCCCAGTTTTCATTCTTTGTAGCAGTTGGTTTCAACTATATACTTGTATTAATTCAGAAGTTATAGCTATTTCTTTTGTTATACTTATAAGCGGAACACTCTGTATGATATTCTTATTGAATTTGGTATTCCCAAGAAACTAGTTCGATTAATTAAAATGTGTCTCAGTGAAACATACAGCAGAGTCCGTATAGGTCAGTTTCTATCTGATCCTTTTCCAATTCACTGCGGGCTAAAGCAGGGAGATGCACTATCACCTTTACTTTTTAACTTCGCTTTAGAATATGCCATTAGGAAAGTTCAGGATAACAGGCAGGGTTTGGAATTGAACGGGTTACATCAGCTTCTTGTCTATGCAGATGACGTGAATATGTTAGGAGAAAATACACAAACGGTTAGGGAAAACACGGAAATTTTACTTGAAGCAAGTAAAGCGATCGGTTTGGAAGTAAATCCCGAAAAGACAAAGTATATGATTATGTCTCGTGACGGGAATATTGTACGAAATGGAAATATAAAAATTGGAGATTTATCCTTCGAAGAGGTGGAAAAATTCAAATATCTTGGAGCAACAGTAACAAATATAAATGACACTCGGGAGGAAATTAAACGCAGAATAAATATGGGAAATGCGTGTTATTATTCGGTTGAGAAGCTCTTATCATCCAGTCTGCTCTCCAAAAATCTGAAAGTTAGAATTTATAAAACAGTTATATTACCGGTTCTTCTATATGGCTGTGAAACTTGGACTCTCACTCTGAGAGGGGAACATAGGTTAAGGGTGTTTGAGAATAAGGTGCTTAGGAAAATATTTGGGGCTAAGCGGGATGAAGTTACAGGAGAATGGAGAAAGTTACACAACACAGAACTGCACGCATTGTATTCTTCACCTGACATAATTAGGAACTTGAAATCCAGACGTTTGAGATGGGCAGGGCATGTAGCACGTATGGGCGAATCCAGAAATGCATATAGAATGTTAGTTGGGAGACCGGAGGGAAAAAGACCTTTAGGGAGGCCGAGACGTAGATGGGAGGATAATATTAAAATGGATTTGAGGGAGGTGGGGTATGATGATAGAGACTGGCTTAATCTTGCACAGGATAGGGACCGATGGCGGGCTTATGTGAGGGCGGCAATGAACCTTCGGGTTCCTTAAAAGCCATTTGTAAGTAAGTAAGTAATAATAATAATAATAATAATAATAATAATAATAATAATGATAATAATAATAATATTTGCCTACGGGAAAAGTATTACTATCAGCTTAGTATGCAACATAGCATACCTGCTTTGAGAGGGATGAGGCAAATAACGGTAGACAGCGTGACGCTGGCAGTAGTGCAGTTTGGTTCATGAGAAATGAAGTAATACATGAATATCTCATTATTTGTGCGTCCTTTTGACTAGTTTCCAGTGATTAGCTGTGAAACTTACAAAGTGCAATTCTAATTTATTCTCATTAAGAGACCTAAATATTTCATTGTGCTTGACATACTGGTAATATTATTTACGTATTGATGCGTTGCAATGAATTATGACATGCATGTGCAAGACATGTAACGTGTATCATTTCTTCATATAACTTGCAGCATCTGTAACATATAGTAACACATTTTCGGATTGCACACATGATGGCCATAGCAACTTCATAGCACTATCAAAAAGTTCACATATGGTGTAATAATTAACCCTCTCTAACACTTCACTCATTAAGATATAGAGTCTACAGCAACATTCCGCACTAAGGGCACTCATATCATTTGCAACGTGACGTCCAACGGAGTCCATGCTTTCATCAATAGAAAGAAACCCATATCTTCTCATTTTGCAATTTACACTTCACTTCACACAGACATTTCTAATATGCATATTGCACATACTTCTTCCGCAGTGTTGCTTCTTCAGAAATTTGTCTTCCAGTGTACTTTTCTGAAAAGTCACGGAGTTTCGCGTTTTATAATTGGTTTAACGGAATATTTGAAGCAATAAACGCGTCACACATATCTTCGAAATGTTCGTTCAAGTAGTTGTGAAGGAGATTCCTGCTACACCTTGCTTAAATTCTGTTGTCTATCACATGCGAGTTTATGCTTATTGCTGTTTATATGCTTCTTAACTTTGCATGCCATGTCGGCTACCATTTTCACAAAACAGTTCATTACCATGGATGGAAAACACATTTTCTCCATATTGACGAACATATTTCCTTAGTGCTTCTATCTTGCGTACTTTTGGTCTCGGCATTCTGAAGACCCATGTCGATTGCTTTTGACTGCGTTGTACCAAGCTGCGCCGGCACTAACTCCTACCTTCACAGTGATGCGTGCGAGAGTCCTCGGTTCATAAACATTAGCTATACTACATCGCGCGTTTCCCTGTAAGCAATACTTTCTCCGGGGTCTGCTAATAACTTATTTTTGAATGACTTTTTTCCCAAAGCAAGTTTTTCAAGAAATTCATTGACCGTTTGCTCCATTTGCATATTCGCAAAAATACTGTATTATTAATATTGTTAATGGTGTATTATAGCTTTAACCGTGATTCTGATACACATTACCAAATATTCACAAAATATTGTATCATTCCGAGGAGGGAAAATAATATATGGATTTATTTATACGTCAGAAAAGATTTCAAGATTTCAACCCTGATTAAGATTATTAGTGCTGCACGCTTAAAGATGAATATAGGACAACAACTTTACACAGTCAATAGGACAGACTATTCGTTTACTGAAGAAAGGAACACAGTCATGCACCCAACCAAGAAAAATTGCAGGCTAAATGGTGATGATAGGTTTAAGCACGTATACCTGTCGATCATCCTCAACTTCCCCTTGCACAAATATTGAGTGCTGAGCTACCGCGAGTTTCATCGGAGGTGTTGAGTCAGCTATCTGAACATGAAAATTAAAAGAAAAACCTGCGCAAAAACGAAGAATATATCTGTAACCTTATCCGCAACCACTCGGAGAATTTTGGGAGCTTGCAGATTATAAATCAATGTGAGAAATTCGTGACTTTCGTGTTAGAGGCGAGAGAGATTTAATGCTTGCAATACAAAATAGTTAGAATTCTTTATGTGTTGTTTGTCGGCGGCACTTTTAATATGTATCCAATATTTACAATAATTGGTGTAAAGAACAGAACTTGAGGAAACTTAGAAGAGATAAGAATTCCTTAACCATTACTATTTTTCCTGCCAAGCTGTAAATAACAATTTCTGTATAGCGCAGTATTTGATTGCATTCATGACAAGACTCATGTTGCAGAAAATACCGGTGTCTAGCGTAGCATAATGCGCTATTTGGAACTAACCATGGCAAAAGAAGCTTTTCATAGAAAAAGAAGCATATTCTGTGGACCTCTGGAGAAAGAACTAAGGAAGGGACTAGTGAAGTGCTTTGTATGGGGCAGAAACATGGACATTACGACGAAGTGAAGAGAAGCAAGTATAAGCATTTGAGATATGGATATGGAGAAGGATGGAGCGTGTGAAGTAGACAGACAGAATAAGAAACGAAGCTGTGTTGGAAAGATTGGATGAAGAAACAATGATGCTGAAACCTATTAGAAAGAGGAAAAGGAATTGGCTGGGTCACTGGCTGAAAAGAAACTGCTTTCTGAAGGATGAACTGGGAAGAATGTGAACGGGAGAAGAGTTCAGGGCAGAAGAAGATATCAAATGATAGACAACATTAAAATATATGGATCATATGAGGAGACAAAGAGGAAGGCAGAAAATAGGAAAGATTGGATAATGCTGGATTTGCAGTGAAAGACCTGCCCTTGGCCAGAACACTATGAATGAATTAGTATTCAACGCCGCCAAATCAGAATTTCCTCATACTCGTATATCATGCTAATTTCCATGTCTCAATCTTTATATCGAAAAGTACAAACAGAAACTCTTCAAATCCCATACAATGATTTAACGATCACATCGTTAAAGGGGGCATAATATGCTTCTGAACCTGGCATTCGTTCCTCTTTCCGATCTTCGAGCTGCGTTAGATATTGTTTTGGGAACCATGCCCGATTCTGCCATCCACCACAGGTTACTTTGGGGATTTTTACATCCGTGAAAAACTTAGAAGAGACAGAAGAATAGCTGTTCCCTCAATGTCGATTTTTATTTTTATTTTAGTAGGTTATTTTACGACGCTTTATCAATCAGCTTAGGTTATTTAGCGGTGATAATACCGGTGAAATGAGTCCGGGTCCAGCACCGATAGTTACCCAGCATTTGCTCATAATGGGTTGAGGGAAAACTCCGGAAAAACCTCAACCAGGTAAGTTGCCCCGACTGAGAATCAAACCCTGGCCACCTGGTTTCGCGGCCAGACGTGCTAACCGTTACTCCACAGGTGTGGACTCGATGTCGATATCTCCTCTAATTATGTGATAGGCTATGTGTGAAGACACTTTGGTCGGATAGCGTGGGAATAACAATATAAGCCAAAGTTGGAACAGTAGCTCTCAGCTGGTTGTAGGGAAACCAACCATCGCTATTTGCTATCGTGGTGAATTTCAAAGAGAACAAAGAAGCAGAAATGATCTTATTAGCAAAATTGTCACTAGTCAGGTAGTGAAATCAAAGCCAAAAAAAGTACTTCAAGATGTGTTCAAGACCAAATTAAATCTATTATTATGGAGTAGCATGAAAATTATATTATTGAAAAGAAAAAGATTTTAATATAAGAAGAATTAAATATAATTTCATTTTATAAGAATAGGCTATGTTTAATATTTAATTAATTTGTATCTAATTTTTCAGAAATATTAAATAACCACCATACCAAAATACAATTATTTAATTCAAAAAGAGCTTGTTTCCATTGTCAGAGCATGGGAAAAAGTGTTTGGAAAAATTGTCGGAAAAAAATACAGAGTTGGACTAAGAGACTTCGGAAAAAAGAATTCGGGAAATTTTCTTGGAACTAAATATTATGGGAAAATGGCATTGTGAATTTCGGACTATGAGACCTGCATGGGATTCATTAATCTTCCCTTAAAGCTCTTTTAAGGATACAGACAATTCTCGTAACAATTATCTTGTATTAGTATCTTCAATCAGTAACACATCAGTTCTGTCCTAAGCACATTTTCAGAGATAACTGCTGAGTACAGCGTTGAATCCAGCCACATTGCTTCGCGGAGAGGGAATGATTCCCCGGAAGAGGTTGAGAATTTTGAAGAGCAATTTATAAAAAAAAACATTTATTGCGAGGAATATATTTTATTTACTATTAATACTATTCACTATTTACAGCAATTTTTTTATTTTGAAGTTCGCATGTTTCTCTTCTGTTCACTATAAAAGTTTTTAAGTAGTATTTTCGGACACTAAAATAAAACGTTCCAATGATTACACAAATATTCATGTAAATAATGAATTTGAAGCTTGTACTTTACCTTTACAATACTCTTATTCGCCGAGATTTTTGCCTGGCATACAAGTCTATCATTTTGTCGATGAAATTGGTGGGTAATATCTCTGGTCCTTCAATACAAATTTTCATGTACGGTATGCATTAAGTGCCTCTCGTCCTATTCGATTTCAGAGTCTTGTGCAAATGCGATTCATTGCGCTGAAAGATCGTTCTACTGTGGCTGTAGAGACTGGCAAGCACCACAAACGAATACATAGTTCTTTTAGATGTTCGTACCCAACATTAGACTGAAGAATATAAGATATGAGGTTATCCTTATCAGGTTTCAGAACGCACCGCCTCAATTGTCGTCATAATGATGTCAGTCATATTTTGCCTCCCATTTCTTGTATTTCACATTTATCGTTTTTCTTTTCTCCGATATGTCACTTTCACATTTCATTGTTATTAACTTTTGCAAACTGATTAATCACTTTTTCACCAATAAAAACATTTTCACTACTTACGCTATCACTTCTCCCTCTGAATTTATAACCAGCCCTACTTCATCAACAGTCACACTTTAGCCACTTCATTGCTTTTTTCCTTCTGAATTACTTTTTTTCATTTTGACTATTTTGCGCACTTTGTCCTTACGGAAAAAGACCGAAATATACTTGTTTCTTTTCTCCGCGGACATGACATAGCACACGAAATCTCTGTTTGCTCTCGTTCAACTGTTAATGGTAGGAGTATGGAGAATCTCTGTTAAATTATAACACGCAACATGTCGATTTTTGTCTCATTCTTAAAGTGACACGGAAGAAATACCCCGCTCCCCCCCTCCCCATGGATTTCCAACACTGGCTGCTTGTACTGTTGTGAACATCATTCTACACATTAATTTTTTCATTATTAATAGCGTTTTGATCAACCGTAGATCTCCGAGATTTTTCATTACAACCCTAACTGAAGATATTCTGAATTATTAAAACAAGACACAAGCTCCAATAGTGGAACATCGGTGCTGCACTGGTAGAGTAACTAATGTTACGTCAATTAAACTTCAGCAATAAAAACTATGTAATTCAATATAGACAATATGAACACAGACGCTTGTATATTTTATTGAATATTTTATTGCCCATGGTATCACGAATTCTTAAAACGGCTCAAGAATAACTACAGAATGCAATCAGTAAATTTTAATTTAATTATATTAAATTAATTACCTGCATTAGCAGCATAACAGCCATAAGTCTTCTTAACATTGTTAGATGAAACTATAAGCGCTTTAAGCGGGTAATAGTGAATTAGCTGCGTGTTGATTCTGTCAAAAGTTTTAAGACCTATGTGGCTGTAATCAGCACAGCAATATTTATGTCTGAATGAGCTATTAAACTATGAGCATATAGCTTTTTAAGACCCTAAACCGCACAATGTATTAACCTATTCATGATGAAAGGAAAAGTCTTTAAAAATTTTTATTTTACAAACTTGAACGCTACTTTATCAACTTTTGTAAAGACTTTGTGAAATAGATTTGTACTAAAGACATTGAAATAACATTTATTTCTTAAAGAGTACTCATCAGAACTTTTCAGTAAACTAGAATACAATTGTTCATTATGACATTTTTGAAGAAAGTATTAGACTAATAATTGATGACACCAAGATACATTTGCATACTTTATGGGGGGAATCCCAGATACATAATACTGCGCATGCTCGTGCGTTGCTTTCAGATACATCAAGGCCTCAATAAAAAAAAACTGATAAATACAGAATCAATCAAAGCGAATATGAACAGAAAACCACATACCTATGCTTAAGGGATGGTACTACCAGTTTCAGTAGCGTAGATGGTTACGGCATGCGTTTGCAAAGCGAGTGAATAATACTAGTTTAAGGTTCGAGTCTCCGACGATCTTCAATTTTTAAATTAAAAAAAATTCCGATCATAGTATATCTTGCTGTTTAGTGAACTGTCCGAAGACAGGTCTGAATTTCACAAATGGTAATAAGAAGGCACCACTTATGAGGCAACTAGACCAGGAGATAATAAGAGGAAGGCAGAAAATTTGAAAGACTGGACAATGCTGGGTTTACAGTGAAAAACCTGCCCTTGGGCAGAGCACAATGAATGAATATCTCGCAAAGCTAGATTTATGTCGCGACAACTTTTACAATATATGCCCGAAATGTAATAAATAACAAACACCCTTCTCTCCCAAGCAATACTCATGTCTATACATAAAAGGGTCTGTGTCGTCATTTCTTATCTTGAAGATGGCGGACAAACAATTCCGGGCGATCGTAAATTGCACTAGAAAATAGTAAACTGCTCTGCAAAGAAACAGGGCGGTTAATCACTTACCATATAAACTGCACTGTATGGCCGAGGAGTAGAAGTTACAAACTGCACTGAAGCTATGAGCTGATGTTTGTTGCATAGACTATACTAACATTTCAGTTTATTATGCGTGTCGATTACCAAACACTTGTTCAACACTAATACTGTACTGTACTTTGGCAAAGCTATAACATAACATGTATTTTTTATGAATCTGAATCGATCAATTTTTCCTTTCTGGTAAACAGAAATTTGTCTTTCAACTTGAATTTGTTTCTTCTTAGTGTATGAATTTTTTCCTAAATGTGGTGTATTGATGCTATTGATCTTTATGTAAATCTCGGTCTGAAGACTGATTAACTGGTCCTCAAAAATATGTATAGAGGGATGAGAAGAATTAGAAGAAGAGTTGAAATGCGAATGGAAAGATTCGCATCCATTCGTTGTCCGACCTGTGTCCGCTGACTGTGCTGCCCACATATTCGGTGGAAATGGCGCATCATCATCATCATCATCATTATCAATTAATTGTCAACTAAATAAGAAGAAAATTTTACTACAGACTCAGTTTCAGATTGTTTTGGAATTAGATCATACACAAACGCATCCCCTACTTTATCCGGCTATAAGTAAAACAGCCCGAATACATAGTGTAATCACTGTCCAATGATGAATCCTTGTTTTTGTATTCACACGCCAAACCTAACCCCTGAATTTTGTTCCATCAGGAATTGGTTAAATGAAACCTGTACAGAAAATTTCAGTATTTGCCCACACGTTTTTCACTGCAAGATGAGTAGTAGTGTTTTCACTGATTTTTAATGGCAACACCATCTGGTTTGCCTCAAACTCTTTAGGTAGTGAAGTTTGTTATTTAAGTCTGGTTTCAAATTTATTGATAACATGACCTATTTACGAGAACTGGAGAAATAAACATACAGTCTTTGTAGGTAGGAGAAAAAATTTAAAGCTTCAGGAAAGGACTCAACGACACTTACTCCAACTAAGTTTAATCAGTGGTCTGCATAAGGTACGAATCGGGAAAATTTATTTTCCTTCTTAAGTTGAGCTTGAAAGCCGTCATACTGGCCAGACATATTTGCTACATTATCAGAAGACAGCCCTCTATATTGACTTTAAGGGATGTCCTTGCTATCTAAAAATGATTTTACTTCATTAAACAAAGACTTTCCAGTGTGACTTTCAATAGGCTTAAAACAAATACAACTGATCTACATGAGCACAATCCGGAGAAGAGTATGGTAATGAATAGTATTTTGATTGTTTCAATTCACTGACTATTGTATTTAATACCTTTTTTGCCCATTAACTGAATCAGTTCTTCAGCAAATATTTTTGATAAATATGAAGGCTTTTCTTTTCTTGATTACCATGTTTAGCAATGTGATCCTTCAAAAATGGGTTAAACTGGGAAATTAGTTCAAGAACTCCTAAGTAATTACAATTATTATGCACTCCAAAAGACTACTTATCTCCACGAAATGATGGTTCTCGAACACAAACATTTTATGACTGCCACAGTTCGTTTCAATATCTCGACCCAATATTCTGACTCTGAAGTTATTTGTTGAACTAACTCACTGTCAATTCGTGAGCAAATATTTTTCCTTAACAACCACGAATTAATAGCATTTCTATGCTCTGTACTATTTTCATGGCTTAAGATAGCTTCATCTGCTTATTTCTAGTTACAAACACCAAATCCAGGAAATGTGGAGTTAAATTTATTAGTTGAAAATAACTTGCAATTGTAACAATGCACTTTCCCAGTAGATGGTGAATATACATGGGTCATTCAATAATAAATTAGTCGGAACATTTGAATTAACAACAAAGAAAGAATTTTTGGAACAGTCACATTGTTTCAGTGCTCAGAAGTAATCTCCTCCAACATGAAGACCCGGCTCCACATCTCAGGAAGACGACATTTGCCATCCACAGCATCTTGTACTAATCTTCGGACAGACTAATCTACTGCAGCTATAATTGCTTATCTGGTTCTAAAGCGAATTCCTCCAAGTGATAATTTCATTTTCGCGAAAAGGTCCAAATCACATGGATTCATAATTGGGGAGTATGGAAGATGCTCCAGAATTTCCCAGTTCCATCTGCGAAGTAAATTAACCACAGGGGCAGCTATGTGAGAGCGAGCACCATCATGTAGCACAATAGGATGAGAATTCAGGAGATTTGGACGTTTACGGCGCACAGCTGGTCGTAAATGGTGTTCCAGAAAGTAACTGTAATATACACCATTCACATGATTTCCCGCAGGAACTGAATGAGTGACAAGGACATCTTCAAAATCATAAGCAACAATGAACATGACTTTACGTGGACTCTGTTTTTTGGCCGTGAGGAATCATTGTGCCGCCACTCATTTCATT
This sequence comes from Periplaneta americana, assembly GCF_040183065.1. NCBI lineage: Eukaryota > Metazoa > Arthropoda > Insecta > Blattodea > Blattidae > Periplaneta > Periplaneta americana. The sequence continues at coordinate 123,344,840 of NC_091117.1, forward strand.
GTCTCTTCAATTTTGGTTGGTAGCATCGAACTCAGGTTTCATCTAAGTATGATACGTCGAAGGAAACGCTCGCCTTCACGTCCATAGCGTTCTAAGTGCAATCTCGCTGTTTCATTCTCTGCCACATGTTTTCCTCTTTAGGATTGTGTGGAATCCACCGAGCGCAGATTTTACTCATCTTTAACTTCTTTTTAAGTATGTGAAGAATCGTACCAGGAGCAGTTCCAACTTCCCTTGCTAGTTCAATACAAGTCTAACAACGGTATTCTTCCAGCAGTGCTCTTACAGCGTTCACATGCACATCATCACTTGCAGATTGCGGTGTGCCAGCTCCGATGAACATCTTGCCTCCCGTCGCGAAATGCATGTGCCCACCTAGCCACAGTACGATATGGTGAAGTCTCTCTACCACAAGCTTCCAGTAATGCTGTATGGCATTGTTGAGCATTCTTGCCTCTTGCAATCTGAACTTCAATGAAGCATCGTTGTTCGTATTTGCTAAACATTTTAGAGCACTACAGATAAGAGTCTACAAATTAAACTCACTACAAATATCTTATAAATGAGATTATTTTGCTTCAAACTCACACATAACACACATCAGATTCTCTTCTTTCTCATGTTATCAGCTTGCATCATTTACCGCTGATAGCGCCACATACGAACATTGTTACAACTAATTATTGAATGACCTATGTATAAGCCAAATTCTTTCAACAGTATCTCCATTCCGAAGTTTACGAATGAAAAAGCTATCTGAAAAATACCGATTTTGTGATCTTTTTACTTGTTTAGATGCAGGATACTTTCCCGAATCGGAACGGTTTTGGAAATACTGAGGTCCAAGCTGAATACATTGCTCTCTAAAGTCACCCTTAATGCATTCAGGCCAATAACCAGGATCAGTAGAAGTAAAATTTGCAGTAGGCCTAGGCGTAGGACGTCCATTAGCAGCGGAAATTACAGAGCTGCATCTAGACTCGACATCACACTGAGTCCTACTGTTGTGTACTGAACTAGAATGCAGAACAAATAAAATTTTACTTTGTGCCAATGTATTTATTACTTAATTTATTATTGACGAATATTCCATAAAATGTGATTAACGTTTAATGAGAATAAAACACATACAAACTTTTTAAAACAACATTAGTACATAAGAGACAACCATTTCCAGGTTGCCAATAAACTATAGTTTTCAAGATTCATAACAATAAGCAGCGGAATTAGACTATTACCTGTAGGGAAAGGTGTTGATTCCAATTCACTAATAACAGTTTCTTCAGAAGTTGAAGCATTTGTAGACCTCCTCTTAAAAAACGAAAATATTTTTGGCAACTTTCCCACTTGTTACAACTTTTGTTCTTTAATTTCCGTTTTTTGGCATCACCAGCATATTTTCTGTCCATCATCCCAAGAACCATAAATTTGTAACAGCCGAACAAGGTTGCCAATCTTTCAGCGCGACAGGATCGCATTACTGCTTCAAATTTCCTACTCTCCTATACCAACTCGCCGGTATGCTCTCTGTTTGGCAATGAGTGAGTAAAGCCAGTGGCGTAACTGAGGGTTCCGCAGATCCCGCGATGCGGGGGAGCCCGCAAAGAACGAAAAGTTTGAAAATGAAAACTAGAAAAAGGGAATGTAAATAGGTTGTCATAATGTAAAAAAGGACATGCAGAATAGTAAAAGAAAAAGAGTTCGCAACTTTCAGTTAACACGCCGGTACAAGTCAACTATGAGCAAACTGAGTATTGAAAAATAACATGAGCCTGTCGTTTGTCGCTGCGCCGCCATCCAATTAATATATATATATATATATATATATATATATATATATATATATATATATACAGGGTGTTTAAAAAATACGAGGCATAATTTCAGGTATATATTTCCCACATGTAGACAATCAAAATAGTTCATTACAACATGTGTCCGGAAATGCTTTATTTCCGAGTTATGGCCTTCACAACATTGAAATTCACCGGAACGTTTTTCTTTCCGAAGGTCGTTGCCGTCAAAGGAGACATTAAGAGGGCACTCTGACAGTTCATTCCGAGGCGAAGGTTACATTCAGTGTTGTGTAGGCGTTAGACTGTGCGACATGTATTCAAATCAAGAGCTGGCATAGATACACTTCATGTACGGTAAGGCGGACGGCAATGCTGCGCTGGCTCGTCGTTTGTACCAAGAGAGGTACCCACAGCGACAATGTCGAGATTCTGGAGGCTGTGAACATGACTCCTTCTATCAGCACACGAAGGGTAGCGTTGCAAGTCACTGTTCTTCATACGACTGTCTGGAGACTGTTGAAAGAGTATCAATTGTATCCTTATCATTTGCAACGTGTACAGGCCCTGTCACCAGCAGATTACCCTGCACGAGTTAGGTTCTGTCAGTGGTTCTTGCAGCAGTGTGGTGTAAATACGAACTTTCCTGCCTTAGTATTATTTACAGATGAAGCACAGTTCACACGAGATGGCATAACAAATTTCCACAATCAGCATGTATGGGCGTATGAAAACCCACGTGCAACTGTTCCATCTCATCACCAGGTGCGGTTCTTCCTCAACATGGGGGCCGGTATCATTGGTGATCGATTAGTTGGACCCCATGTACTTGTAAACAGACTTACGGGGCAGGCGTACACAAACTTCCTGGAAAACACCATACCTCATATTTTAGAAGACACTCCACTGATCAATTGTCAACACATTCACTTCTTGCATGATGGCGCTCCTGCACACTTCAGGCGTACGGCTCGCCGGTACTTGGATCGAAGGTTTCCTGATCGATGGATAGGTAGAGGTGGCCCAATTGCTTGGCCTCCGCGCTCACCTGATCTGGACCCTCTCGATTTCTACTTGTGGGGCCATTTAAAATCATTGGTTTATTCGTCTCCGGTGCCTGATTTGGAATCCCTTCGGAATCGAATTGTGGCATGTTCTGAGGACATACGCAATACTCCTGTAGTTGAGGATCGTGTTCGCAGGTCAATGAGACATCGATGTGAGGTTTGTATTCAAGCAGGAGGTGGATATTTTGAACATCTTCTGTAATAACAACGACCTGTGGAAAGAAAAACGTTCCGGTGAATTTCAATGTTGTGAAGGCCATAACTCGGAAATGAAGCATTTCCGGACACATGTTGTAATGAACTATTTTGATTGTCTACATGTGTAAAATACATACCTGAAATTATGCCCCGTATTTTTGAAACATCCTGTATATACATACATACATACATAATTACATGCATGTTTATTTTTTCGTTGCTTTTATTAATGCATTATTGAGACAGATGCAGTGTCGCTTGTTTATTGTATCAAGTCTAGTATGGTGGTAGAAGTGAAACATAGTGTTTGATTCTGGTCTCGTGTCGCTTTCAATATTAGACTAACAGTGGCCTAGTTCTAGCAATTCATTGTTTGTATTTTGTGTTTTTTGTTTAATCCTTGTTTTTCTTTTGGAACTGAAGCCACTTAAATCTAGTTATGAACATTTGTGTGGTGCGCAAAAGCGGAGAGAAAAGAGAGAGATTGAAAGATCAGTTAAAAAAAATAAAAATACATTATTTCTTTAATACTAATTCCGAAATAATAAATGAAAATTGTAATAGCCTATGTTGGAGCAGGTCATCTGTGTCTCTAAGAATAAATGACAGTAATGCAAATTCAAGCAGTGGTACAGTCAATATGAGTGAAGATGAAAAGTGTGTGAATCTTGAGGCATTCCCATGTGGAGGCATGTGTTGTTATGTCTGGAAAAGAAAAGAAACGGTAGATTCTAATCTGGAATGTGAATTATAGAAAGAAATTAACATATGGAAACAAATTCTTGATAGCATAATTTATATCTTCATCATGTTATCAGTATCTATTCTAGCTTCACGAAGTCATAGAGAAGAATAAGGGAAAGCTTACAGTGGAAATTTTTTTTAGCTATTGTGGACTTCCTGTTTAAGTATGATCCGGCATTACAGGAGCATGTACATGGACCAAAAGCATCTGAAAAATACTTCAGTCCAAAAATCCAAAATGAATTATTTCACCCATGTTGAATCTTTCGTACACTACTTTTAACACTTGAATATAAATAATTGAGTAAATGGCGATCTTACTCGTGTTAATTATGTAACCATGTGTGGCTTACAGCTGTTTCGGTGCTACTTGACACTATCCTCAGAGCCTACTAGATCTCGGCGCTATCTCAACTTCGCTGCCTGTTGTGTGGGTGCGTTCGTGTGATTAAGAGTTGTGTCAAATAGTGTGTGTGTTCTGAAATTGTTCTGTGTGTTGAGAATTTGATTAGGGTGTGTTTTAATGTGTCTGGATATTTCATATTGTTCTATTGTGTTGAGTTTTTGGTTTTTGGGTTGTATGTGTAGGATTTCCATGTCTGTATTTATGTTGTTGTATGTGTGGTTAGCATTAGTTATGTGTTCAGCTGTTATCACAGAAAGTAGAGAATGAAATCGTGAATGAAATCAAGTCTGCACAATTTTTTCTATATTTGTGGATACTACACAAGATGTGAACAAAAAGAGATCAATTAGGTCAAATTTTCAAATAATTATGTTCATATAGTTAAAGATTCTTTTGGAAAACCTTGTAAAATAAAAACAAATGAAAGCTCTTTAGGATTCAAAGAGAGAAAAGATATACCTTATTTAATTTCAAGGAGTGCAGTTCGGTGTTCAAAGGAGCCACCGAACTGCACTCCTTGAAATAAAATAAGGTATAATAACTAGTGTGTATTGGAGGCCGAAATTCTAAATTCAATGGCTGAAAAGTGTATCTCATTAGTCAAATGCAGTGGCCAAGTTTGTGACGGTGCATCGAATATGTCCGGGACCTATAACGGAGTAAAAGGAAGGATTGAACAAAAACAGAAAACAGCTAAATATGCTCACTGAGCCACACATAATTTGAATCTACAACACGATGGAAAATGTTTTCACTAGCTTGTTACTCTTTAAAAAAGCTTTATCCTACACGTTAATCATCAATATTCGACTCAATATAAGCTCTAAGGCATGGTTATTTAGACGTTATGAAGACACTAACTGCAATAGCGTTAGAATAAAAAAAATACCAACAACTGTAATGAAACCAGTGCTCTTAAAAACAAATGGAAAAATTTGAATTTGTTTTCCAAGTTGTATGCATTGCAAAATACTTGAAGCTGTGAATGTGGTATCAAAATTTACTGCAATCTAACGACCTTGATCTTTCCCGAGCTTCAGTATTACTTCAAACCGCTGCGAATTTGCTAAATGACTACAGAAATAAATTCCAGGGAGCATTGTTAAAACAATGGGGAGTTGACGCCAAATTTGGAAACAAGAGATTCCGCAAAACTAAGAGGCAATTTAGTGAACTGTCTCAATATGAACGTCTGTCTGTTAATACCCCTTCCAATTCTATAAGCTTCTTCTATTTGACCGTCACTTACATCCAAATTAATATCCCCCAACACAACTTATACAGTATCTCGTATGTTTCCAGCCCTTGTTATCGTCCTGTTTCCTTTACGCCTAAAACTACGAAGTTCTTTTTCCTTTGATTCACTTCTTCAGATTTTAATTTACTCTTCATTTGTTCGTTTTCCTGCTGCAACACTTCCATTTTCTTATTTACTTCCTCTATGTTCGATTAATTAATCTCTGTTATAATATTCTCTAATTCCATTGTACACTAGTTTTGTTATTCGTCGGTCAAAGCCTCACTGCATTAACTTCACACTATCAGAGAACTGCTTCACACACGTCTATCTCGATCCCTGACTGATGTAGAACTATGACAGATAGAATAAGAAATGAAGCTGTGCTAGAAAGCGTGGGTGAAGGAAGAAAAATACTGGAACTAATCAGGAAGAGAAAAAGAAATTGGCTCGTTCACTGGCTAAGAAGAAACTGCCTACTGAAGGATGCACGAGAAGGAATACAGATGGCTTTTAAGAAACCTGGAGTTTCATTACCGCCCTCACATAAGCCCGCTATCGATCTATATTCTGTGCAAGATTAATCCAGTCTCTATCATCATATCCCACCTCCCTCAAATCCATTTTAATATTATCCTTCCATCTACATCTCGGCTTCCCCAAAAGTCTTTTTCCCTCTGTATGCATTTCTAGATTCGCCCATACGTGCCACATGCCCTGCCCAATTAAACGTCTGGATTTAATGTTTTTAATTATGTCAGGCGAAGAATAAAATGTGTGCAGCTCTGCGTTGTTTAACTTTCTCCATTCTCCTGTAACTTCATTCCTCTTAGCCCCAAATATTTTCATAAGACACCTCATTTCATTCATTCATTCATTCATTCATTCATTCATTCATTCATTCATTCATTCATTCATTCATTCATTCATTCATTCATTCATTCATTCATTCGTTTATTTATTTTATTCCATAGATCTTACATGAGCAATGAAGCTTTAAGATGTGGAACAAATCAGAATTTTACAATATTAAAATTACAATTTTTACAAATTTCACAATATTTTACAATTTTTAGTTTTACAATTTAGTAATTTTCTCCAATTTTTACAATTTTGTGCAATTTTTTATAATATTTTGGCGAGATGTAGTGAGATGAGGTGAGGTCCAAGGATTCGCCAAAAGATTACCTGGCATTTGCCTTTTGGTTGGGGAAAACCTCGGAAAAACCCAACCAGGCAATCAAATCAAGGGGGTGAAATGAATTGAAAGAAACCATTCAATGAGAGAAACCATTCAACTCAAACACCCTCAATTTCTGTTCCTCTCTCGAAGTGAGAGTCCAAGTTTCACAACCATACAGATAAACCGGTAACATAACTATTTTCTTAAATTCTAACTTTCAGATTTTTTGAAAGCAGACTGCACGACAAAAGCTTCTCAATCGAATAATTTCTGACATTCCCCATATTTATTCTGCGTTTAATTTCCTCTCGAGTGTCATTTATATTTGTTACTCTTGCTCCAAGATATTTTACTTTTTTCACCTTTTCGATGGATACATTTTCAACTTTTATATTTCTATTTCGTAGAATGTTCTGGTCACGAGACATAATCTTATAAGACTTACATGGTATTTTCGAGATTTACTCCAAACCTATCTCTGTACTTGCTTTAAATGAAATTAAAAATGAATGAATGAATGAATGAATAAATGAATGAATGAATAAGTGAGTGAATAATAATTGAGTGAATAACTGAGTGAATAAGTGGATAAATAAATAAATAAATAAATAAATGACTAAATAAATAAGCGAATGAATAAGTGAATAAATGTATGAATAAATAAGTGAATAATTAAGTGATTAAATAAATGAATAATTAAATAAGTGATCAAATAAATACATAAGGGAATATGAGACAGGTGTATACAAACAGACAGGCAGATCATTTCAAACACGTTACAAAGAACATATCACAGCCATAATCAAATTACAAAACACTTCCACATACACAGAATACATCACAAACCCCAACCACACCTACAGCAACATAAACACAGACATGGAAATTCTATATCTCCAACCGAAAAACCAGACAAACTAAACACACTAGAACAATACGAAATATACAGACACACAAAAACACACTCGCATCAAATCCTCAACACATAACTCAATTTCAGAACACACACCCTTTTTGACTCCACATTACACTACACAAACACACCCCCAAAGGAAACGCAATCAGAAAGCGCAAAGACCACCCAGTTCTGAGGATAATTCACAGGCTGAAACTAGTCAAGGTAACTTAGTTATTTAACACATGGAGGCATATATATACTTTATATTCCAAGTGATATAGTGTTAAAAGTTATGTGATCAAGATGTATAAATTAATTAATTCGGTTTTCTTCACTCCTGCGTGAAGCCTATGAAAGTGGCATTTTAAACTTTTCATTTTATAGTTGATTGCTTTTGTAAATCCTAGCTCATACATTTCTGCTTAAAAATTGATGGGATCCCCCCCCCCCTTTTCTGACGGTCCTTATAATTCGGTTCTGATGCTTGCCAAAGACCAGGATAATTCCTGTATTCTTCAGTAACCTCTAAGCTTTTCCCATTAGACCAGTTCATCACAGTCTCACATACAGATAATCTATGAAAAAATACTCGACAAACTAGTCGAATGCACCGAACCTATACAAATGTTTGCAATTAAAACAGCAGCTGCTACGGAAGACCTGAAATCAGCTGGTGGAGAAGCAGATAGTTGCCAATGTCTCCCGGTCCCAGAGCGGGAGACTCGCGCATACTTGTCCAAGAATTGGGCGCACACAGTTTATTCCTGCATCTCGCCTTGCGCATATCTTCCTAACTGGCAACTGTTGTTTGCCTCTCGTTATTCCTGCGCAGTTGCAAAAGTGGAAACGACGTTTTAAGTGGAAACTGTTGTTTGCCTCTCATTATTCCTGCGCAGTTGCAAACGCGGCTTTAAGAATATCGGCATCCAGAGCTCTGAGGGCGAAGAATAACTTTTAAACTTCAATACTGAATTCTACAGAGACGACCTATAGGCCTACATCTAATTTCGTGCATATGATTATTTTGTACAATTTTGCTCGTTTTTGTTTCCTTTTCGAGACAAAAATCGTTTTATATGTAACATTCCTAAGTGTACTTTGGGAAAACCATTGATTTAATTCCCATTATGCTCAGTCGGTTTTCAGAGAGCAGTATATTATGATAACAAATGATTAAAATAATTTTAGTTTTGTCCTTTAAATGTGTATAAATTTCATCCGAAGAAATATAACTTTTTGTCCAATAAAAAAATTACAATGTTACATTTGTTCGGATCAAATTTCTGCATATTTAAAGGACAAAACTAAAAATTCTTTCAATCAATTATTAATCATAATACATCGCTCTCTTAAATTGACTGAGCATATTGGGAGTTAAACTAACGGCTTTCACAATAATCCTATGAAATATTTCATATACAATAATTTTTATCCCGATAAGGAAGTAAAAACAAGCAAAATTATCGTATTTAACTTGTTTATTTGAAATTAATGACATTACATACGAGTCATTCTGTATAGCAACCGTGGCGAAGAAGAGAGCGTGCGCCGAGCCACTGTGTAACCTGCAACGTGCATAGCACCTGTGGAGGGAGGCGGAAACCCGAAGGGGAAATGAAGCAACTGTCTGACTCAGTAACGAATTTTCATTTTCCTTACGTCCAGCATTTAAATATAATTTTATACAGTACAAGGCTACAAACTAATGTTTCGTACGTACAACGCAAAGAGAAATGTACAAGAAAACATAGGCCACATTATCACGACCTGAAATTAACTGTCTTCAGAATGTCTCTGCGACAGAGTTTCAAAATCAGGAATTATGTCATTTACTGCCAGACGTAGTTGATCACGAAGGTGTTTGCCTGTCAGTCGTGATCTACATTTGGTTTTCACTATTTTCATTATTGAAAATAATTTTTCACAAACGTAAGTTGTAGCGAACATGGCTTCAACAGAGCAAGCGAAAGAACGAAGCTTCGGATACTTATTTTTTGACAAAGATTTGAAAAGTTCAACATCTGTCAAGTCCTTACATCTAGCTTTCATTGCAACATCAAATTTTAAATCTATGAGTTCAAATTGAAGATCTAATCGCATCATTCGTACATCTGCTGAAAAAGGGTCGACATACAGAGATATGTCATGCTCTAAATTTCTTAAATCATGAAATCTGTGTTCACAAAATTCTTGTTTAAGAATGTTCAGTATCTCAATGTAATTATGTAATTTATGAGGAGCAATATTTGGAAGAGACTGTAAACATGGAAAATACTGGAGTTGGGACTCGTTTAAGTGTTCCATCAAGAGCGTCAGCTTTCTTGTGAAAGCCTGAAGTGTGCTGTACATTGCAACAACATTTTTCTGGCGACCTTGAAGTCTCACATTTAAGTTGTTCAAATGCTCGCAAATGTCACACAAATAAGCTAAATCACAAATCCAGGTTTCGTCGCTTAGTTCTTGTATTTCCATGCCCTAAAACAATTATTATCAGAAAATAAATAAATGAATCAACAAAGAATAAAATTTAGTGACAATAAATTATGGAAGTTTACTAAAATTACCTGCTCTCGCATAAATGTTGCTACTACTTCACGGAGGTCAAAGAAACGTCGTAACATCGACCCTCTGCTAAGCCACCTAACATCGCAGAAATACTTCAGATCTTCCGTGGATTCTCCAAGGTCTTTAAGCAGTTGTCTGAACTGTCTATGCTTCAACGCACTACCTTTTATTTTATTTATTATCTTTACAACAATATCTAGAACTGATTTCAACGACACTGACTTGGCGCAAAGTGCCTCTTGATGTAAAATACAGTGAATTGCATGAACTTTAGTCAGTATATTTCTTTCAACAAGAAAAGTTCTCAATCTTCCAAGAAAGCCCTTCTTTTCGCCCACCATTGCTTTTGCTCCGTCTGTTGCCACTGCCACTAGCTTAGACCAATCTAAATTGTGACTCTCGACACTCATTCGGAAAGAATAAAAAATCTCTTCACCAGTAGCATTGCCTTGTATGGGAACTAGGTCTAGAAGATATTCCTCAACATTTAACTCTTCGTCAACGCCACGAATAAATATGGCCAATTGTGCCCTATCTGTGACGTCAGTACTCTCGTCAATTGCAAGAGAAAAATATACAAAACTACTGAGTTTTATGTCCATCTGTCTCGTGACATCATTAGAAAGGAATTCAATTTTTGTGGCGATAGTTTGACGAGAAAGATGTAAATTTTCAAAATTAGGAACCTCCTGTGGACACAAAACTTGAGCAATTTTAATCATGCAGGTTTTTAGAAATTCGCCTTCCTGAAATGCCTTACAACTCTTCGCAATTTCCCAAGCTACCAAATAACTAGCGTGGTTCCTGTTCTGTTCCATGCTTTGTGTATTACTAGTAGTCTGGGGTTCATTTCTTTCTTTCAATTCCAGCAGTCTATTTGCTCGGTCTAGACCTGTTAACGAAATAAGAGTATGACTATTCATCCGCAAATAAAGACTGATACTTATTCCGATAACAATAATAACAATAGTAGTAATAATAATAGGGTTATAATAATAATAATAATAATAATAATAATAATAACAACAATTACCTTTCAATGTTTCATAATGTGGGTGACATGTAGTATAATGCCGTTTTATGTTATACAACCGTTTTCCTTGTAATACTTGCGAACAAATCATACATTTAATATTCTCACCATATTGGCAGCAAAAAAATGCGTCCTCCCATCCTACTTGAAACTTCCGTTTTTGTAGATATACAGTACATGTATTGGAGAGAGACATTGCGACGATACGTCACTCGCAGCTTAGAGACAAATACAAATGGAACGGAGTTTGACTCCAGTGAGTGAGAGGGTGGGGGTTGTGGGAGGTAGAAATGCACAGCTATGTCTGCGAGCCACAATGTGCTCGTGAGTCGCGTTTTCGCCGCGGCTGCTGTATAGATTCAATACAACGTATAAATAAAACTAGAACTTTGCCAATTTCCCTGAACCACTTATTATTATACAACTGCAATAGCTTGCAGCTGCGCGATTGCTGTGCTCCTCTTCAGGTGCTCATCTATACCTGGTGAGGTTTATCTTGTCTCAGTAGCAATAAAACCAAGTCCCTTCAAATGAGGGTGGAGATTATAGGAGGGTTGTAAATTTTCAGTATTCCTTTCAAAACCTTGTTATTGTGCATGCTACAGGAACTCAATTTCTTGAAAGACAAGCTCAGTGACGGAACTACACAGTACGAAAAGAAATATTTTGTTATTTTATTTTGCGCTACAGAATGTATCAACTGGTCCCTTCCGACACTGGATGGATGGACGGCATCGCTCCATTCCCCCATCGCCATAACAATACAGACGAAGTAAGACATATCTCCTTTCTCTCTCTTTTCACAGTGAGACAAGATACATCACACAGACTTTAGTCTGACCTTGCTCCGACGTCACAAATGCACAACCTGCCGACCACTGATTTATGAGGACTAGAAGCAGTGCACGTTCCGTAACGCGAGTTCTAGGCAGCATGCCTTAGACCAGTCATGTCAAGCTCGGCCACTGGTGGCAGCTGCCACAGGTTTGCCAGGAGCTAGGCCCAGGGCTTCTCTTCAGCCCGAGCTGCTAGCACAGTGCTTTGGCAGGCGGAGACGTAAAAACTTAGGGTGCTATTCAGAGACATTTCGCTAGCCCGGGCTACGAGAGTGCTAAATAGGATTCATATCATATCATATCATATCATATCGCTGACACTGGTTTATGAATACGAAAAACGTTAGTTCGCTGATCATCCACCGAAAGCCCGCGCTAAGAATGTCTATGAATACGGCCCTTACAGTCCAAGAAAAGTCTGTGTCTAAATCCATAGATGTGATCCGCGCTGAATCCCCTACTTTGCATAATTTTTTTAAATATAGGCCTACATAGAATGGGAGAGTGTGTTCTTATATAGAATTGTAGCATATCATATACAATGCTTGGTATGCAAACAGTACTTCTTTATAAGAAAGTACAACATAAAACGACATTACGGGACCTATTCATAGACATTCTTAGCGCGGGCTTTCGGTGGATGATCAGCGAACTAACGTTTTTCGTATTCATAAACCAGTGTTAGCGATATGATATGATATGAATCCTGTTTAGCACGCTCGTAGCGCGGGCTAGCGAAATGTCTATGAATAGCATCCTACGAGTTGAAACACCAAGCGGACTTTGAAGGATTTGATGAAGAAGAACGAGTTGTTCTAGTAAAATGTCTAAAAATGGATAAATGTGAGATATTACAATTATTTATCTAACAGGTTCAATGCCATTTACCGTAGTTGCATAGTTTTAAAGTTCATGGAATTTTCTGATAGTACACTAGGGCTATTTACTGTTGTACAGTCCTAGGACACTAAAAATCTGTTTCATAGAATCATACAGTAGTTAATATGTGAAAAAAATCTTATCAGTAATAGATAATATTAATGACTCGGACCTGCATTTCGATGACCCAAGGAAATATAAAACTGATTATTAAATGCAAATCAAGATTTCAGGTATAACTCCCTGTAAAGTTGATTTGAATAATTTCGAGGGAAAAATTGTTCCGGAGCCGGGTATCGAACCCGGGACCTTTGGTTTAACGTACCAACGCTCTACCACTGAGCTACTCGGGAACTCTAACCGACACCGATCCAATTTTTCCCTCTATATCCACAGACCTCAAAGTGGGCTGACAACCGTCAAGCAACCAACTTCGAGTGCACACTAACTCCGTGTGACTTAAATTGTGGTTTTCTGTTAACGAACAGTGACGTGTATTATGCAAATCAAGATTTCAGGTATAACTCCCTGTAAAGTTGATTTGAATAATTTCGAGGGAAAAATTGTTCCGGAGCCGGGTATCGAACCCGGGACCTTTGGTTTAACGTACCAACGCTCTACCACTGAGCTACTCGGGAACTCTAACCGACACCGATCCAATTTTTCCCTCTATATCCACAGACCTCAAAGTGGGCTGACAACCGTCAAGCAACCAACTTCGAGTGCACACTAACTCCGTGTGACTTAAATTGTGGTTTTCTGTTAACGAACAGTGACGTGTATTATGCAAATCAAGATTTCAGGTATAACTCCCTGTAAAGTTGATTTGAATAATTTCGAGGGAAAAATTGTTCCGGAGCCGGGTATCGAACCCGGGACCTTTGGTTTAACGTACCAACGCTCTACCACTGAGCTACTCGGGAACTCTAACCGACACCGATCCAATTTTTCCCTCTATATCCACAGACCTCAAAGTGGGCTGACAACCGTCAAGCAACCAACTTCGAGTGCACACTAACTCCGTGTGACTTAAATTGTGGTTTTCTGTTAACGAACAGTGACGTGTATTATGCAAATCAAGATTTCAGGTATAACTCCCTGAACTCCCTGAACAATTTTTCCCTCGAAATTATTCAAATCAACTTTACAGGGAGTTATACCTGAAATCTTGATTTGCATAATACACGTCACTGTTCGTTAACAGAAAACCACAATTTAAGTCACACGGAGTTAGTGTGCACTCGAAGTTGGTTGCTTGACGGTTGTCAGCCCTCTTTGAGGTCTGTGGATATAGAGGGAAAAATTGGATCGGTGTCGGTTAGAGTTCCCGAGTAGCTCAGTGGTAGAGCGTTGGTACGTTAAACCAAAGGTCCCGGGTTCGATACCCGGCTCCGGAACAATTTTTCCCTCGAAATTATTCAAATCAACTTTACAGGGAGTTATACCTGAAATCTTGATTTGCATAATACACGTCACTGTTCGTTAACAGAAAACCACAATTTAAGTCACACGGAGTTAGTGTGCACTCGAAGTTGGTTGCTTGACGGTTGTCAGCCCACTTTGAGGTCTGTGGATATAGAGGGAAAAATTGGATCGGTGTCGGTTAGAGTTCCCGAGTAGCTCAGTGGTAGAGCGTTGGTACGTTAAACCAAAGGTCCCGGGTTCGATACCCGGCTCCGGAACAATTTTTCCCTCGAAATTATTCAAATCAACTTTACAGGGAGTTATACCTGAAATCTTGATTTGCATAATACACGTCACTGTTCGTTAACAGAAAACCACAATTTAAGTCACACGGAGTTAGTGTGCACTCGAAGTTGGTTGCTTGACGGTTGTCAGCCCACTTTGAGGTCTGTGGATATAGAGGGAAAAATTGGATCGGTGTCGGTTAGAGTTCCCGAGTAGCTCAGTGGTAGAGCGTTGGTACGTTAAACCAAAGGTCCCGGGTTCGATACCCGGCTCCGGAACAATTTTTCCCTCGAAATTATTCAAATCAACTTTACAGGGAGTTATACCTGAAATCTTGATTTGCATAATACACGTCACTGTTCGTTAACAGAAAACCACAATTTAAGTCACACGGAGTTAGTGTGCACTCGAAGTTGGTTGCTTGACGGTTGTCAGCCCACTTTGAGGTCTGTGGATATAGAGGGAAAAATTGGATCGGTGTCGGTTAGAGTTCCCGAGTAGCTCAGTGGTAGAGCGTTGGTACGTTAAACCAAAGGTCCCGGGTTCGATACCCGGCTCCGGAACAATTTTTCCCTCGAAATTATTATGATTATTAAATATTTATCATACTAGAGTTTGAAGGAAATGATCACAAATTTAAAGAGAGTCATATAATAAACATCAATTATTCCGTAAGATAAACATTTTTATTAGGATAATTATTTATGTATTCTGTTAATGTTTATATTGTGACAGCGACGTGAGATTCGAACTCACGACCAGCGTCCCGCAAGAGAGAAGATCGCGCGGAGCACTTTGTGATGGCGCGCGGCGAAGAGGGGAAAGGGCCAACGCGGCGAGAGAGTGGAGCGAGAGTGCGCGCGCATCTGGTGCTGGTAGAGAGGAGAGGGCTCTGGCTTTTTCTGGAGTGCCATCTCTAGAGACGCGTGGAACCTTCGAGGCTACGTCGCTGTGGTTATAAATTACGGACGCGAAGGAACGACAGCAGTTTTCCAGTTTTCAGTTATTCAGTCAGTGAGTAAGCCAGAGCAAGCAAGCCAGACTTGTGTGCCGGAGTTCGACTCGAGTGTGCGTCCGCATCTGCGTCAGCATTCGAAGGCCTGAGTTCGAGTGCAGTGGACCGCAGTTGGAGGGACCTGAGTTCGAGTGCAGTGGACCGCAGTTGGAGGGACCTGAGTTCGAGTACAGTGAACTGTCTCTGAAGGTCTGTGGTTCGAGATACTGTGAACTCGAGTGACTGAGATAGAAGAACTGTGAACTGAGAACTGATAGTTCTGATTTGTAAATAGTGCTTTGTAAATATTAGTTAAGATTAACAGTTCATGTTGTTCGTACTAGTCCAAGTAAATTGTCATTGTCATCAGTGGAGTGCTATAACGAATAGTGTGTTGAGTGAAAATCCAATTGTTGACGAGAGCGTTTAAGGCGAATTGTAGAAAGGAATTATTGTTGTGACGAATAAATTACATTGTTGTTACTAATAAAATTCACAATATTATACATTCCCCGCTATGTACCATATTTTCCGAGGCATAGGCTAAGACGCACTTTTTTTCTTTGAAAATAGATCTGAAAAGCATGATGCGTCGATACTAGCTTTGTGAATAAGTGAAAGCTTCATGGTATTCTGTGAAAACCGACAAAATAATCTGTCGGTTAGAGCACTGTTCTTAAAGTGTTTTTTAAATATATTTCTTCGTAGAACATGGAGGCGTTTTATACTGTTGATGCTGTGAGAGCAAGTTTGAACTAGTGCGCATGATTCCCGCAAGACATCGAACTTATTCAGACGGATAATTTATTAAGTACTGCATTTTAACAACAGCATATAATGTATGTCCCAATGAATCTTCGAGACCATAAGCTTGTCGCTAAATCTGTAGCCAATCGTGCACAAGAATTTCCCTGGTCTTACATTCGCACACGGCAATGTGATCGGTCACAGAACACTGAATGCAGATACGATTGAATTATCGTCTCTTTTACGTCATCTGCCCCGAGTTTGGTACCGTGCTCTGTGTAGGTTTATGGTGGCATTGAGTTTGACATGACTGCCTTAGACCACGACGCCAGGGCACTGCACAGTCTAATGTAGCGCCGAGCTTACAACTGGAATTGGTGCAAAACTCCAAAATGTATGCATGACAATAACAGTTATATTCATAATTTTAAATACAGTTTGAAAATAATTCAGAAACTGACGACTTACAACTTATAATAAGCTAATTTTTTACTAAATAGCGAAAAAAACTATATTTGAAAATGTAATGGATTTAAGTCAATGATAACATTTGTAACAAGTGCAGCGAAGCGCAAGGAATGGCTGGTAATTAAAGAGAAGGGGCAAAAATATGCAACCTTGTCTAACCCCTCTCCGGGTAACCACATTTTCCGAAATTTTGTCACGACCGTATTTTACACAAAAGCCTACTTTCTCGTATACGGCTTACAATTACATTTTAATCCGTTATTTACCACCTTAAATCAACTGCGCAATTAGCAGGCATCGAAGAAATTATTCATAGTGAGAAAATATGTTTACGAAATAACTGCGAGATTACCTGATATTCGTCTTACAGTTGTGGAAAATCTCTGGAAAAGACCAACCAGGTAATCGGCCCAAGACAATTCAAATAGTAGCTTCAGCGTAGCCTGGAAACATAGTCAAGCTCGCTACTCATTGTGTGTCTATTAACTCACATATGCCTACGTGTTTCTTTTATATTTTACTTGTTGCATTATAAAAATCTATATTTTTAAAGTTTAATATGAACTCGATAGCTATCCGTTGAATAGTAGTGTACATTTGTAACAATACTGGGCTTATATTAAATACGTTTTTTAGAAGATGAATCCTTAAACTGGTATGTTCTTAAGCATATCATGCAAAAACTCTTTACATGATTTATTTTGTAATTGTTTTTGTCTAGGTACACCTAATTGATTACTAAAAATTAAGCATATTTGACTCTTAGTATAATCAAAGTAAAGAAAACTCGGCAACAATCGAGTAGATAGGATACAAATATCGACTTCAGAGACTACTCATTCCAATTCCGAATTTTCAGTCGTTCGCATTCGTATCAGTAAATTCACTAGAATTCAAAATGTCATAACGTCAATCCGTATTCATATATATTTCCCAATTTCCAGTAATTTAACCTCTATCAGGATGTACGTACATCAGAAGAAAGTTCAATCACACTTAAATAAGAGAAGAAGAAATTAAGTAAAAAAATTTATTATACCCATGATATAAGTAGGTTTTATAAATTGACATTAATTATTTTAAATAGATACTTGATCAATGTTTGCACTTTTCCTTCGTGGTAAATAATTGAATCGGTTATTTGAGAAACCACACAAGTCCATGTTTAGCTGAAACGTGTTTCTGACATTAGTACATGTATTTGCAAGTCTGTAGGAGAAAGTATATATGCGATGATGTCATAACAATATTTCCCTGAAGAGGGTGAAATCAAAAGATTTTGTTGTTTGTTGTTTAGTCAACTGTCCGAAGAGAGGTTTGAACCTCACAAGTGATACCAGTAAGACTCGCTTATGAGGAAACTAAGTCAGGAGATAATGGTGTAGGTGACCAGTTCCTTTCCCCCTCCATTGCATACATCACTGACTAATTACATATTACACTAATCAGACTTCAGATGTATAAAAGCAATTGTTCTTCCTCTGACACATACCGTCAAGTGAGATGTAGTGCCTGATAATAGATGTACATATCAGGCAGTACCCCAATCAGAGGTACAAAAAATTTTATGAACATATATTTTTCTGGCATAATTGTAACGAAGAATTTTTAATGTGGTAATTTAATAAGATATAAGTGACTTTTACTTCAAAACTCCATAGAGTTTTTCTTCTTATAATATAAAGGACAAAATACATCCTGTACTAAATTTGTACCTAAATACTGTATCTTCTGTTGTCATTAACACGCGAAACAAATACAAACTATTATATTTTTTCCTAAAAAAAGGTTACTTTATTTGAGAAACAATACATGTCCACGAATTTTAGGAAACTCTGGGACTCTCAAATATAATTAAAGTTCTTTAACATATCTACAATTGATGTGAAAAATTCACCCTAAAAAGATAAGAACGTAAATAAAATATTTATAAGTTGCAGACAGTTTTCGCAATTGTTTTTTTTTTTTCAAAACTTATAACTAAGGACAAATAAGCCTATGGTTTCTCAAATAATCGATTTAATTGTATTATGAAAAAAAAAAAAAACATTAAGAAACGAAGAAAAATCGGTCATGACTTATTTACATTCTCGACCCATTGAAGCGACTAATAGGTTACAATCAACCGTCTGTACAAGTAGCAATTGACTTTAAAGTACTGATTACGCTTTCAATCACTTCTTTACCAGCTTCCTCGTATTTATAGATCTCTTTTGCAGATTTATCAATTGCTGTAACAATACGATTCAGAAGGTCCCAATTAGGTGCTTTGTAAAACTTGCACGTATGCTTTTCGTAAAAATGATATGGTGGATATGTAGGGTGTGTGAATAGTGGGGGAAATGAAGATAAGATGCAGTCATTGGAAGAACAAGGAGGGCAAGTAGGAGGAACAGGACAAGAGGGACACGTCTTGCAAGTGGGCACAACACTTGTGACACTGCACGTTGGACAAGGAGGACAAGAGAACACACATGGCGAAGAAGTGACACAAGGTGGTGGAGGAGGACAAGTAGGCTCGGGAGGGCAAGTTGGTGGTGGAGGACAAGTCGGAAGCGTTAGGGGAAGTGTCACTCCAGAACAAGGAGGGAGAGATATAGTCGGAGTCGGTGAAGAGGTTGAAGTTGAAGTTGCATTAGATGGAAGAGATGGAGTCTGAGGAGGTGTAGTCAGAGTCAATGGACCAATTGGAATCGGAGGAAGTGAAGTCGGAGTCGGTCGTGTCGATGAAGTCACGGGAGAAGGCGTAGTCGGAGGAGGAACAGTTAGTGGATACAAAGTTATGACAAGTTCGGGGTGAATTATAGTTGTAGGTTTTGTGGATGAAGTCGTAGTCAGTGGAGAGGTTGAAGTCAAAGTCAGTGAAAAAGTTGAAGTCGGAGAAGTTGTATTAGATGGAAGAGATGAAGTCTGAGGTTGTGTAGTCAGAGTCGGTAGTGACGAAGGAGACGATGGAGTCGCGGGAGAAGGTGAAGTCGCGAGAGGAGACGTAGTCGGAGGAACAGTTAGTGGATACAAAGTTATGGAAATGTCGGGGGACGTTATTGTTGTAGATTTTGTGGATGAAGTCGTAGACATTGGAGAGCTTGAAGTCGGAGTCAGTGAAGAGGTCGATAGGAGAGTCGTAGTCGGAGGAACAGTTAGTGGATACAAAGTTATGGAAATGTCGGGGGACGTTATTGTTGTAGATTTTGTGGATGAAGTCGTAGACATTGGAGAGCTTGAAGTCGGAGTCAGTGAAGAGGTCGATAGGAGAGTCGTAGTCGGAGGAACAGTTAGTGGATACAAAGTTATGGAAATGTCGGGGGACGTTATTGTTGTAGATTTTGTGGATGAAGTCGTAGACATTGGAGAGCTTGAAGTCGGAGTCAGTGAAGAGGTCGATAGGAGAGTCGTAGTCGGAGGAACAGTTAGTGGATACAAAGTTACGAAAATGTCGGGGGAAGTCATTGTTTTAGATTTTGTGGTTGAAGTCGTAGACAGTGGAGAGCTTGAAGTCGGAGTCAGTGAAGAGGTTAATGTCGGAGAAGAAGTTGTATTAGACAGAAGAGATGGAGTCTGAGGAGGTGTAGTCTGAGTCGGTGGAAGTGAAGTCGGAGTCGGTAGTGACGAAGGAGAGGATGGAGTCGCGGGAGAAGGTGAAGACGGGAGAGGAGACGTAGTCGGAGGAACAGATAGTGGATACAAAGTTACGAAAATGTCGGGGGAAGTTATTGTTGTAGATTTTGTGGATGAAGTCGTAGACAGTGGAGAGCTTGAAGTCGGAGTCAGTGAAGAGGTTAATGTCGGAGAAGAAGTTGTAGTAGACAGAAGAGATGGAGTCTGAGAAGGTGTAGTCTGAGTCGGTGGAAGTGAAGTCGGAGTCAGTAGTGACGAAGGAGAGGATGGAGCCGCGGGAGAAGGTGAAGTCGCGAGAGGAGACGTAGTCAGAGGAGGAAGAGTTGGTGGATAAGAAGTTACGACAATGTCGGGGGAAATCATAGTTGTTGGTTTTGTGGATGTCGATGTAGTTGTCTGGTTCCACGGACAGCATATTGTTGGTGAGTGTGTTAATTTCCGTTCAACCAGTTGCAATCCCAGATGAAACACTGCTTCCGTTACTTCATTGCAATATTCTTTATATTCACCCATATCTTCTTCAATTTTTTCAGGTATTTCTGTTTTAGCTCTCCCTCGAATAGAAAATACACTTTTTCCTTCCACTTCGGATTGTATGTAATCAAGTATTGTTCCCATAGCCTCTGTAAGAAAAGAGTACTGTTTTATTATTTTTTTATAAAGCAATATGTAACTAATTTTAGCTTTCGACTAATTTTAACTTATCTGCAATCGTTATAATCTACCTTGTTTTATCCTAAACCCTATCCGATCCTCTTATTGTTCTACGTGCAAGTCAAAGTGAATAGGGTCATTTTGGGAGATCTCGACACTTCTTTAATAAAAGTAGCCATAGCGGGCACTGTTCCTAGTGAAAAAGTTTGAACTACATGAGATCTGTGTTGACTGTGTTTTTAATTTGTGTACTTGAATCTCGTGACTTCAACTTGTGCTTTACGTTCACAGAAGACAATAAACATAAGGGATGTGAGTTACAGTTTTCTTTTCTGTCATGATATATAATACGTATATTTAGCTTTTTGTATTTCAACTGGATGTGCGTGATATTAGACATGTACAAATTTTTGTATATACGTTTTACAGATTTGGAAAGACGCCAAAGTGGTTACTCTCAAACAATTATCTTTGTTTCGAGTGAGCTGTTATCTTTTGAATGAACTATCTCGGGGGGAGTTCGACTTTGTTTTGAGGACATCTTCACATGTGTGGTCCTTATGGGGGGGGGGGCTATCTCTATTAAAATTTCTGTGTTTTTGGTCTTAGGAGAGTTCGCAATCCCCCATAGAGCTTTTTAGTATCACTTTGTCCGTCTTTCTGTTTTTCTCTTTGTGTGTCTGCCTCCATGCATGAAACTACTCATCTTCCATTGAACCAATCTTAGGGGAAAGTCGGGTAGTATCGGACATCGGGTAGTATCGGACAGTGCGTTTCTTTCATCTACCACCATATGGTAGTACCTGAATGACATGGTTACGTTTCTCTATGCGACATCACAGAAACGTAACCATGTCAATCAGGTACTATCATCGTGTGGTAGATGAAAGAAACTCACTGTCCGATATTACCCGATGTCCGATACTAACCGACTCTCCCCTAATTAAACTTTATATTTTAATTTTCATTGATATCGGACAAGTAGGAAAAGACACAACTCTTGATATAAACATGGAAGATCAATTAGTTCGGCATATCCTTCGTTTTGATTCTAAAGGATATATGAATTAACGACGTAAGAGAATTGACATCCTCACGTATTGTAGGATAACATGTTTGAGTACAGTCTGGTTCTAGCCGAAAATTGATGTGAGATTCGCGTTGAAGAAGACATTACCACTCCCCCAAGAATTTCACAGACACCATCTGCACAAGGATATTTAGGCTTGTTTAATTCTTCACCTACTGATACTTACTTTGAAAAACTGCCGCCAGTTCCGCTATTAACACTTCCATCTGGTGGAAAAAGGGTAAGAAAACTGCAAGACTCAGACGTAATAACGTCTGAAAACTATAGGAAACAGCTGAAAGGGACTAAACAACAAAAAGAAGACCACCTCTGTGGTGTAGGGGTCAGGATGCTGGTCCCTTATGCAGAGGGCCCGGGTTCGATTCCCGGTCGGGTTGAATTTCCTGGTTGACGTTTTTTCAGATTTTTCCCTCAACCATAAAGCAAAACCCAGAAAATTGGGGCCACTACATCTCTGAATAGCACCAGCCTCATTCATAATCGAAATCATATTCATAACAAATCAGTAATATATATACAGTCGCCATCTAATTCATAACACTTTTATTAATGCTTCGAACTTACAATCATCTATAAAATAAACAGGATTTAGATTTTTCGTTATCGTACAATATGTACAAGAAAAAGTTATGTAAAGCATTACTTGAAACACATGTTCTGTGTTGGTGAGTTTTTTGAATAAATTAATTGATCCTATTGGGCCTGCTGTGTAGTGCTGTATATTGAATTTATTAACATGGTGTTGTATTTGCTCTGCAATTTGCAAATTATAGCTACGCCTACATTTTGCATTTTTGGCTGTGATGTCTGTACTTGGCTCTTTTTTATTTGTTTTTATTTGGTGTTCTCATTTATATCTGTATCTGTCTTTTTTATTTAGGTGGTATCTATTTGTTTTTTTTTCCTTCCCTTTTCCATTTTTAATTTGTAATTACACTTGTACTGTATCTGTTTTACCTCTTTTTTCGTGTTGTATGCAATATGTTTTTCTTTGTCTGTACTGTCTATTGTAATTGGGGCTTTGCCCTGTTATGGACATAAATAGATAAATAAAAATAAATAGATGGCAATAGAACCATCTCAACAATAGTACACAGGTCTTCGAATTTCACCCAAAAGATTAACTCGTGATATGATCAAAGACGTTAAAGCGAGTATAAATAACAGAGAAAGAGAGAGAAAAACAACAAAAAAAAAGTTAGGCTTTCTCACACAAGGAAGCCATCTAATGCTCGGCGTGTATGGGGAGGAAGCTATTTCATCAATCAATCTGGACAATAAAAAAAAACTTATTGTGCCGTGTGTAGTGGGTATTACCACAGTCCAGTATATCAGTCACGAAGCTCAATACGTAGGAAATATGCATCCATAGATAGTTGCTAACCACTAGGATAGATACTATCGCCTCATCACAGACAATGCGAAATAGTACCGGCACAATCTATTATTCCTAGTATCCTCAACAACTCAAGCTTCGTGACTGTATATACTAGACTGTGGTATTATTACGATGACAGTGCTAGAGAACTTTGTGTTCAGTGTGTTGTAGAATACCAAACTTGGTTTCACAAGGCATGTGTGGAAAATAGCACCGGCCACCGGCGTGGCTCAGTTGGATAAGGCGCTTGCCTGCCGGTCTGAAGTTGCGCTCGGGCGCGGGTTCGATCCCTGCTTGGGCTGATTTCCTGGTTGGGTTTTTCCGAGGTTTTCCCCAACCGTAAGATGAATGCCAGGTAATCTATGGCGAATCCTCGACCTCATCTCGCCAAATACCATTTCGCTATCACCAACCTCATCGACGCTAAATAACCTCGTAGTTGATACAGCGTCGTTAAATAACCAACAAAGAAAAAAATATCACCGATGAAAAATTCACATATAACCAACGCGAGTAAGAGTGTTATAAAATTTGTGTTGTAAATTTTGGGTTTTAAAGTTTTTCCTATGTTTATAAACTATGTCGAAATCTCTCCCATTAGCCTACATTGTGGGAGAAGTCGATACTGCGACACAATTTTTTTTTTAGGTACAATGATACAAAACGATCACATTATCACCAGATATGTGAAATGTACAGAAAACTTGTTCATACATATTAGGGGAAAGAATTAGAATAAAATTTGCAAAATTGATTCCAAAACTGACATTTTTCCTTAGTGTGTCGAGATGTCTGTAAACGACTCTACAGTATACTTAATATTACTGCTACGACTGTAAAGTATTGCGAATATACTGTTTGACACAGAAATCACTTGTCAAATGGAATGCATTATTTTAATAGCCTATACTTTCTCTATGGGTCATTTGCAAATAACTTGTCAAAATCGACCTTTAAAATGACGCTTCCTTAGTTCGAATGAAAACACTAACGTACAGCTGTCAAAAGAAAGTGGCTGCACTCGTGAACAGCGAATATTTTCTAAGTCCAATTCGGATCACGGTGATGTTACACGATGCTCGCGCTTGTAGAAGCAGTTTCGGAACTATAGAGTCATTTGATATCTACGTCTCGTAAAGTAGCGGTAGGGTGCTCACTTAATGATTCGAAGGTTGTGAGTTCGAGCATTGTTCAATTTAACATTGTATTTTGTTATCATTCTTCAGCGATATAAATAATATTCAAGTTATCATTTGTATTCTGCTATCGTTCTTTAGCGATATAAATAATATTCAAGTTTTCATTTATACTGTTATCGTTCTTTACCGATATAAATAATATTCAAGTTACCGTTTATATTCTGTTATCGTTCTTTAGCGAAGTAAATAATATTCAATTTATTACTTATATTCTGTTATAGTTATTTGGCGTTATAAATATTATTCAAGTTGTCAATTATATTCTGTTATCGTTCTTTAGCGATATAAATAATATTCAAGTCATTATTTATATTCTGTTATAGTGCTTTAGCGTTATAAATAATATTCAAGTTATCATTATTTTATATTCTGTTATAGTTCTTTAGCGTTCTAAATAATATTCAAGTTATCCTTTATATTCTGTTACGTTCTTTGGCGGTATAAATAATATTCAAGTTATCATATTCTGCTTCGTTCTTTAGCTAAATAAATAATATTCAAGTTATCATTTATATTCTGTTATGTTCTTCAGCGATATATTAAATTTGAAAAAATACAGTTGCATAATACTAGTTTTTTTCTTATTATATTATTACATTATACTATTCTGTAACACAATAAAATGGAAAGGAACGACGAGGATTTGAGCCTGAGACGTTGACATCTGAGTTCAGACTTTCTTTCACGTGAGCCACGGGGGCACAAGTAAAAACAAAGAGCATAATAATATGCGGAAAAATTGGCTCAGTCTCTCTCTAAGGCGTCCTGATTATTTGTGGAAGCTCGTCCACGACATGTCCACTCGACTGCAAAATGTGATAGAGATTGGAGGAAGATGGACTAAATATTGAATCGTGGTTTGTGGTTTGGTTTTTTAATGTTTAATAAGGCAAACGCCAGTATGCTTGTTTTGCTTATGCCACGAAAGATATATTTGTAGAGTATAATTTTTTTTCTTTTATTCCATTTGCAGTCATAATGTCATAATAAATGATGATAAAGTCATGATATAATGCATTCATGAACCTGATGTTAATTAGGCCTATTAAAACAGTCATAAAAGAGGCAGCAGAAATTATATTTTCTCTCTATCTTAAAAACAAAATAACATAGATAGCACTCGGTGGTATTCGAACGCACGACCTCACAAATACCATCCCGCAACGCTACCATTACGCTACAAGTGTAAGACATAGAATACTTTAAGTAACTGTATATAGGAGGAATCGTGGTCCAACAACATGTAACATCGCCTGTCTTCGAATTGTAGTGGAGATACCCGAAGGGAACTTAGTGTCTAGAGAGCGGCCACTTTTTCTTTTGACAGCTGTACATAGGCCAAATAGAAATGATCGAGACGACATTCAAATACAAACTGCTGAGTCCTTTATACCCGAATCCACATTTTCTGAAGTCGAAATTGCGATAGAAAAGCTGAAAAAGTTCAAGTCTCCATGTATCGATAAAATTCCACTGGAATTAAACAAGAAGGTGGAAACGCATTATCTAGAGAAATTTATAAGCTTGTACTTGCTATTTGGGAAAAGGAAATTGTACCCGAACAATGGAAGGAGTTCATAACCTATCTTTAAGAAAGCGGAAAAGACTAACTGTATTAACTTTCGATTAATATCACTTTTAATGACGTCATACAAAATTTTCTCCAATATTTTTTGAGAAGATTAACTCCTGATGTAGATGAAATTATTGGGAATCATCAAAGTGGTTATAGGCGTAATAGATCGACTCTTGATCATATTTTTTGTATTAAGACAGATATATGGGAGTATAAGGATACAGTAGGCTACATACGAATAAGGCATTCGCAGATTTCAAAAAGGCATATGACTCGGTTAAGGGATATTGAATTGAATTTAACGGAGGAGGCATTATGGCACAGCACTGCGACCTGTTAAGATCTATTTCGCTGACCCTCTGGTGACGCATTCTTAAACCACACCGGCTGACAAAACTAAAGTTCTCTGTGTGCCCAGGTTTCGAGCAGGCAATCCCACTCGTCCCTAGGTGAGCATCTTCCATATGAAAAAATCCCAGACCTCACCGGGAGTCGAACCCGGGCCGCCTGCGTGACAGTATGAAGTTCTGACCATTCAGCTACTGCAGACCGGTTAAGGGATAAGCTTTTTTATATTATTGTTGTTGAATTTGATATTCTTAAATGTTATAATTTTTCCTGAAAATCTACGAGAAATAATTGCAATCATAAAGCAATTAAAAACTAAAAATGCCCCGGGTTATAATGAAATTACAAGTCAAATATTAAAATTCAGCTTACAAATAATAGCTAAGTCCCTATCTTATTTAAGTAACCATCCATCCATCGCGCCCGCCAGTCAACCCATCCATCCATCCATCCATCCATCCATCCATCCATCCATCCACCCTCCCTCCAATCTATCAACCTCTGTATTTCTGCCTGTCTATGTATCTATCAAAGAACTTTAGGAAAAATGAACAATTTTTTTTTCCTTTCGGAGCGTAATGAACAAACAATTTTATTTACTTACTATAATAGCGGGATGCTTGGCTTACTTCAAAATCTGTCCCGGTTTTTTCTTTAATCCATTTTCTCGTATTTGTCGCCCATTCAAACTGAAAACAGAAATAAAATAATACCAGCAATATTGGAATAATACGCGTTGTGGATAATGAAATTAGCACTTATTTCTCTTTACGTAATTAGGCAATATGTTTCTACTCCTCGTAGTCAACCATGTGTGTTTTACTCATTTTTTCTTTCTCCTTACTCGTATTGTAACACCATTGCTTCTCGACACCGCGCCGTAATATATTTATTGATTTATGGACTACATTTTTTTGTGTTAAGTTATACATTTATTTTCGAAAACTGTAACTTTAACTTATACATATTCCTCCCCATTAAGTATACAAGCTTCCCAGTTCCTACAAAGAAGAAATCATCTTTCTGATGTTTTAGTCATTTTTGCATTTTTGCTTCCACTTAATCGTTATCATCAAATTTGATTCCTCTGATTGTATATTTCATAGGATCAAGCATATAATAGTCCGATGGTGCTGTATATGGGCTGTGAGAGAAGTGTGACAATTCTGCAGTCTAGTTGTCCAAAAAATTAGATGCGGTAAGGACATGAGGATGAGAGTTATCCTGTGAAGAACCCTCCTTTTTCTTTGATATCTAGATACCTTCTAGATATCTTAGCAGTAACGTTGACTTTATTAGTTTGTCAGAAAGTCGGTATAATACTCACTGTTCACAGTACGACTGTCTTACAAACAGTCACAGTGAATTATCCCTTTAAAATTCCAATGAAGATTCATCATTACTTTGCCTGAAAACGATTGAGATTTGCATTTTTAACGTAGAACTATGTATTTTTCCTCATTATGCAAGATTGGGTAACTTGGGAATTGACGTCACATAAAAATGGAACCTCCTCCCTTTATTAGAATTAGGCTTTTGGATAATCCACAGTATCCTGTAACTTGACATTTCCAAAGTTTCGGAACCACATGCATGTTCCATCATCAGTATAAAACCAGAGAGGTCGCCTACTCGGTTGGGCTCGTTACCCCAGGCTAATCCGGATGACTGTTGCCTGACGTAACGAGTTCAACATAATAGGCGATCTCTCTGGTCTTACCCTGATGATGGAGCATGTACAGTATGTAGTTCCGAAACTTTGGAAATGTCAATTCCAAGACACGGTGGATTACCCAAAAGTCTAATTCTAATCACAGGCACCGTGAAAGCTTAAAAATTAATATAATCTCCTCCCTTGTTTTCTTTTGTATTCCCTTTATTATTCTTATCTTCACTTTCTTCTCTTTATATTCCCCTCGTTTTCCTTGTCTTTCATTTTTCGTTCTTGTCTTTCATTTTTCTTTCCTGCCTTCTCCGTATATTCCCCTATCTTCTTTGTCTTCCCGTTATCCTTATATTTTCCTTGTTCCATTTCTCTCACTACTCACACGTAGTTCTACGTAAAGATATGCAGCATAATAAAAATGTATACCTGTCGACAGGTGATCACACTCACACGTATTTCTACGTAAATATATGCAGCATAATACACCTTTGCACTAATCTACTTTTTAACATGTGAAGATAGAGTATGTCTCCATTCTGTGCTTTATTTCTTGGATTATGACTCTAAATTACGTATCCATACTTCATAACGTGTTACAGTTTTTCCCAAAGACTCATTTTCTTCAGCCAAATAACGCTTACTACATACCGTGTTTCATTTCTTTGTTCTCATTTTTAAGGTGCTTCCGAATAAGTTTTATGATAATTCAGTCGATTATGCAGTGGCGTAGCCAGCGGGTGGGCCAGGTGGGCCAGGTCCACCCAAAAATATGCGAATTTTTGCGTTTTTATGGAAAATACTCAACATTAAATATAAACCATGGATCCAGAGCAATAGTTACAGTCGATAGCATTAAGGTAAGAAGTTAAAAATGCGTTAATTTCTTCAAGAGCCAATTTAACTGTGTTGGGTTAGGCCTAAAAAATTGTCTGGCAGCGATAAAAAGAAGGAAGCCGTGGAGGCTACTGAATTGTTACATCAGCTAGGAAAATTTTACACCTTATTTTATTTGGTATGTTTAGACGATATTCTTGCTCTTGCAAATTCATTATCGGAAGCACTTCAGTCTTCAAAAATGGATATTAGTAAATGTTCGTCCTTCAATAAGCAATGATATAAAACTTTTCAAAGCTCTGAAACGAAGAAAAATTCGACAATCATGTCAAGTACAAGGCTTTGTAATCTAGAAATTCTATCTATTGAAAGGGAGAAAAGTTGAAATTTATTGAAGGATCCATCATCAGCGATCGATAGATTCGTTGCTAGAAACTGACGACAGCTCCAGTTAACCTTATGAAGTATTTGTATAGGTATGCCTTGCATGATTGTTTATCATTGTAAGTAGGTTATTTTACGACGCTTTATCAACATCTTAGGTTATTTAGCGTCTGAATGAGATGAAGGTGATAATGCCGGTGAAATGAGTCCGGAATCCAGCACCGAAAGTTACCCAGCATTTGCTCATATTGGGTTGAGGAAAAACTCGAAAACTCCGGAAAAAAACCTCAACTAGGTAATTTGCCTCGACTGGGAATCGAACCCGGGCCACCTGGTTTCGCGGCCAGACACGCTAACCGTTACTCTACAGGTGTGGACATTATAATTTTGCATGTTATTAAATAACACTTCCGAGAATGTATTTCAAGAGAGTTGACGGCAGCGGCGTTGTTAGGAGATGGGTCAGGTACTTTCTAAACCCAAAAAAATTAATCTGGTCCGCCCAAATTAGTCTGGCTACGCCACTGCGATTATGGTTCCCGTAAAAATATTATCTTGTACTATTACCCTCCTGTATTCCCGGATTATCTTATATATTTATGTGTATATGTGTTATTTTCAAATTTATTATTCAATCTTCGATTGGTCTTCCTGAGTGCTCAACCACAATCTTATTCTATCGTTTTTTAACATTATCAAACCCATTGATAAGAAATTTGCACACTTAATAAAGTAAAATTATTGTCATATTATTTGCACATTACTGAATAGATTTCTGTAGACAGTAGTATATCTTCTACTGCAAGAAAATGTTTAGTCAGTGAACACATTTTACAACATTATAAATTATAATTAATTAGATTTCATATTATATATTTATCTTAAGAGAGAACTGCACATAGAGGCCAATGTTGCCAATGTATTTCCACAAAATATGGCAGCCATGTATTACGTTAGAGCTGTGTATCCTCTTAGGTATTGAATGGCCTATGTATTTTGAGTATTAAATTATAGCACGGAAAATTACTCTTAACCTCCTGAATCCTGAGACATTTGGTGTTCTATTTTTGAAGTTCAATGTAATTAGACACTTAAAGAATGTCAGTGACATAAGGAAAAATGCTTAAAAAATTCTGCAGGTTAAAATTAGGGCACAAATACCATACTTCGGATCTCTGCACATACGAGGTTGGACAGAAAAGTAATGAGACCGATTTTCCTTTACCCATGAATTTTATTCTTTTTAGGCCTGCATATAAAAAATGGTTGTTGTGAGATCCTGTAAGATGGGTGTACAGTCTGTGGTTTATTTGCAAGTCTCTTGTGACCTGTGTTAATACACATAGGTCTATAAAAATTACAGTATTATTAACTGCAACAGAGAAGCATATGGGCTGAACTTCCCGATGTCAGGATTATTCACAGTTGATAGAGAGAAGGCAATTTATGCATAGCTTGCGCACCGAAAAAGGAAATTGCGAGATTAGAGAGCAAAGAAGTTTATTTAATGATAACTTCATAATTAGAAACATTTCTATGAACTCGATCTTACGATAATTATATATTTTAATTGTTGTTATATTGAATTGTGGAAATTCTACTTGAAGCAAGTAAAGAGATAAGGTTGGAAGTAAATCCCGGAAAGACTAAGTATATGATTATGTCGCGTGATCAGAATATTGCACGAAATGGAACTATAAACGTTGGAGATTTATCCTTCGAAGAGGTGGAAAAATTCAAATATCTTGGAGCAACAGTAACAAATATAAATGACACTCGGGAGGAAATCAAACGGAGAATAAATATGGGAAATGCGTGTTATTATTCGGTTGAGAAGCTTTTGTCATCTAGTCTGCTGTCAAAAAATCTGAGAGTTAGAATTTATAAAACAGTTATATTACCTGTTGTTCTGTATGGCTGTGAAACTTGGACTCTCACTTTGAGATAGGAACAGAGATTGAGGGTTTTGAGAATAAGGTTCTTAGGAAAATATTTGAGGCTAAGAGGGATGAAGTTACAGGAGAATGGAGAAAGTTACACAACGCAGAGCTGCACGCATTGCATCCTTCACCTGACATAATTAGGAACATTAAATCCAGACGTTTGAGATGGACAGGGCATGTAGCATGTATGGGCGAATCTAGAAATGCATAAGAGTGTTAGTTGGGAGGCAAGAAGGGAAAAGACCTTTGGGGAGGCCGAGACGTAGATGGGAGGATAATATTAAAATGGATTTGAGGGAGGTGGGATGTGATGGTAGAGACTGGATTAATCTTGCTCAGGATAGGGACCAATGGCGGGCTTATGTGAGGGCGGCAATGAACCTCCGGGTTCCTTAAAAGCCAGTAAGTATATTGAATTGTTTTAACATTGACGCTTCTGAAACAGCACTCTCTCTTCTAATATTCATTCATTTTTTTTTTGTCTCCGACATTTTTAAAGAGTCTGCCGAGTTAGCTATGGTGGTACACAAATTTCTAATCACTAAATTGTGCACCTGCCTAGGTTAATTCCCAAATCTCTCCGCAGTGCATATGAAAAGAAGGCATATGTCACTGTTGATAGTGATTCGTTCGTCGGATGGGGACGTTAAGCCTGGTGGCCCCCTTGGTGCTGCTATTCGAAGGAGTAGGCTAAGTGCTGACACCGGGTTTCCCCTTCTGCCTTTCTCATCTTCATCATCATCCTCACCCATTTCCTACACTACACTTACTCGAACACATATACACTCACCCTAGTACACGACATAACTCTTCACAGATAGACATCATGCATAACGTGACCCGCCGAAATGGTGTGCAATTTGAAAATGGGTCACAGTCCTGCCATCTATCCGCAGTATGCGGAACCCGAATTACGCAAAGTGAAGTGGGTAGGCATTAAACACATACACACATTTTTAAAGAGCCTCTTCGCAAATCTTTACTTAATATTTTCGAGATTCAGTGATAAGTTTGGCAAGTTCGTGGATTGCATTCTTACAAATCAGAGGTTGGTGCCGGCAAGGTCACCTTCTCTAAGATACGTTTGGCTGTCTATTTCTGAAACAGGTGCTGTACACTATTTCCTCTTAGCTTCAACAGAATGGCATCAATTCATAGGCTTGTGATTGTCCAAAAATCGTAAAGGCCGAGATCTTGTCTACATGATGGATTTTATACAAGAGTTCGCCCGTTGCAGAGCGCATTCAATGCTACTCGAGCCTTGTGTTACTTTAAAACAGCACAGTTTTTTTTATTTTTCCTGCGTTCTTCAAATATCTTCTAAGGAGAATATCGTAGGTAATATTACATATTTAATTTTTGTCCCCTGGGCTCCAGAACTGCAGAATAATTCCTCTGTCGTAAAAAAGTGCTCATCATATTGACAGAAGTTTAACAGTAAGATGGATTGAGAAGAACTGAAAACTATTGAAGACTGCTGCTTCGTTTAACCTAATGCCAATATATGCGTTGACGCTATAAGCAAATAGTGTATCACTCCGGGGCTGTAGCTAATTCATTATGACAAATTCTGTCTTCTTTTCTTGTTCACCTTTCAGTGAGATCATATGAGAGTTCCCTTCCACAAGCTCGCCTAATCATTTTGAAGACAATTGGTTCCAATTTGATAATCCCTCTCTTCTGACGCCCTAAGGAAAAAATCATTATTTCATCAGCGTTAGTTTATTTTCTTAAATCAGCAACTCTTTAACTATAACTTTTCACATTTCCGACTGTAACAGACGTCTATCGTTGAATTTTTACTGTAAATCTATTCTGTCAGTAATATAACGGTGATGCTTCACTGGCGGAATATCTAATTGCTTCGTCATTCTACAATTACTATATTAAAATAGCAATAACTCAATCGTTGCCTACGTTATCTTACAAAATTATGAAATTCGAAGCTTGAAAGCCTATTGGCAATTAAAACTTGAATATTAACGAGACGACATAAGCGTATTATATGAATAACAGAGAAATTTATAAATCATTCAGCCAATGAAAATCATATGCAATGTATACATGGATTAATGCAATTTTAATAAAATGCTGACGTGAAAATGTCACGCAATTGAGTTTCCTAAAATGTGCTTCTTTTTATTGTAAGAAAGAATCAAAATAATGTGACAGCCACGTCGAGGCTCGATCACGCGTCCCGCAGAGGGCGGGGCGCACGAGAAAACGCGGCGAAGAAGGCTGCAGCCGCTCGGGTCTTGAGGGGCGCGACGTAAGGGAAAGGACGGCACTCTAGTCCGCGGCAGAGAGGGGGGAGTAAAGCAGCTGGTGACTGAGGGGAGAAATCCAAAGAGGCCTAGATAGGCGCTACATTCTCGACATCTGAAGATTGTTCGCGAGATCGTAGCTTCTCGAAACTATGGTTTGGTTATAAAAGAAGAGACGCAAGTGAACTTGAGTTAGTTGCAGTCGTTGCTAGTTTTGGACAGCAAGGCTGTCTTCTGTAGCAGTGAAGCCAGCTTCGAGACCGGAGTTCGACTGAGTTGTGTCTGTAACTATGGGAGCCGGAAGTCCTGAGTTTGAATGCAGTGGACCGCAGTTGGGGGACCTGAGTTCGATGTTCACTGGACTGTCTCTGAAGGTCTGGGGTTCGAGATACTGTGAACTCGAGTGACTGAGCTAGAAGAACTAGCCAAGGCAAACGAATTGTGAACTGAGAACGGACAGTTCTGATTTGTAAATAGTGCTTTGTGAACATTAGTTAAGATTAACAGTACATTGTTGTTTTCAATAATCCAAGTAAATTGTCATTGTCGTCTGTGGAGTGCAATAACGATTACTGTATTACTGCGTGGGGTGGAAATCCCATTGTTGACGGGAGTGTTTACATTCAATCATAGAAAGTGATTATTGTTGAAACAATAAAATTACATTATTGATTTGTAATAAAAGTTACAATAATTTAGACATTTCTGACTCCTTACCATGGGAACAATTTCTTTATTTTTTCCCTAAACTGTATTTTAAATTTTTAAGAAGTACGTCTATCTCTTTATCCACTATTAGTACGAACGTTTTAGCTTCTTGACATTTATCCATGTCGGACACCAACACTTTTAACTTCTTGATGTGTATCCCATTTCGAATACGAAAATTTTAACTTCTTAACATGTAGCCTATTCCACTTCGAAAACGTACATTTTAACTTCATGTGTATCCATTTCGGATATGAATATTTTAGCTATTTGACATAATATATCCATTTCGGGTACGAATTTTTTTAACTTCTTGACATGTATCCAATTCGAATACGAACATTTTAACTTCTTGTCATGTATTCTATTTCATCTTAATTCGAATACAAACATTTTAATTTCTTGATATGTATCCCATATCGCATACGAATATTTTAACTTCTTGACGTGTATCCCATTTAGGGTATGAACATTTTAATTTCTTGTTCTTGTATTCAATTTCGCATACAAATATTTTAATTTCTTGACGTGTATCCCTTTTCGGATACAAACATTTTAACTTCCTGACACGTATCTAATTTAGCATATGAACATTTAAATTCCTTGTCGCGTGTTCCATTTAGCATACGAATATTTTAATATCTTGCCAAGTATACCATTTCGGAAACGAAATTTTCTATTTTTGTCGTGTATTCCATTTTGAATACGAAAATTTAAATTTTTCGTCTCATATCCCATTTCGGATACGAATATTTTAACTTTCTGACCTGTATTCCATTTCGTACGAATATTTTGACTTCTTGACATACCATTTGGAATACGAATATTTTTAACCACTGCATTTGTTAACATACCTGTTAATGGTATATTCAGTAACAATCCACACCTACACTGAGCGCAATTGGCTTGTTCTGCAGACAGCCACGTGTAGTTGATCACTTTAGACCTGTTATAATTTTAGCTTACGAGCAGTCGGCAAACTCTGTTATTAATACGAGTGAATCACTTTCAGTAATGAATGTTTGACAACGCTATTACCAAACGCGTGCTTCAACCTAAGGCCTGACTACCGCGGGGCTAAGAGCAGTCACCTCGTGAGACATTGACTACGTGTTTTTCTTCACTGTTGCGGAGAAAAGGTGTTTCCAAGCGTTGCCAAAACCTAATATATTTACTCCCATGATATTTAGTAAGTACGACGCCCGGCCTCAGTCTAAAATCTTTGCAAACATGAGATTGACAATAGATAGGATTTCGTACGTATTGTCACTTACCTCTTGATCAACATATGGGTGTATATCATCACTAGAAGCCCAAGGGAATTCGATTCTCTAAAATAAAGCAAACACAATAAAAATTATGTTTCTTCAATTATAAAATATATATATTTTTGAGAATATTCTTAATGTTGTTGTTTTGTTGTTTTCTAATGCCAGGCGTTTGACAATAAAGTCATTTGACCTCTTGCACTCCAATATGAATATTCTTAATTATAGATCGGTTCGTTCATTCTGGGGATTGACATAATCTTCGTAGTAAAATTTAACCGTTCAGAGCAGAAGTGGTGTAAGTCAAAAATGGGTAATGAGGGTTAAAGTAAACATCCTGTAAAATACAGCGCAAAGTAGCAATTAATATTCAATTTATTTAAATTATTAGTAGTCAGTGGCTAGCAAGAAGGACATATTAATTTCTACTTTGCGCTGTATTTCACAGAATTTTTACTTTAAACCTCATTACCCAATTTTGACTTACACCACTTTTGATCTGAACGGCTCAATTATGAACATCGCAGTCGTCACAATCATCATCCTCTTCGTCACACCGTAACCATCGTCTCTGTCATCATCATAGTCTAATTTGTATGTGTGATTCTCAGTCGCGCAACTCATACGTATAAAATATGCAAACATTTGACAACTGGCGTGACAGTAGCGCTCCAGCGGCATGTAACACAACAGAGAAATGATACTGTGTAGTTTATTTGATATTTTTATACCATTCAGTAACTGTATATGGTTCTTAATAATTTTATTTTAGAAACATACAAAACTTTTACACCCAGTAATGGGGATGCCAAGTAACGTAGGTGTAACATTGCACAGAAGTTCCTTGCTTTCAGCATCCATTAACATAGGCCTACACTCTTCAGGATGAAGTGAACACAATGTGATATTATTGTAGGCCTACAAATAAAAATAATGGAAACTTTTGTTCATTAAATCTAATCTTCTAAAACTTATCAGTAGACTTCGTGGAATTGCCACGAGAATCGTAAGGTTTACTACGCACGCGGTATAGACTGTATGAGAAGGGAGCGTGCAATGGATGTAGTCTGCCTCTGATGTAAACACTGAGCAGTATATTTCGGTTACAATAAAACTTGTATCCTGCATTCAAGAACTATAATGAATGATCATTGAAGTAGGAAATGTCTAAACATGTAAATACACAATTTCATAGTGAGATATATTAACTCTTAAAATTTAATGTAAGATACTCACATCATCTTTGAATATGTGCATTGCAGTGAAGAGTTAAGTACATTTTTAACAACTGCAAAGTAACCTCCTCAGATGGTCACTTAAACAGTTTTTATTTTCGCAAAATGTACGTTCAACATCACACGATGTAATACGTACATATTTGAAGAACGGAAAGTCACTACATTTTAGTACACTAACTTCAAATGTCTTGTCGTGACCTGATGGCACATCATTTATATTACGAAGTTGTGAATAGGCAGAATTTTTAGCAATAATGTTCCTCAACTTACCCACTTCACGTTTTCTGAAATCAGTGAATTGTTATTTTGGATAACGGTTTGTGATAGGTAATTTATCCACTATATTAAGGGCTTCTGAGAATTGTAGTTTAGACGATTCTAACAGGATGATGCTTTTGGACATGATTTTAAAATTAGAATCAATGAACAGAATATCTTCCAATAGCTGTTCAGAAGGCAATGATTTTACAGCTGCAACAGCGGAACTGTCTGTGCTATCCAATGCA
This sequence comes from Periplaneta americana, assembly GCF_040183065.1. Classification (NCBI taxonomy): domain Eukaryota; kingdom Metazoa; phylum Arthropoda; class Insecta; order Blattodea; family Blattidae; genus Periplaneta; species Periplaneta americana. Next base: position 123,382,251 of record NC_091117.1, read on the forward strand.
TCAATTTTCTCCATTATTTTGCCGTAATGTTCTGCATAATAATTAACAGCATCCAACCACGTTGCCCAACGAGTCAAGACTGGCTGCGGGGGTAAGAGTATTCCAGGGACAATTATTATTTGTAACAGCAACACTCTCATTGTAGTATGTTTGATTGAATTCTTGTCTGCACTGAACAGATGTTAAGCTTTGACAATTCCAACCACAGTAATGCAAAAACAAGTGCTTACATTAGCACTGTAGCTGCTCTATCTATTTGGACCGGTCACAACTCTTAACATGAACTGCTTATACTACGAGACCGGGCGGTCGCTCACCTCCTCTATACTACCGTACATCGGCAACCTGATAGCATGCTGCGTGTGGCAATTCAACGAAGTCTGCTTATCAGTATTTTCTACTCCTGAAAGAAAAAAAATACAAGACGTAAGGTGGACAAGTAGGCCTAAATGCAAATAACCTGTATTACTTTAAAAATAATATTACGTCGGTTGTACGTCTTTGTCCACATGTATTTAAACTATTCTTTCTGACATACGATAACTGATAATCAATAAGTGTTTTGTAGAACATAATACTACCGTGTTGGTTATGATTATGAGTTATGGCTTTATGACCCCTCTTGGTCTTTAGGGAATCTGAATAACTATATTTGGAGAGATTTTAGTTTGTTGTTACTACAGTTTACAGTACTACACACATTTATTTCATTCAGACACATTATTAAACATTATTAACAACCCACGCCCTTTTCATAAGAACGTGCTGACATTAACAATATTGGTCTAGCAATCGTATGACCTATTGCTACAATTTATTTGCTAATTGAAATTAAAACGTCTTCATCAAACCTGTGTATTCATTTGTTCGCACGTACGTCGTAATAGCAGTAAATTCATGTAAATGTATCGTGTAAGTAGGATAAGTTAAAAGTAGACCTATGTGTGGAAACTGGACATATATTGCAAATTGCGATAAACTTACCATAAAAAAACCGCTTAATATCCCTCTTGTGGCTTCAAATAATAAAAAAGTACCGGCACTTAAGGAAATAAAAAAGTGAACTTCAAAATATATTCACTACATCTCGTATGGGTTAAATCTCCTTTTCTGTTATCAAGTTTACATCAGCTGTCGAGTTTACTCTAATTTATGATATGAAAAATAGTTCATTTCTGAGGAAATAATGTGGAGTACGCCACTCGATAAGATCTGCAATAAAAAATATTACTCCTCCCCCCCCCTCCCCGGCTAAGACTGAAATGACGTCCTTGTTTTTGAGGCTACTAATATTTATTTTTCTCACAGGAAATACGTACAGAGTTCAAATAATGCATAATATATTTAGAAATAAACTGAATTTGCCATCCAGGTCCGAAAAATTATATATCTCAAACTATGATTCACTTGAAAGTAATAAGCAGAAGGATTCAAGTTATTCTCAATTTCTCGAACTTATAACATTTTTCAGATTAACTGGGTGAAAAGTCTTACAGGTTTCTAAAATAAAATTAATAAGAACTATATACAGTTACTGTATGGCATAAACATATCAAATAAACTACACTGTATCATTTTTCTGCTGTCTTATAATAATATGTAATCTACACACATTTAACTTGCCTGCCGCTGGAACGCTACTGTCGCATCAGCTGTCGAGTGTTGGCAAAAAAAAGTGTCGGAGTTGCGCGACTTATGTATTAGAGTGTGGTGCTACAATGGTAACCAACGAGCACAGAAGATATATAGTAGATAAAAAGCATCTTAATACCACTCAACGGAGTGAAGCCGCTCTGATGAACCTGACGCCATCTTGTTCCTACCAAAACATTGCAAAATAGCTACTACGTTATAGAAGATCTTATGATAATAGGAACCCCATACGCCCCTAATTTCCTGAAGGAGTCCCAGTTTCTTTTTTGTTTCGTAACACAGAATCGCTAAGCTCATATTTTTAGCAAAAATTGGAAAACTGTCATTGCTAAATCACATACATACATACATACATACATACATACATACATACATACATACATACATACATACATACATACATACATACATACATACATACATACATACATACATACATACATACATACATACATACATACATACATACATACAAGTTATTTGAATTGATAACTCTTCAAAATGCATTATATTTAATACTTTGGAAAGTTAAAAAAAACACACTTTGACCTTATTTTACCACTAGTTCAATAAAAATGCTAACCTACAATATTTTTGCTTTGAGTTAATGATGCAACTGGTTCCTTAATGAAGATTATCAATCTTTTCCTTTCGCCAGTATTTCATATAGATGTCCCGGTTTATATAGAGAAAATGGAATCTCCTTAACCGTACAAAAAGTGATAGAATCTTCGTTATAATTGTTTTGCTATAACATTTTTTTATTGTCAACTTCATTACGTACAAAATACAAAATGCTACTAAAGTTATTGCATTAACATTGATGTTTGCGAATGGAAATAACGTATGAAATAAAAGGTTTCACAAATATTTAAATTAATTTCTACTGCTGGTTGCAGTTCTTTCTAATAGTACGTATGTAAAATTATATATACAGTATGTATATATATATATATATATATATCCTATAGAAATAACTAAAATCGAAGAATTTATAACCAAACGTTATGTAACTAATACATATTTATTTAGGTATTATTTCACTTATGTTTCTTCATGGTATGAACTATTGTGTAACGTAATTGTAGAAGGATCGTTTTGACGGAAGTATGTCATCTTCAGTTACTTCGCTTTGATTGATATTTATTATTTAATAATATAATCGTTTCCAGTTTAAAAATAGTTTCACAATACTGTATATGGTAATGTAATACTCCTAAAGTGGATATAACAAGGATGATGAATGACTTTTGAATGATTTATTTCTGTAAAACAATATTATCTCGATTTTTGTAATATATTTATTCTGGAGAATCTTCGATATCGTCCCACACCACACACGGGACTGACGTATGATTTAAGTTTCTTAATGGGTTAGTTGAGGAGGTTATTTTAGTGATATGAGGCTGAGGAAGTGTGTAGGGTGGGAGATACCGTAGTTTCATCTTTATTCTTAATATTTTTATTGTATTCGGTTGAAGAAAAACTTCGGTACACCCAATGCTGGTTCACTTCCAACTTAGGTTAAGTTAGGTTAGCTTTGCTCGTAAATGCTTAATTCTACAAAGCTTAAGTAGACTACGACACTAGAAATACTTCATTAAAAAAAAAGCAAGAGGGAATTATTTCGAACACCTGTTACTGAACTTATGGAACAAAGTTTCCAAAACATTAATGCAGTAGTAGTAGTTCGCAAAAAAAAAAAAAAAAAAAAACCTAAAACAACATACGTCCAAGCATACAAACACCACTGAGAACTATACATTCAGCGCGTGTTATTTAGATGTGGAACGCGGTTTCAAGTTAGAGACTTCGTGTGATCACAATTATAACGTCACGTTTAGAGACTTTAATTTTATTACTTGACTACTGTAAACTATCCCTTTCTGGATCAGGCCTAAATGATAACTGTGAGCTGAGCAGTGTGAGAAGAAGATAAATGTGAACAAAATAAAGACCAAGATTATCGGAAGAAAAATAAAGAAGGTAAATGTGCGAAATCGAAATGAGGCAGTCGAACAGAACAAGTGGACATGTACTGTATACTTCGGGTGTATTATACAGTAAGTAGTAACATGAGCTCCTACCAGGAAGTCAAAATTAGGATAGCAATAGCAAAGAAATCTTTTAATAGAAAAAGCAGCATCTTTTGCGGACCTCTGGAAAAAGAATAAGGAATAGACTAGTGAAGTGCTTTGTGTGGCGTGTAACATTGTATGGGGCAGAAATATGGACATTATAACGAACTGAAGAGAAACGAATAGACGCATTTGAAATGTGGATCTGGAGAAGAATGGAGCGTGTGAATTGGACAGACAGAATAAGAAATGAAGATGTGCTAGAAAGAGTGAGTGAAGAAAGGATAACGCTCAAATTGATCAGGAAGTGAAAAAGAAATTGGCTGGTCACTGGTTAAGAAGAAACTGTCTACTGAAGGATGCACTAGAAAGATTGGTGAACGGAAGAAGATATCAGATGATATACATTGATGTATTATATGGACCATAGGCCTATGCGGAGACGAAGGGAATGGCAGAAAATAGGAAAGATTAGAGAATGCTAGGTTTGCAGTGAAGGACTTTCTCTTGTATGAAAAAAAATATGTCTGAATTGCATCTGTTTATTTCATTTTTTAAAAAGAAGAACTTAGAGATTAATTGTAAAGAACCTAATTTGTTATGAATGTTGCAGTTATAGGCCTACTGTTACCGCTTAGAGACTTTATACTTTGTTCCCGTCTTTCATTTTCTTTCTTTTTTCCATTCTAGAGCCAGTTGTTCTGTTTATCTCCCAACGGCAATCCTTTTATCTCCTCCATTTTACTGGATCATCAGTCGGGAATATCTCCCTGAAGTTATTTTGAAGAGAATTGTCGACCAGCTAGTCACGAGACAAAGGCAGGGACTAATCTACTGGGAATCGGGTGAGTGATAACGTTAAACATGCTTGTCTTGTAATTGCGTACTCTAAAATTTTTATAGTGTGTTCTTTCCGGTTTTTCTCAGTTTATAATCAGTTTTAATGGGACATTCTATTGCATTCGTTTGTAAATCTTTATTTAGTCTCTCTATTTCACATTGTGCATGGCTTTCATTAAAATTCACATTATTCACATTTGATACTGATTACATTCGACCAAGGCAATTGAAAATTAGACATTTTTACATTATATACTACGTATATACTGTACATTAAATTAACTACATTGTTTTCTACTTACGTTCTTTAATAGAAGTTGTTATTTAGTCAACTGTCCGAAGACCGGTCAGAACCTCACAAGTGGTAACTTACCAAGAAGGCACCACCTATGAGGCAACTAGGCCAACTAGATAATGGGGTAGTGAGGCCAGTTCCTTTCTCTCTCCATTGCATACATCGCCGATTAGCTACATATTACACTAGTGTAATCAGACTTCAGATGCATACAAACAATTATTGTTCTTCCTCTGACAGTGACTATGTATGTATGTATGTATGTATGTATGTATGTATGTATGTATGTATGTATGTATGTATGTATGTATGTATGTATGTATGTATGTATGTATGTATGTATGTATGTATGTATGTATGTATGTATGTAATGTATGTATGTAATTTATAATATATGTAATGCACGTATGTATGTATCATACAAAATGTTAGAGTGAGCTTTTTACATACATTTGGAAGTAGCAAATTTTGGTCCGGTGACATTCCATTGCGACGTTACATGTCTTCATAAGCGTCGTTTTATTCCTGGCCATTAGACAAGGCCTTTGCTCAGGGAATTACTCATTTTATTCGAGCTGCGTTTGAAAAGTTCGTGGCCTGAGTCGTGTTGAAAACGTGTAAATGTCGCCATTTTTAGCGGCCATTTTACATTAGTTCAAGCACGAAAAATCTTAAATTTCTATTGACTAAATTTTGTGTACTTTAATTTCGAAATTAGTGAGCTGAACAAATTGGCAAAAAGGAAAATGTCAAGATTCGTACTGTCATTGAATATTTCTTAAAAAGGGAATGAGTCCTACAGAAATTAAAGCAGACATGGATGCTACACTGGAGGAATCCCCTCCAGCGTTTTCGACTGTGAAAAAGTAGGCTCCAATATTTAAACGTGGTCGAGAGAATGTGGAAGACGACCCCCGTTGTGGACGTCCAGTAACAGCAACAAGTGAAGAAATAGTAGAACAGATACTCTATATGGTGTTGCATAACCGTCGACTGAAAGTAAACCACCGCTATGGAGTAATGGTTAGCACGCTTGATCATGAAACGAGAGGGCCCGAGTTAAAATCCTGGTTGGGGCAAGTTACCTCGTTGAGGTTTTTTCCAGGTTTTTCCCTCAACCCATTAAGAGCAGATGCTGGGTAACTTTCGCGGTTGGACCCTGGACTCATTTCGCCGGCATTATCATTCAGACGCTATATAACCATAGCAGTTGAAAAAGCGTTGTAAAATAACCAATTAAAATAAAAAACTGAAAGTGCAGGAAATTAGCGAGGTCATGCATATCTGAGGTGAATGGGTGCTCCAAATCATAATGTCTTGGGCATGTCTAAGGTCTCCGCAAGACGGGTTCATCATTTGTTAACACGGGAACAAAAACACATCCGATGTCAAATTTTAAGGGATTGTCTGGCTCCATTCGAGGAAAATACACCCGACTTTTTTTAAGTAATTTGTGACCACTGACGAAACCTGGCTTCACTGCTACATAACATAGACAAAACAGCAGTCGAAACAATGGAAGCACAGTGATTCTCCGTCTCCAAAGGAAGCAAAAGCTGTTCAATAGGCTGGGAAAGTCATGGCGTCCGTGTTCTGGAAGTGTAAGGGAATAATTAAGATTGACTATCTAGCAAAAGAGAAAACAACAACCAGTAAATATTATTATGATATCCTGCAGCAACTGAAAGGGAAAATTCTCTAGAAAAAAAGGCCGGGTATGGCCAAGAAGAGTTCATCACGACAATGCATCTGCTCACACGTTTGCAATCGCTGTTGCTGAACTACTCGAACTACTGATCGAATTGGTGCCGCATCTCCCCACTCACCAGATCTCGCACCCTGAGACTTTTTTTCTTTTCCCAAAGCTCAAAACTCACTTGGCTGGGAAGAAATTTTCGCCAAATGAATAGGTTAACACAGCAATAGAAGGCTTTTTGCAGACTTCGAGGAATCTGTGTATAAGGAATATATAGCAGTATTGCAGCACGGGTAGACGAACTGTGTGAATCTCAGGGAGGATCATGTTGACAAATGAAGATTGTTTCAGAATAATCCTAATTTAATTTCTATGTTAGGTTATGAACTTTTCAAACAACTCTCGTAATTATCCTCTTTCAAAATATTACACACAAAAGAAAGCTTCTGTGTTGAAATGGGAACAATAAGTGAAGCTGCATTAAGTGAACTTATTATTTTATTTGATAAAAGCTAAGAGAATGAGGTATAATTTAACATTATAGGAATAAAGAGTTCCGAACCCCTTTCAGTTTCATGCATTGAATTTTCCTGTTAAAATAACTTATTGCTATAATTTGGAACACAATATGTTATTTATTATTGTAATTAACTGTTTATGCTCTTGAAATGCTATTATTTTTTACTGTTTTATATTAATTAGAAAATTAATCTATCATTTACTTACCGGTTTGTTTTTTTCAATGTTGGGTTGTAAGATTATGTATAGATCAACATAGTTAGCTATCTTCGTTAGATAGTCTCTAATTACTCTGCTTTCCTTTTCGGAAAATGAATGGGGACCAGCAAAGTATTCGTTGTCGCAGTTACGTCGTTTCCCAGCATCAACGATATCGACTAATTTCATGGAGCCGTTCTCTCCCTCAACTGAAATAATAAAAATATACAATGTTAACTCAGTACCACATCCAAATTTATTGCATCAGAATAATTTAGACAACATTCTCTCTAAAATGTGCTCGTACAAATATATCTGTGATTAATTTCCCCTTACGAAATCTCAGTGTTAAGAGTAAAATAGGCTACATGATTTTGATGGAAAACTCTGGTATATTTTCCACTGACTATTTTTATTTATTTAATAAGGTTAATATGTATTTGTCACATGAAGCGATGATTCGTGGTTGTAATAACTTTCATCCAGCGAAAATTCACTCAAAGGTAATTTAAATCTTAGTCGATGTGTATACGTTACAATACATCCATAGAAGTTAATTCAACTGGAATATAACTAAGCAATATTTATCCAAGACATTTATTCAGGAATTCTAATGTATTAGTATTGAAGATGAAGTACTATAGTAATATTTAATTTAGTGAAAACAGCTGTATTACACTGCCATTATCTGTCCACAGAACTGCAAATATTCTTAACGTCGTCCTTTGTCTTTTATTCACCATACCGTAAGGTTAAGTTCTGCAATCGCAAATTCAAATTTTTATACGCCCATTCCTATATCAGATTGGAGATCCTGTTAATTCCCTGAAATTAATTTTAGTGCTAAACACAAATGAAGACCTCCCCGGAAAAAGGATGTAACGTCAGAGTCTTGAAATATGTTATATAGGTGAAAAAAGTAATTTTAAATAATGTATTTATAACAATAAATTATTGCGTTCAATGGTTGAAAAATCTTGTATCATTGTTTAGTCAGTTTAGACAGTAAATATAGGCCTAATGAAACATGCCCCTGAAATTATTTTCCTTCCTCCTGCAACACCAGTAATTACAGTTTTGTTGATTACATCCTTATTCCGGGGAGGTCTTCAATTATACGACCATGCTCATATTCTTCATCGCTGTCCTGCTCATTGTGTTACGAAACAAAACATAGTTTTCTGATTTGTAACGCGGAATACAGTTATTTATTTGTTTGTTTGTCGTCTGTCTGTCGGTCTGTATGTATGTATTTATGTATGTATGTGTATATGGTTCCCGTACATTTTCCCGAATCTGCAATCCCGAATATCAAGTTTCCTGAATCCGAATTCCCACCTGACATTTTCCCGATAACTTTTATTTTTATTTTCCTGAAGGGCAATTTTCTGAATGGTACTGAAAGTAATATACGAATTAAGTGATGAACAGAAATGTATTGCAAAATAATTCAATCTAACTTATGGAAGTGGTGAGTATGGTGTATTCAAATTTTATAACCGAGTGTCCTCAGGTAGTCAAGACGTCTTTTACTGGCATTGTAGTCCTGAACTATAGTTCTGATTCATCTTTCTAGACATAACCAACTTCTCTTCGCTGAACCCGTACACGTCTATCCATTCCGAATTCTGCAGTCACGGTCCGAGTGTCGCTCTCTTCCTTTTGAAGTTGAATCAGTGCAGTGTAAAAGCTTGAATGGAGTTTTCCAAACACTACTTGCAGGCAATTGTGATGCTCTCTCAACAAATTGTTTGCACCATGTTTGTTATTTATAGTAGCATCATATCCCCTGTTGTGCTTGAGTGGTCTGACCTCTGACCTGTCACGCAGGTGACCCGGGTTCGAGTCCCGGTCAGGTCTGAAAAATCCATAGTTACATTTGTGGCGGACAAGGTCGCAGTTTTCCTCGGGGTTCTCCAGTTATGGGACTGTAAATTTAACATGACAGTCTGTGGGGAAGTGACTCAATGTGCACACTTAAAGGTTAAAATGAAGTTGTTTTTCGGGTCATTGAATTGCAAACGAGATATTACAGCTGTTTTATTATCGCCGCGCTCTCGTAGTTAACATTCGGCAGATCTTTGAGCGGCCTCGTGCATAACATTCGGCAGGTCTTTGAAATTTGATTGTATTATTGTTTTCAATTTCTTATGTCGCCCTCCAATCACTCGCCTCAATTTCAATATTGCAACCAATACGCTGCTTCCATTATTAAATGACATCTACTTGTCTAATCCACGTGGACTAAAACCGAGGTTGCAATGTCGTGTGCTGAGGACGAACATTAAGGTATGTGATTAAAAATTATTATTAAGAATGTCAACGTACTCGTATATGAAATAATAATAATAATAATAATAATAATAATAATAATAATAATAATAATAATAGCCATTTAACAATATAACAAACTAGTGCTTATTCTTATCGAGGAAGTAGACGTGGCAACGTGACGCTTAGAGTGAAACCTACAGAGTAACAATCAAGTCGGCAAAATTATGTTTTAAAAGCACACCGCACGTTATTGTATGATGCCGACACGTTAAACATGAGGCCGCGGCTATAATACGTTTAAATGCTGGGTATTATCGCTAGGAGGGGGTCACCTACTTTCATTTTACGGAAAGGTAAGTCTTCCTCGAGCTAATTCTGCTGATGGCTACTCTTAAGTTATATTTCATTTTTGTTCCGTTTGTGTGACTCATCAGACACTCCCCGCCTCGCATCGTAGGAATTAGTAAGCCAGCTCTTCTCCTCTTATGGAAGGTTATGGAAGGGTACGTATGTTGACGCTATTACTTGTTAGAGCTTTAATCTTATTTTTGTTTCTCATTCGTGTTGTCGGGGCGCGTGACAAGTAACTGTTGCCGTTTGTATCATATACAGAATGAGTCCGAAAGTTGTGGTTCTGCTGCTGGTATGCGAGTTTGGGACCAGTGACGCTAATCCGTCAGTCGCAGACATCCGGATGTTCCATCAATTGAGGGATGAGTTAAAAGACGAACAGGAGGTCGTGGAAACATACACGTCGCCCGTTTTTGATGAGATACCAGATTTGGACATGGAAGATGGGAAGCAGGGTTATGGTGACATCGAAGACGAACCAATAGCGGAACGCCTAAAAGACGGCCAGAAAGCGGAGGACGCTGAAGAGACGGAGACGTCGTCGCACACCAGCACGTCTTCTTACACTCCCTCTTCTACAAGAACCAGAAACGTAGTCGACGATGATTAAAAGCAGAAAACTCTGGACTATATGAACGATACATTCAGAGGAAAGAGACGATTCTTCACCTCTGTAAAAATCGATTCTCTCTAATCACACAGGGGATGCTGTACAATTACGATGCAAAAATGAAGAAGAAGAAACCTGAAATGTTAATACGAACGCTATCATTCATGACAGAACTGTCAGGCTTTGTGGCCTACCGGTGAAGGCTCAAATTGATCCTGATAACCAACTTAACTTCAAAGCCTCTGACCCGTGGGTATGGGGATTCAAGCAGCGGAATCGTATCTTTCTCTTTCTGTGACGCATAAGTAAGTAGGAACTTCGCATCAAAGGAGGCAGAGGTGAAGCAGAAACCAATTTCATGTCGAAGATGAAGCAGTTATTCATTGATAATGGCTTCACTCCTCGCCAGATCCTCAACATTGATCTAAGTCAATTTGAAAAAAGAGATTCACTCCGGGCGAACCCTGCGTTTCAAAGAAGGAAAGAAGGTTTATGCCACAGTAAGATCAGAGGCTGCTACGACGCACTCCTACATGATTATTCCAGTCATTTCCATGGACTGACAAATCTTCGCCCCAATGTATCTTCTGTCAGCTGAATCACAGAAAATGTTCCCTAAAAATAAACCTGCTCACCCATATAATATCAAATCATATGTTTCAGGTTCAGCGAATATGCGGAAGCCAGAATATATTAAGGATATATTTTCGCAAGTATTTTCACCCAGCATTTCTTAATTGCATGAAGATGGTATCCTCCTGTTGCTTTTTTTTTTTTTAGTTGGTTGTTTTACGACGCTGTATCAACTACGAGGTTATTTAGCGTCGATGAGATTGGTGATAGCGAGATGAGGCCGAGGATTCGCCATAGATTACCTGGAATTTACCTTACGGTTGGGGAAAACCTCCGAAAAAAACTCAACCAGGTAATCAGCCTAAGCGGGGATCGAACCCGAGCCCGAGCGCAACTTCAGACCGGCAGGCAAGCGCCTTAAGCGACTGAGCCACGCCGGTGGCTGTATACATACATCTGCCTGTAGGCCTATGTCTGTCTGTTTATGTTTATCTGCATATCTGTATGATCTATAGCTATCTCTGTATGTCTGTCTGATTGTCCATCCGCCCGCCCGCTCGTTCGTCCGTCCGTCCACCCACATCTATTTATTTACTTGCTTCCTCGTTTCTTTTACTTGCTTTTGCTTGCTTGTTGCTTTTGCATGCTTGTTTGCTTTTGCATTTGCTTGCTTGCTTTCGCTTGCTTGTTTTTGCTTTTCCTTGCTTTTGTTTTGCTTACTTGCTTTTGTTTGCTTGCTTTTGCTCTTGCTAGCTAGCTTTTGTTTTCTCGTTATTGTTTGTTTGGTTGCTTTGCCTTCCTTGCTTCCTTTTGCTTTTCTTTGCTTGCTGATAACACTTACTGACTACATAACATTTCCCATAACTTAGGCTATCTGAAGCTAAATGACTTCGATAAATATTCAATACGAGCCAGAAAATCTTGATGTTATACAAATTGATGATGTTCAAGGGAATGCTGCTTGCAGGACTATAATTAAAACATAATTTAATTAAGGAGTAAAATTACATTTTTCATATGTTGGACTGTGGCAATAATTACATAGAGTTAATGATAATTTCAGTAACATTGAAAAAAAATGTTGGATAACAATAATTATTATATTCTTCTATTATATTTTGAAGGATTACTTTAAAAAAAAGCTAAGTTTGATCTTTGAATATACGGAGAAATCAATATCCACCCGAAATTTCTGTCGAATTGACGTCAATTTTCAAAATTACATTCTCATTCTTATAACAGTTGTAAGAGGCTACGTAAAACGCTGTAATTCTAAAACATATTGAATAACATGTTAACCGGATAACCGTGAAATTAGTGGATCGAGCGTATACATTTCCTTTCTTTTTTTTTCTTCTAGTTCTTTTCTTTCACAGTATCACTGTATTTTTGTTATAATTCATATATTTCTGTCAGCTCTCTTTATTACTATATTTATTTTACTCTCGTCAAATCTGATGATATCCTGTAAGTACACGCAAACTTCAGCAGCATAAATAGATGACAACCTTAAGGTTATTGATATATAAGAACAGAAAAGTGCAAGTTGTTCAAAATATATTTCTATTAAGTTAATAAATTCTTTTAAAAATCGTAGACATTTCTTCCACTTTTGGTTGTCATTCTTACAGCGAGTAATTACAAACAATCAGTGTTGGCAACTCTCATGGAAGGCCTTAAATGAACTGTGCTCAAGTCGTTAAATACCTGTTCATCCATAATGAATGTAATGTTTTTGTCCCGTGAGAAGTTAAAAATTCGATAAATCTCTGTATCAATAATAGCAAATGTGTAATATTTTTATACCATATTAAAGTGCAAACTCATTAAGTGTGCAAGACTACTCAAATCAAACTAGAAAGATATGTCACCATCTGGCAGCCAAATTTAAAGCGTGTATCGAATACATAGCTATTGGATAAATAGATTTGTTATCAGAAACGGGCACAGAGTTATGTATTCTATAAAGTTATGGAACAGATAGCTATGAAGTAGGTATCTCGAGTTTTATGCAACCGAACTTAAGTCAGGTGTTTTCTCAAATTAAATAAATTTACTAATGTAATTGAAAATAATACTCAGCACAATAATGAGTTCATGAGGCACAGACTGAAAAGCTATTAAACAGACGAAGAATTGGCAACAACTTCAACGAATAGCTGTTGATAACTTAGTTGACCGACCAATTAAAATGCTCCATATTGAATTACGTAAAGGTTACATAGGTAACCTAACAAGTAATGATGCTAAGCTGATTACAAGAAACATACAACATTCACGACGATTTGCTCTGCCGAAATTACCCATCAGTCTTAATAGGAACAGAATTCCACCGCAATCCTTGACACCTCGGAAAGAAACTCAAACATGTCTAAAAAATCCCTGGACGGCAGGGCCTATCCCACCTGAAAACTGTCTGCGTGACGGAACTCGTATAGCCCTGTAATCTTACCCAATGGTGAGTTTCAAGAGAGAGTATAAGTAATGTTATCATATTTTCGGATGATGTAGGCTATTTGAAACGAATGAAGGCGTTATGTACATTTCTTTGGATTAAATCAGAAGTTATATCAGTAATATGTCGCAGTAATCAAAATGTGAGTCCACACCTGTGGAATAACCGTTAGCGCGTTTAGCCGTGAAACCAGGTGGCCCGGGTTCGATTCTCTTTCGGGGCAAGTTACCTGGTTGAGGTTTTTCCGGAATTTTCCCTCAACCCAATATGAGCAAATGCTGGGTAACTTTCGGTGCAGGACCCCGGACTTATTTCACCGGCATTATCACCTTCATCTCATTCAGACGCTAAACAACCTAAGATGTTGATAAAGCGTCGTAAAATAACGTACTAAAATAAATAAATAAATCAAAATGTGAAATCAACAATATTTTGGACTAGAGTTCTTTATAATTGACAAGAGAGGATATTTTTCTGGCGACTTACTGAGTTTAGAATGGAGAAGACGGTTTTACGTGACTTGGGCATTTCACTTCAGGTTCTCGTCCGTATGCACATCTAGATATTTAACAGGAAAACTGAATGGAATTGCGTATAGCTACATTTAATTTTAAGGACTTATAGAGAGGAATATAACGTGAATAGTAAGCGCTGATGTCTCATTATTATTAAATCTCCATTTATTAAGAATATTCTCGACGCTGTCCAGCACAATCCACATGCAAGTACACGTCGTATAGCCAGATGACTCGGAGTTACTAATCGGTGGTGTGGATGCAAACAGATTGTACCCTTACCACCCCCAACAAGTGCAACATCTACAACCAGGAGATCCTGCCCGTTGATTGAAGTTCAGCAACTGGTTGAATGAAATTCGGCAGTTGTAGCGCTCACTGATCGAATAGTTAATTATAGGAACGCCTGGAAACAACATATTGATAGAATGTCAGAAGAAAGATTTCCAAAACGGTTGTTAAATTATAGACCTCATGGAAAGAGAAATATTGGACGCCCACATAGAAGATGGTCTGAACAATTTTAACAATTCTAGCTTTCATGAAACCGGAACGAGACTATGGTACAAACAATACTTGCAATTCGCATGTTTGGGCAGAGATTAATCCCCATCCTACAATGGAAACAAATTTTCAACACCGTTTCAGCATCATTGTGTGGTGTGGTGGTCTTCGATCAGCTGATCTGGCCGTTCATTTTTCTGGGACGACTGGCTGGTGCGGTTTATCTGCAATTCTTACAAGAAGAACTGCTGCAGTTACTTGAGGATGTTGCTTTGGCGGTAAGACGTCGTATGATATTCCAGCACGACGAAGCACCTCCTCACTTCAATCGCGCAATGGTGGAACAGTTAAATGTATATTTTTCTGAGAGATGGGTAGGACGAGGCGGTTCACACCCCTGACCTCCTAGATGAATGAAGGAGCTTGTCTACCATACGAAGTCACAAACATGTGAAGAGCTACTTACGCGCATCAAAGATTCCGCTATGGAAATCAAAGATAGCCGTATGAGTTACGTAGAGGGACGAGTGCTGTTCACAAGCGAGCGGCCAAGTGTATGGAAGCAGGCGGCGGAATTTTTGAAAATGTGTTGTAAACTCTCTAAGACTGAATTAAGATGCAAAATTGAACTGCAAAGAATCAAATTGGTGGAAATGGTGTGATTTGTAATAATTGTTGTAATATGTGCGTAAGAATAATGTAATTTTATAGTTAGAAATTGAAAAAAAAAATTGTACGAAGGAGTTTACAGCACATTTTTAGCTTCAGAATACTTGTCAATTAAAGAAATGATACTTCTGAATGGTTAATTCTCTATTTGTAGTATTATTTTACCCTTCAAACCAAGAAAAAATATTTTACAATCAACTTCAAATTAATGTAACTCTGAAAATATGAGAATAGGACCCATGTTTGTACGACATTTTTTGCTCAAAATGTCTTCAGAAATAAGCTCCGTAAGTGACGGTAAATTCTCGTGAATCACCCTATAGAACAACTCAAATATGTTTACAGTCTTTTAAATATATGGCACGTGAAACTGAAAAAAATATTTACAACAGCAAGACAACAAATATTTTGAAAAGAGGAGGACAATATGACTGTAATGTTACATTGATATAAATGTGAAGTTAATATATATCTTTCTCTCCAGAAAATTGGTCAGTCAAATAGAAGATGGTAAATAGTCTGTAATGATTCGTTACATTTGCAGAGATAATCGTTTTCGTTATTAATATGAAATCTTTGGAAATAGGAACCAAATTTGCCAGTACCCGATAGAAACTGGGTAACAATGTACTTGAATCCCAGTAATTTACATTTAACCTGATTTGAAACAGTGGGGGAAAACAGCTCTTTGGTTAACGATCCCGATGCACAATTTCTCCAGTGGTCATCTCATTTATCCATTATGTTCTTTCTTAATTTGTTCTTTCATGAACGAGAATGAACACTTGGAATAGGCATAGCCTATTGTTTGAAGTTAATAGATTTTAGTAATACAAAGCTCAAAAAAATCATTTTCCAAGTCTTGTAACATTGTCAATAATGATAATGTTTACTTGCAAATTAAGAACGTCATTCGGAAAGAAATCAGATTTACTGTCACGTTACTTACTTTCGATTGTTTAATTTTGGTTGCTTTTAAAATGATTGTTTCGAAATATAAGAAGACGTCATATTTATTGAGACCATTCCTTAGTGAGTTGTGTTTCTTTTCTTGCAAATACAGTATGTTCCTCAAAATAATGTTTTTATTCCTGCAAACATGAACTAGTCTTTATTAAATACCGATATTTTTGTAAAGCTGAAGTATTGAAGTAATAAATTATTAGGAAGATTCGGAACATTTTGCAGAATTTTCTTTGCAAAAGTTTTTAGAGTCTTCAAGTGAAATGAATAGGTATTGTAGATCAAAATGGTGGTCATAACCGAATTTAATATTACTGGCCTTTTAAATATAAATAACCCACAAAATTTTGTGAAAAAGAGTGTTTTTATTTTATGCATTGTCTTATATTAAAATAGTTCTAGTGATTTCAAAAGTGTCTTACCTTTATAATTAAAATTAATTTCATATGTGGAATTTAGTTTAAAACAGTGAAGGTGTCGTACAAATTCTTAGAGGTACTGGAACAATTTCCTATATTAGGTCTACATTGTCTTTCCTTTGTATCTTAGTACATTTTAAGTATAACTGCAATTTGTTTCGAACTTACCTCCCCAGTTGAAATCAAAATTCCTGTCAATATTCACACCATAGCATATTACATTCTGCTTGTTTATTGGAGATGTTGCGGGATTTGGACGTCTGTTCTTTCTGTATGCTTTTGGCTGAAAAAAATAATGGAGTCGCATACATTCAAATACATTATATGTATATATAAAGCATCCAGATTGAGCAAAATATGAGCGGAAAAAGGAAACGAAAAAAAAGGCCCCACACTGATCACTTCATGAGTTACTGCAGGCCTATGACGACAGTATTAACTAGGAGTACCAACTGGATAACATTGAGCGTCATTTTCATTAGAAGTATCTTCATACAGATAGTGAGGTTAAACTAAAAGAGAGCGTTATTATTATTATTATTATTATTATTATTATTATTATTATTATTATTATTGTTGTTGTTGTTGTTATCGTCAGCATCAGCATCACCATCCTTATCATCTTTTATGCGTTAGCCACATTTCACTTGTATTAGATACAAAATCAATTATACCTTTATAAAAGTTATATTTTAAAATCCCGTGTATGTATGGGAATGTAATAGTATTAATTTTAATAAGGTCGCATATCTATATTTTCTTCTAGCTTTTCACGTTTTGTTAAATTAGAGCATGGAATGGGTCTGTGCAGCCATATATGGTTTTCGATTCTACATCCACTGAATGAAAAATGAAGTACTGTAACACAAATTATGTTAGCCAATAAGCATTCTCCTCCTGTTTTCCTGTTGTGATAGAGCCATCCCGCGCCGTAGCGTCGTGGTATAAGACGTTAGGCTTTGAACTAGAGTTGAAGAGTGTCCCAAAACGCGTTCATTCCATTTTTATGAAATGACTGGGCTTTTTTTATCCACAGGTCTACGGACTGAGCGAGTTTTCAAGTGAAATTTACAATAACATAAACTTTTAGACAAGAATTGGCTTTGGTTTGGAAGAAAACATGTTTAAAATATGACAGAGATCTCAAACATAATCATATATGAAGGGGTGAGAATGATATAGTCCTAAATCACACAGGCAAAATTTTACAGAAAAGCGTTTTAAAGGTTTAGATTCCAATGCTATTAGGTACAGTATCATAATTTCTTCTTCGTACACTTACGTCATTTGGTGGGTCATTTTCTTAATATTTTAATAGTAGTTACTATCTTATATGTGTAAGAAATAAACTCGCACAAAAAATCATTTTTGTTAAAAGTGTGAATTTGGACTATCTCATTCTCACTGCTTCACATTATAAGTCATAAAAATGGCCAAACGGACTGAGCGGCTTTTGGGTCACACTCTTCAATCACGGAATGGACTTTGGCTCGAGTCTTCATGAGGAAAGAAAATGTTTCGTGTATGATGGGGCTGTTGCTGAATTTGGGGAACTACAGCGAGCAACGAAGTCCGGTTTTAGAAGCCAGCTATAGCAGTTAGAGGATCTTTGTCCTAACCATAATTCACCACGTTCTGGTTGAATGACAGTTCATCTCTGCTGACGCACGTGGACGTGAGGATAACAGTCGGCTAGTAGGCGTTGGCCCTTCATAGGTTTGTGAGCAACTAATTTTGTTTTTTTTTATACAGAGTGTTAAAAATAACATTTACGACGTTTCAGGGGCAATAGAGGAGGTAAAAACAAGTATCTTTTGGAAGTGACAAAACTTTGGCAGGTGCGCCGTTTATTGTGTACGTGTTAGTATAATCCATAAAGAACAAGACAAATTGTCGTTTTAGATGTAGTGTTCAAACTGTCGTTCATTGAAGGCATTTGCACAACTGGTATCTTCGTACTATGGAGGGTCTGCAACGCTCAAAAAGGCCAAAATTGTCTCTAATAACATGTGCAGCTTCAACAACGCGAGTAACTAAGTCTCCTGCCGTATCGATCGGTGTCTCATACATAAAACATTTCACGTCTCCCCACAAAAAGAAATCCAGTGGGGTTAGGTCCGGTGATCGAGGTGTCCACGGTACCGCCCCATCTCTGCCAATCCAGCGATCGGGGAATGTAGCATTTAGGTGGTTCCTGATACGACGATCAAAGTGTGGAGGGGCACCGTCATGCTGAAACCATATTCGTTCTCTGATGTTCAATGGGATATTTCCTAAACGTTTTGATAGGACGTCGCGTAGAAAAACAAAATAATTATCACCGTGGAGACTGTTAGGCAACAGACAAGGCCCTACAAGGTGGTCGTGCACAAACAAAACTAACCAGTGTGTGTTGTGACGGAAGTCAAGTCATCTACTCCTTCAGGCCATCTAGCGGCAAAACGGCGCATCTGGTAAAGTTTTGTCACTTAAAATAGATGTTTGTTTTTACCTCCTCTATCATCCCTGAAACGTTGTAAACTTTATTTTTAACACTCTGCATACTGAGAGCCTATTTCTCCTTTTTTCCAGTGTTTTATGCATTTTTTATAACATTCACGTCTACGAATGCAGTGAATGACGTCAATGACCAGGAGAGTGGGAATCTGATGTTTTTATTTAATTCTTCTCCTGCTGAAGATTGCGGTTGTCATTTTGAGAATTTAGTTTGCATTACGTACTGTGTGGAAGAGAAGGCCTTTTTGCCTTAACTCTGCCAAGCAAAATAAAGTCATTAGGCCTACTACTACTACTACTACTACTACTACTACTACTACTACTACTACTTCTACTACTACTACTACTACTACTACTTCTACTACTACTACCACTACCACTACTACTATTACTACTGCTACTGCTATTACCACTACTACTACTACTACTACTACTAGGCCTACTGCTACTGCTTATGCTAGTATAATGAGTTTCAGTAGGACAATTTCAAGAGATCCAGGAGATTCCTGATAACTATTTTGCAACGTATGTTTAGAGAAATAAGTGGTATATAAATGAAGAGTCCACTGCAAGAATGATGGATGTCACTTTCTTGTCGAAAATAAACCAAGTCTGTCAATGCATAGCTTAAGACACATAGAATGCACATAGAGAGTTACATGGCATTAACACTGATAGTCATTGTCCAGTAATGATCGGAAAATCACAGTTAAGCTTTGAGCTCTAAGCATTTCAAACTTTCAATTGCTTCTCCTGCAAAATGTATTCCAAATGACTTCCATCATTCTTGCAGTGGACTCTTCAAATGTGAATTATGAAAACTTTCCGAAACTAGTCAGATATTTATTTTGATGAGGGAAAATTTCTGAGCCATTCTTAAATATTTTCATCAAACATTCTTTGTAGTATTTCACATGTTAACTTGTGCACTTACCCTCTTCTCTCTACTCATTTTAGGCACAGATATTGTGTTGTAGTAGAAACCAGTAGGATTTCCTATAGGCATGAAGTACCAATCCAATTCTGTCAGTAATGGAACTTTCACTGTACAATCATCCAGAAGTTTGTACATCATTTGGATCATACAAGATGGAAGGTACAATCCCATCGGATCGACAGCTAAAATAATTTATCAAAAATATTACTATGGTATTTCAAAACACATCAATATTTTCTAACACTGAAATACAGTATATCCGATTTTTAATTACAAAATGTTATTCATAATACCAATAACTTAACAATGACTTAAAAATGAGAAGAAAAATAAGTTTAAAAATGCAAATATTCCGCGTGCATACTCGGAAGAGGTTTAGAGAAGACGAAGAATATCACCTTGCTAAATGGAAAATAGTTTGGTTCTTAATCGATTCATAAATGCATTTCCATTTTAAAGATTTTGGATGAACTCCTGCGTGAGATGTTCTCGAAACTTTTTTCCTCCAAAACGATATTTCTCAAAACTTTATTTTCCGAAATATTGCAGATATGTTTTTAATTATCTACAATAATAAAACCGTTACTTAAAAATAAAATCAGTATTAAAATAACGGAAATAATAAGTAAGACTACTACCTATTTATAGACAAGTAATGCAATGGTATTTCTAATTCCATTAAAAGTGTATACCTGCAAATGTTTATCACACGTTGAGTAGAGTGCCATGGTTTCATAGACATGAATTTCATTATTTCGTTTAGAACGTTTGTAGTCTTTTGGTAACCAAAGAGAAAGTTATACCTTTATCGTGATAATGAGTCGACACACGGCTTGGAGATATAAACTCGATTTGTGACAGAAATTAATATAGAAACGATCTGCAACTCATCCTTACTCGACATAGTCATGTAAGGGACATAATGGTACGTCAATTTGCAATATTCAAAATGAATTAAAATTGAGTGACCACCCGTCTGAAAATAATTTCCAAAATAGACTTCAAGACCTTTCAGGAACTTTATAAGCAGTGCAAGTTATGCTGTCAATAAAGATGATATTGTGTTGGATATTAATGCATTTTAAAGTAAAGAATTATTTTTATTAAATAATTCCGGGATCTTCTAGGATTTGTAGATGTATAGTCACTGTGGGAGATCTCGACACTTTAAAAGTAGCCATTGCGAGCACTGTTCCTAGTGAAAAAGTTCGAATTATATGAGATCTGTGTTGAATGTGTTTTCAATCCCTGTGTATGTGAATCTCGTGGCTCCAACTTATGTTTTACGTTCACAGAAGGCAATAAACACAATACATGTGAGTTACATGGTACAATCTTTAGTTTAATGTATGACTAGGTATGAGTGATACTAGTAGATGCACAAATTATTATATGTAAAATTTACAGGTTAGCCATTGTTGTCGTCTTTTGAATGAAGGTGTAAATCGGGGAGATTTCGACACTGTGTTTTGAGGAGATTTCGAAATGTGTCGATTTCGCATGTGGTCCTTAGATCACCTAGGGAACTGTCTCTATCAAATTTTTGTGTGTGTTTTTTTTTTTTTTGTTTTTGCCTTAGGAGAGTTCGCAATTCTTCATAAAGCTTTTTAGTTCCACTTAGTTTATCTATCTGTTTTTCTCTCTGCGTGTCTGTCTGCATGTATGAAGCTACCCATATTCAATTCAACTAATCTGAATTAAACTTTATATTTTAACTTTCGTTGATATCGGACAGAGAGGAAAAGTCAAATTCTTGATACAAATATGGACGATCAATTAGTTCGGCATATCCTTCGCCTTGATTCTAATGACTATATGAATTAACAATTGAGACAGGGAAATCAAAAACTCCCTAACTGCAATAAATCAAATTTTACAGGAGAGAGAAAAAACGTATTATTTCTCTTACTAACTTTAAATATTATACATTTATCTATTAATATTGTGTAAAATTACATTCTTTATTAATTAAATACTTCAAAACCTAAATTTGTATATTATCTTACGCTACAATTTGAAATATACACTACTGGAGTTAGTGGTTTTCTGACTTCCACAGTGTATGAATTCAGAAAAGTAAATAAATATGAGCCACGTGAAAAAAGATAAGTATATCATAATTCCCCTATGAAACATTGGAATATACGAGAAAATATAAGTTTATTATTAAGATTAACATTGCCACATTTTTTTTTTAATTTCAAATATGTGAGACAGAAAATCACAAATTACCATAAAGCACATCAAAATACACAAATAAAACCGCAAACAATATTAAAATGTTAACACAGTCTTATTCATGTTACAGATTCTGTTGTTTTCTCTCACTCTCATGTTCTTCCTGTGCATCTAGATTCTAGATTATTACTGTCCGCAAACAGAGTTTGGTAATTCATCCTACTTTCCTCAGAAATAAACTGCATTAAATTTTGCAAGTCCTTTTGCTTTCTTCTTTCAAAAGCAATGCTGAATTGTACTTTAGTTGAATGGGGAATGATGCATCTGTATTGAGTTTCTGGAAGTCAATCGACTCGATATTGTGACTTAAATAGTCTTACTTACATGGATTTCATAGATTTTTGTGGCATTCTGAATACCGTATCGTATCACTTTACTCAGCTGATTGAGCGATAGTGTTTCCACCTACCGGGAAATTAAGCTTGGAATGCAAAAACTCTCTTATTCCATGGAGTAAGTGGACTTCTGACTTCCACGAGTTTTAAAACAGCCCCCAGAATGTAGATGAATGTCGATATTAATGTATTCTTGCCTTCCACGCATGCGGGACACACTAAAAAGCATCATCCAGTCCATAACTCAATTTTGTCAAAAATTGGAGTTAGGGGTTTTTGATCTCCCTGTCTCAATTAATGACGTAAGAGAATTGATATCCTGACGTACTGCAGGATAACATGTTTGAGTACGATCTGGTTCTAGCCGAAAATTGATGTGAAATTCGAGTTGAAGAAGACATTACCACCCTTCCAAGAACACATACACCATCTGCACAAGGATATTAGCTTGCCTCACCTACTGATACTTCATTTGAGGAACTGTCGCCAGTTCCGCTGCTAACACTTTCATCTGGTGGCAAAAGAGAAAACTGCAAAACTTAAACTAATAACTTCTAAAACAATAAAGGAAACAGCTGAAGGAGACTAAACAAGAAAAAGAAGTTACGGTTTCCCACAGATGGAAGCCATCTAATGCTCGGCGTGTATGGGGAGGAAGCTAGTTCATCAATCTGGACAATAAAAAACGTATTGTCTCGCGTGTAGTGAGTATTACTATGATGACAATGCTACAGAACGTTTCAGTGTGTTGGAGAATGCCAAAATGGTGTCACGATGCATGAGTGGAAAATAATACCGATGGAAAATTCGACATCGATTTGTACTTTTTAAAATACAGAGATATAAATTGATCGCAGTGACACCAGATATAAGAAATGTACGGACAAATTTCCATACATATTAGGGGAAAAATTAGAATAGAATTTGCTTAAATTGACCCAAAATTAACATTTTTCCTTAGCGTGTCGAGATCCCTAAACGACCCCATTTGTGCGCATGTATGTATATATTCATAATGTATTTATTATTACAAATAAAGATTCCTATTAGTCAAATGATTTGAATGTCAAAAGTACCTCTCATAATCTACTTTATAATATTCCTTCAAATCACTTCAACATTTTAGGCAGTTTTACATACCCATGCAAAAATCAAATTCTGAGAATTGTGGTTTATTAACATAACATGTCTTAATATAAAAATCTGTACCTTAGTTCTAAGGCTGCATTCTGATATTAAAAAATTGTACACAGATGTATCTCATTAATTTTAAAATGTCCAATTTATATAATCGAAACACTTTTTTTTCAGATCAGATATACAGAGAATTTTGAGTAATGATAGTACCATATCTCAAAGAACAAGTGTCCACGGAATGTTAAACTAATATTACTCAGGTTAATACAAGTAATGAGAATGCACACCAATGTAATCATTAGGCCTGAGAAATATATGCCGTTATACTATTAGTGCGTTTCGTGCGCCTCTGACTTTGAGTATGTCTCAGAGTTGGGGTGAGTTAACGCCATGTCTTTCGTTCGTTTGAACTCATGCTTATCATCACGGTAAGTTAGTCCTCAGCATTTGGGTGGTTGAAAGCCACTCCTTTGACTTCGAAACACAACTATCTGCTAAAGAAAAATTTAAAGACATTATTTTCTTTGTTAAAGAAAACTTGCACTATTTTAAAGACATTTTATTTTCTGCCTGTAGAAAATACACCTAATATAACATTGACAAGTATCAGCCTTATTATATCACTATGTTAATATGATAGTGTATTAAGGTTTTGTTTTACACAGTTTTTCATTTCTTATATTGTTGCAGTGAATAACAAACCACATTTCCAAATTTTCGAAGGAGAATGCTATAAAACACAGCCTTTCATCTAGAAAACTTCGTTCCACATCTATTAATTATCTCAAAATCTGTATCATTATTAATAAATTTCTTAATTTCAAATGAAGTCACAAATTTTACGTAGAGCTAAATATCCATAATGCCAATGTCCAGTGTGTCGAGAATTGTTGTCACAAGTATAGGCCTATATGAAGTAGTCAAAATTATTTCGACTTTTAAATAGCAAACTTCCAGACATAAGAGACAAGCCTGTGGAATTCTTTGAAAAAACGCTAAAGTACTTCCACAAGGAGTAAGCTATTTTTACTTTGGCAATCAGCAGTAATGAAAAGCATTACTACAGTTTATACAAAACTAGAAAGGTATTGACAGTTGTCTCTCCCACACGACGTTGGAAGGGAGCAACGTTGTGAAGTAGTGCTGTAGTGTAGTGCGGATCTTTGCGCCGGTCTATCTGCCGTGTCGGAACTAATTGTAAGCAGCTGACACGAAATCGTAAACTCATAAATTTGTATCATACGGTAGTCTTTGACCAGACTAATATAATGATAATAATAATAATAATAATAATAATAATAATAATAATAATAATAAACGTATGAATGGATGTGAATATGGTACATAGCATAGACAAATAAATGTACATAGTGTGTAAGCGATAAATTCCCTCCATTAATACCTTACGACCATTGATTTTTTTATACTTGAAACCTAAATTTTTTAAGACAATGTGCAGAGAAGAAACGCTGCCGTGGATAAGATCCGCATCTCGAAGCGAAGTTTGCATTTTTTTTAAGTAGGATGCTCCTTCCGTCGGTAATATAAATATACATATCGCCGGATTGCATCCTTCTTAAAGGCGTCTAAATTTATCACACACTTTTCCACTTCCCCTTTTCTTTCCCGGAGTTTCAAGTAGGGAAGGTCTATTCCCTTGTTCATTCAATTTAAATTTCTCCTTTCATATTTTAACGATGGTGTTCTTTCCTATTTTGACAGCATTTGCAGTACTTACTATTTGCCAACTGTTGTACAGGAATAAGAGGCCCGCCATTTTCTCTTCTTTCTCGAAATAGCCCCGCACATTACAAAGCATTTCTCTTGCCTGACTTGTAAGAGGAGCACCTTTTTCGTTACTTCTAGACCTCTTGCTGTCTCTTGTAACACTACTTTCTCCACCAGAGCCCGTGGTTCGTTTTGTGCCGCTAACTGTAGGAGTGATGCCTTGCGACATCGTATAAGTAAAACACAGACACTATAAATCGCGTTACAAATACACTCACAACTAAATTAAACCTAAAATTAAACTCAAACTAATTCTACCTTCATCAACAACAAAATATCTACGAAAACAACAGAACACCAATACTTGCTGGAACTCAGTAACGAAGATTCCGCACTTCCCAACAAAGCAATTGGTTATCACGTGCTCGCTGCGAAACAGTCGGCAACGTCGGCCTGTTGTCATGGTCTCTGATTGGCTAGTTTGAGCTGTTGCCATAGTGACTCTTTGAAGCCGCTGAACTGTCAATACCTTTCTAGTTTTGTGTAGACTGTACCAAGTTATCGAGTCACATTTCACATTGCAAAATCCAGTAGACTATAGACACTACAAATCTGCCAAATTCTGCTTTTACAAACAGCTGTGGATATGGTGCAAATAATACTGTAGTTGATGAAGGAGGATAACAAGTTCAAACAATCACTATCTCCAATAACACAATTCAAAGAAGGATTAGCAACGTGGCTGAAGGTAGACCATTCAAATGCAAGTTTTTGAAAATATTGCGCTTGTACTTGTAATTGCAGATGGACAAATCCACAGATTATATTTCCATGTTCAATTCATAGTCTTCGTAAGTACTTTTACAGAGAATGGTGTTACGGAAGATATTTTATTTTGTAAACCACTAGAAGCCAATACTTTCATTCGAAGTTCGGAGTGCCGCAGATAAAATTACCCCGGGTAAATATAGAGTAAATACACAAGCGAAGTGCTGGAAGGACTCACCTTTTATAATAGATGTTGAAAGTGGCTCCCTGCAGCATCAATACACAGCTGTGAACTTCTAATCATGTTCAGTTACACCCACCCTCAATAATTTCTGGTGTGCGAACTGAAGTAACTCTTTCTCTTTCGAATTTTGCACAGATCCCTTAGCGCATCATTTTCTAACCAAATCCTGTATTGCTCTCTTTGCCGGTTGTCCTCTATCCGGAAACTTGCCCCTGAAAATTTCGCGGGTTCAAACTTTGCCGCTTGGCGCGTCTCCACCAGTGTCGAAGCTAAGGTATATATACAGAGTAGCTGAAAAAATGTGCTTAACTTTTATAGAGCAGATGTCAATCGACTATTCCAACAATTCTTTTTGTGACACATATCCCACAAGAAGATAACCACTCATTTTCACCCCCAAACATAATACAGGTAAAACAATGTAACTTATTTGTTCCTGAGCATCCTGTTAGCGAAGGATATTTCTTATACGTAGCATGAAATTGAAAATGTCTATTTTGTCTTCCTACATCCGCTATTTTAATATGCAAATGTGGTGTCGATCTCCTATCTTCGTAGGCCAATTATGTTTCATACGTCCCACATGAAGAGGTTTCTCTTTTAATTCTACAAATAATGACCTTAATGTTCTCTTAGTATGAGCCATTTTACACAAAATTAATTTATAACACACACATACACATGCACTTTTTATTAACACTCAACAAGGCAGCGCATTGAGAGAACTTCAATATAGCGCACGCAACGTATTATTGTGATAGTGAGGCTAGCCGCCGCGTTTCGTACCGAGATGTAGCGAATCGATATCCCCTCCCCGGTTCTCTCTCAAGCTTGTGAATCAAGGTCGTAGCCATGCCTTTAGAGATTTCTGCCTAAGCCTCGCAATGAACTCTCCATTCTGGAATGAAAGCCAACAGCGAACTTAATATATGAGCCGTTCAGAGCAGAAGTGGTGTAAGTCAAGAATGGGTAATGAGGTTTAAATTAAACATTCTGTAAAATACAGCGCAAAGTAGCAATTAATATTCAATTTATTTAAACTATTAGTAGTCAGTGGATAACCAAAAGGACATATTTATTGCTACTTTGCGCTGTATTTTACAGAATATTTACTTTAAACCTCATTACCCAATTTTGACTTACACCACTTTTGTTCTGAAAGGCTCATATAGAAAGATCGGAGTGAAATCATGTGTTACAATACATCGTTATTGCGAACTTACAGGCCTACTGTTAATAGGTATAATAGCTCAATTTTTTGGGTAGGGTAAATCTCAAAATTCTTTTAAGAGCTTCTCTACTAGAATCTCCACTGCTTATGTTGGCTTGATTTCCTTTTAGGGAGACAGACAACTGTCGGTTTCAAGATTAGCATGCCACCTGGCATAATTTGCAACGCGACAAAAGCAAACTAGACGTCCACACACAACTCGCTTAGCAATGACAATTAGCTAATTGGAGACACATCTTAACAGAGATACTTTCAGCGTTCCCCACGTCATTCCGCTGGTACAGTACATTCATCACTAGGGAAACATTTGAACATACGTTATAACTAGTGACCGGAATCTTAGCCGCTACTCTTTGAAGTTAAGTAAGTACGGAGTTTGTGCTTTGAGCCAAATGACTTGGCGAAGTGTAGTGGCGCGTGGTGCTGTACGATTAAAAAGACTACGTCCGCAACAAGGATGAGGTTGTGTTGTATATTGCAAAATAATTAACATAGCCTTTGCTGAAAATGTTACTGTTTCACAGGCACTACTGTTAATGAAATGTTTAAACCTACTCGTATATTACAACAATCTTTGATGTTAAATTTCTGCTTAAAATATTACAGTATCAGAGACACTACTCTTAAAATGTTTAAGCCTATACTACAATAATCTTTTATGTAATATTTTAACTTAAAATGTTACTGTTTCATAGGTATTGCTATTAATGCGACGTTTAAACCCATATTACGATAATCTTTGTTGTAAAATTTTAACTTAAAATGTTACTGTTTCACAGGCACTACTCTTAATGGAATGTTTAAGCGTATATTTCAACAATGTTTCACGTAAAATTTTAAATTAAAATGCTATTGTTTCACAGGGACTACGCTTAATGGAATGTTTAAACGTATATTACAAAAATCTTTCATGTAAAATTTTAACTTAAAATGTTACTGTTTCACAGGCACTACTTTTAATGGAATGTTTAAGCGTATGTT
Source organism: Periplaneta americana (assembly GCF_040183065.1). NCBI lineage: Eukaryota > Metazoa > Arthropoda > Insecta > Blattodea > Blattidae > Periplaneta > Periplaneta americana. The sequence goes on from NC_091117.1 coordinate 123,410,958, forward strand.
ACAACAATCTCTCATAGGTACAGCTCTTAATGCAATGTTTAATCCCATAATACGATAATAACCTTTGTTGTAAAATTTTAACTTAAAACGCCGGTTCACTGTAACATGTGTAGTTACTGCCCTGAATGAAATGTTTAAACCTGTATGATTAGCTACAATTATCTGTGCTGAAAATTTAACTTCATAAACATTGTTAAACGGAAGTATACTGTACGTTTTTGGGAGTAGGCCTAAGGAATTTGTTGTAGAGTGACCCTGTAGTCGCGTTACTTGTATTTGTGAGCAGGACACTGTCGGGCACGTGACGTAATGTGTACCTATTGCACACTTATACTCAGTTAAATGTTGTTGAACTAAGAAAACGGTCTTTACTCGTAATTATAACTAGAGACAGATTTCCATGCAAATGCATGTTTTTATATAAGCTTGCTACAGTTCTCAAACTTTGTAAATATCCGTTTCATGGCATAGTGATTCGAGATAAGTATACTTTTTCCGTGCATATTTGCACGTTTTGGTCTTTTTAGTGATAAATTCATGCATAATGCATGTTGTTTAGATTTTAAGTTTAATAATGCATATTTTGAGGTTTATGTTGCATATTATATCCATTTTTGTAGTTTCATTGCATATTTTATATTAAATAGCATGATGCTGCATTTTATAAATATGTTGCCTCGTAGAGTTTGGTATTTCTGAGCTTCAACATTTGAGTATATGTAAGGTAAAGGTAAAGGTATCCCCGTAACATGCCATGAAGTCTCTTGGGGGGCATGGAGGTAGAGCCCCATGCTTTCCATGACCTCGGCACTAGAATGAGGTGGTGTGGTCGGCACCACGCTCTGACCGCCTTTTACCCCCGGGAAAGACCCGGTACTCAATTTTATAGGAGGCTGAGTGAACTTCGGGGCCGTTCTGAAAGTTTGGCAACGAGAAAAAATCCTGTCACCACCAGGGATCGAACTCCGGACCTTCCAGTCCGTAGCCAGCTGCTTTGAGTATATGTACTGAAAAATATAAGTGAAATGCTAACGGTTTCAGGGTTTCTACCTGAGGACTTTGAATCTTACCAGCTAATCCTCTCATTGTATTGTCACACTGGAATTCCACACTCCTGTTCTATACAGCTCTTACCGTGAGGCTAAAATTATTATTAGAAGGATGCCTCTTCTGCTCCCTCCCATACTTTGTAGTTTGGCGACAATAACACTAACATGCTTCCCCTAACATGCCTTTAATTTGGAAAGGTAGAAAGGTAGAAGGTCTGTAGTAGGCTACATGTACAGGTGTTTTGTGAATTAGCTACTGTATTTGTGTTCTGTGGTGATCTGTGAAGTGTTGTAATGCCCCGATTAAATGTTCGAGAAGAGATCTTGTGGCACAGTGGATGAAGGGAAAAGAATATCTTATAAATTTGGAAAAACTGTTAGTAGTACATTGTGCCATTCTAAAATAAAATGTAAGTTTCAATTTTGATAGTCCATATTTTCAGTATTTTTTTTTCTTCATTGTGCATATTTGGCCATTTAATAGTGCATGGATGCATGCATATTTTACGATTTGTTGGTGCATGAAAATCCTGTCTCTAGTTATAACTCTGACGGTGACTAAAAGCCATAGTAGCTGACGCGCCCTTTTTAAACCTAACTAACTAACTAACTAACTAACTAACTAACTAACTAACTAACTAACTAACTAACTAACTAACTAACTAACTAACTCTACATTGATTTTGCTACTGAACAAAGCAAGTGTACCAACTCTAATTTAAGTGTGCTGATTACAGATCTGAAGTCCGTTTTCTTCTGTTACGTCACAATTTTAAAATAATAACATTTTTAATTTTTAACTTTCACATTTTTAATATATTTATATTCATTTTATTTATTTTATTTTGATTTTGCTACTGAACAAAAACAAGTGTACCAACCGTAATTCAAGTGTGCTGATTACTTATCTGAAGTACATCTTTTCTATCATGTCACAATTTTAAAACAATAACATTTTTTTTATTTTTAACACAAGGCCCTCGACGCAAAGAAGATATTTCTTCCTCCCCATCACATTAAATGTGGCCTAATGAAAAACTTTGTGCTGGCTCTGAATCATGATAGTGAAGACTTTAAGTATCTGAAGAAGTTTGGGAGAGTGGAAAGTGATGAAAAATTGTAGACAGGAATTTTCATTGGGCCAGAGATCCGACAGTCGATGTGTGATATTACGTTCAGGTCAAAACTGAGTGCTCTTGAACTCGAAACTTGGGACATTTATATTAATGTCAACTACGTTTTTAGGAAATTAACGAGCTGATAATTATGCTGAGCTAGTATATAATATGCTTAGAGCATTTCAGAATCTAGATTGTCGCATGTCTTTAAAAATACACTTTCTTCATTCACACCTTCACTTTTTTCCCCATCAAATCTCGGCGCTGTAAGTGACGAACACTGTAAGCGGTTTCATCAGGACATATCAACGATGGAATCCGGGTACCAGGGTCAATATGATCCAAGCATGATGGGTGATTTCTGCTGATTCCTACAGCGATGAACCACATGCCAACATAAGCGGAAATGGAAAGGTCTCAAGCACTTTTAACAGTTTTTTTAGTACTTACTACAATTGTAAGTGTATATCTTTTTATAAATGTATCTCTCCATTCCTAAATACAGAACATTCTTCTACTCTTCATCTTTCACAGTCTCTGTAGCTCATCTCTGGAACTCTCTACCACAACATGTCATAAACTGTCGGGCATTGTCTAGTTTCAAAAATAAACTAAAATTACACTTTTTAAATTCAGATTCGTTTCAGTTATAAGCTCTTTTCTCTGCAATAGTTTTGTAAAAATATATATATTTATTTTCCTTCCTTTCCCCTTTTTTGTGCTCCTGATCACCAGATGAATTTATTATCATATCCTTTTTATTGTGAATTTTATTTAATTTTCGTATTTCTTTTCTTTTTTATTATTATTTTATTACATTCCATTTTGTTATATTCTTCCTTACGTTTCCCATATTAACTATTTGTACTAAATGAGTTGCTTTTATTATATTACAATGTATTTTACTTTCTTTTTTTCTACTATGGTATTATTTTCATTTGTTTAGTGTCGATTTTATTACGCTATTATTATTATTTTTTGTAATATGTTAGTATTCTGTTCTTTAACTTTTTGTTAAATTTTCACTGCTTGTATACTTTGTGACCTGGCAGAGTGTAAGAGAAGGCGCTATGGCCTTAACTCTGCCAATATAAGTAAAGAATTATTATTATTATTATTATTATTATTATTATTATTATTATTATTATTATTATTATTATTATTAAAATAATATAATATAATAATTTTCAAGGAATATATAAACTAAGCTCAATTTATATCTTTGATTTTATGGTACAGGTGTATACTAAATAGTAAGATTAGAATTAATGTTACTCAAAAACCTGAGGTGTTAAGATAAATCTAAGTACAGATCTGGAATCAGCGCATCAGTTTCACTATAAAACACTTGAAATGTCCTCAGTAGCAGACAAAAAGTTTTTTTTTTGTAGACCATGGGTGTAATTTAAGATTATCTGCGATTATATATTTTTAAAATAAAATTGTATTATGTTTCGAGGAACAGCTCTTATAATTATTCAAAATATAACTTTTACTTCATATCAGAGGTTGGTATATTCCTACAGAGCGGTCTCGCTGGTACGTTCTGGAACTTTGCTGAAGGAAAATATAAGTTGTTATCTTTGGTGCCACAGAGCATCCAGCTGAAGAGTACTGTTGTATCGCATCATATCTCTTATTACGAGTTCCTTATATTTAAAAATCTTAATACATAAAACTTACACATTACAAAAACTCCAGGCTTGGGATTTATGTGGTGCGTGTCATATGTAATGTCCATAACACGTATCGGCATCCTCTTGGTGAGAGTAGTTTTATCATTCGATAACGCATCGTTATCTTCCAGGGGCTCTTTAAAATATGGGAATTCTCCTTCCATTAATCCTGGCAACGAATCCAAGTAGGTCTTGTCTTCACATTGCGTGTGTAAGTCGATTAGTTTCTCAGTTATCTATCAGTATAAATCACAAAAGTAAATAATTAAGATTGCTAATATTTTATATGACTTGTAAATATCCTAAAGTAATATTCAGTGCGAGCAGTTTAAAAATCCCAAAACATTGCAGTCATGAGTGAGATTTCATTACAGTAAGATAGTTGAGTTTTGCAATCATGTATGTTTTTATTTACACTGCAAGTGGGCAAGCACCCGGTGGCAGTGGTACAAACAATATAAACAATACACAATATAATTATGCAATACACAATACAATTAGTACAGTATACACAATACAATAATACACAATAGTTACAATTAATAATAATACATACAATAACCTAATTAATAAGTGAACCTAATTTTACATTACAACCTATATATATTTAGGCCCTACATAAGTTTCACATTGGTACTGATAATAATCATGCACTTTACTCTCATCTCACTCACTGTACTGGCACTATGACACATTTCACTGACACTTTAGAACACATTTCACTGACACTTTATAACACATTTCACTGACACTATAGAACACATTTCACTGGCACTATAGAACACATTTCATTGACACTATAAAAAATTATCACTGATCGGAACTATTCACTGCACTGTAAAACCATAACTTCACTGACTCAGCGCGCTTCACTGATACAACAGCTCAAATAAGACAAACAATTACACCCTTATTCATACTTACACACAGGACTACTTTTAAACTAAACATTTCTAGTCTAAGATCCTCTTACAAGCTATTTTTAAATAATTTATAATTCAAACCAGGAGAGTAACTCGTCAGGCTAAATAAATACATGTCACCTTAAAAAATAAATGTCACTTTAATTTTAATTTACACTTTATACACAACGTTTTAAGTTATTCTTGAATCGCCGTAAGGAATGACAGCCCTCAAAGACCGCTGCAGATAGGTCATTATAATCATTTATAGTTCTATGACTGTTCTAGTTCATGAGTGAGATTTCGTTATCGAATACAGTGGTGTTGTGCAGTGCTGAGATATTCATTGCGTCGTTGTATATTTATCATGAAGGTGTACACGGTCATAAGATGATTCGATTACCCTTTGCCACTGCTAGTACAACTCAATAGAACTTACGCTACATGCGCGCAAGTCAAACGGTATGTTGCAAAAATAAATAACACGTTCAGACTGGCAGATGTAAAAAGGTTGATGAACGAAAGCATCGTCAACATTAATCAACAAATTTTAAATTTTTTCGATCAAAATACTTGACTAAGCGATAATTTGTGCTCCTGAACTAGGAAAAAAAAACATTGAAATTGCTCTATCGGGTGGCATTTCTGAGTTATCGATGTTCGTCTAATATGTACTAATTTGTGTATATTTATAAATGCCCATGCCGATATGCAGTTATTATACCTAAAAATTGGCTCCCATTGTACATATTAATAAAACAACAAACTAAATGTAATTTTAATTTATAAGGCATGTAAAGATTTTTAAATTATAATAACTGGTACTTTGAATGAAAATATATTTCCGTTGACTCTCGTTTATAGGTCGAATCGGGTGTTTCCTGTAGAGAAACCAGAGTTGTTCCACTGGTTCCCAATCACAGCTATGTCCCAACGTCTTTGGTAGCGTTTTGACGTGGATCCTTATTTAAAATCAGACCGACAACTGACAGAGGGAGTACCTGAACGGAAAAGGCGATGTAGCGTTTGCAGGGTGATATATTTCGACACTATAACTTCGTGACTAATAACGATTAAAATAAATGTGGGCATGATCTCGAGTTGGCGACGCGCATGCGTGAGGCATGAGTGGGGGCCCTTGGCGAGTGGCGGCCATTTTGGACATGGACGAAAATTTTGCAGGCGGTATAGCTCGCAACTTCGATATCCTTGGGCGCTGATTTTGATGCAAATTGTAAGATCTGATGGGGGTTTACATGAATACGTCTGGCTTAAATAGACTTGATGCCACTTAGGAATAAACAATGAAATGTTTGCAGTAAATCTTGGCATTTTTGTCAAGCCAAAGTAGCATTCGGTCACATGTTCTTTAGGTTCTCGCCTAATCATCGGAACTGCAAAAGTCATAGCACTCTTCTCCAAGTTCTTTCAGAAAGTATATTGAGTTTTCCTGACTGCTCTCTGTTCAGTCATTGCTGGTATGAAATTGGAAAATTTTCTCGCGGAAGGTCCATTTGAAAGGAAACTCATGATTGTGTTATTTATTTTAATTAATTCAAAAATATTGTCGTATACCCTCTCCCTTTTTTATTCTCATTCGAGATGAGGACTGACTATAGCAAAGTTACTGTTCGCCCAACAAATTAAGATATGTGGTGAGGGAGAGCACCAATCTACCAATGAGCCAATGAGAAAGAAAGAAAGAAAGAAAGAAAGAAAGAAAGAAAGAAAGAAGTGTAAATTAAAAGGTACAAGATATCGGATTGTTGCAAGGATTCTTGGACTCATCTTAACCCTTACGTGAGCTTCTAGCGTAAAGTCCACTTGTTTCTTGCAAGTGGAAAAGCCAAAACAACCGTCAACTAGGAGGAATGTTAAATTGCTGGGAAATTAAGCCAACCGCGCATAGACAGCTATCACCACAGCATCCCATAACAGTCCCCCCCCCCCCCAGCAGTAGAGCACAGATGTCTTAAATGCATTTCTGGACGAAGCCAGTAGTTTGAGCATGTGTAATAAAATGGTTATAATTTCAACACTAACAACTTAAATATACTTAACCCTTTGCAGCATAGTGGTTGTTCAGAAGAATCACCGTTTTTTTTTTTCTTTCTAAATTTTATGACACAGCTATTCCACCAAGAAACCACCTCTTGAGTATACATAGAGGTGCCATCTATGTTTTGAAATTGTGTGCAGAGTTAAAATATTGAAAAAAAAATTGATCGAATCTTTCTTATGATCCATGAAATGAAAAACATAAAAAATTAATTTGTGCTGCAAAGGGCTAAATAAATAAGCAATACGCTGTTAAAATTGATCAGTATAACTGTAAATATAATAGACGCTTTCTTAATTAACAATTTTAAGATAAACAAGAAAGTAACTAATACCAACTAGTGCTAACGTTTCTTGGTCACCCAACAAAATGCAGAGTTACATATTTTCAGTGAAAGAGGCTCAGGAGAATCACCCTTTAATTGTAAAAGTTTCAGAGCTAAGCTTTTGTTGAAATTTCCTAGAAACAGGTATCGCAATTTGGAGTTCATGCTAATAAAGTACAGGTCAAGTAGTTTATGGATGAGAAACTGTGCATGATGATAAATAAGTACTGTAAGGTTAATGGAGAGCTAAAATACAAACAACTACTTATGTTCACAAATCTTCATGTTAAAATGCAAGGATTAAAATTTTAATTCAACTACGCCTCATGGTTTCTGAAACAATATTCCCTGAGATTGCCAAAACCGTTATTATAGAGATGGGTGCACCATAGTCCCTTAAATATACCTAATTCATCTACGAATAGGAATATACACCTTTGTGTTTTGTGTTTTTATTCTAAAGTTATGAAAATGTTAAAATGTATCTTTCTCTTGATTAACCTCATTTATGCTCTATCAGTAGCCTATTCGATTAGAATTGTTAAAGTAAACAACAAAATAAACAATTTATTGAGTGCTTCATTATCACGTTTAAATGAAACGTAACTTACCAATTTAACTGAAGGAGCATCTTGCGAAATATTTAACTGCTTCGTAGATAACTTCAGTCTGTCATTTTCAAAGAATCTGAAAAATAAAACATTTATAGGCCTAACGCATGTACTGTAGACAAAGGTTCATTTTATACAAATTGAATTTGATGTTATTTCGTATAATAAGGTATAAAAATCTTGTTTTAGATAAAACCTCACACAGACACTATTAAAGTGTGCGTCATTATCGTTTATTGATATAAATTTCAAACCTATGTCGTCAAGTAGGAAACCATTCTAATCAATGCAATACCTTATGAGGCTTTACAACATAATTTGAAAGTAAGTGATACTAATTTGAGATTTTATGTTGCAAGCACAGCGATTTTAGATACGGTTTTCTTCTAGAGCAGGCCTGCACAAACGGCGCTCATTGAGCGCGGCCGCTCCTCCGAAGCTGGAAAGCCGTCTAGCAGCTCACCGGAAAGGTACATCGGAATTACCGGAATTACGTAGGCCCGCTATAGGTAGAAGATAGTCCACGCATTTATCTGCTGTAGTGTGTATTATGAGTAGCTATTTCACTTTGCATATCTACGGCTACATAATGGAGGAATCTAAAAGACGGAAAAGTGATCATCAGGCAAATTCTTACAATATTGCATGGGGAAATGCTTACTTTTTGACAGCAGCTGGAGTCAATATTTATCTGCCACAAAAGTTCGAAAGAAAGAGGTAAACATAATATAATTCGTCATTACTCGTCCACACATAGAGATACGATGGTTTTGTTGATGAAGATCTCAGTAAAAAGGTTTAGGAGTTGATAGTTGCATTATTACATGAGGTAGGGTACGTTAGAATTTATTAATTTTCATCAATTTAAATCTCTCTTCAGGGAAAAGGCCAGCTCATTGTTGATATGTTGAATAAATTACTGGATTTCAGTCGTAAACTTGCATTTTTCTTAAGTCAATTTCGGGAAGGTAATATGGCTCACTTTCGAATGATAGAAACTGTTCGTGATGAAGCCATGTTAAACAATTATGTGCAAATATTAATTGAAATTCAAAATGAATTTTAATTCTAGGTTCCAAGATCTTGTCTTAATTGGAAATAAATTTAAAGTTATCGTAATAAATTCCTTCAACACCAGTTGAAACAGTGTCATACGATTTACTGCTTGAACTTATTGAGCTTCAATGTGACCTAAGACTAAAGACCGCTTGAATAATACTACTAGCCTGGTTGAGTTTTACAAGACTAAACCTCAGCAATAATATCCACGACTACACAGGCTGGGTGTGAATATGATTGCTATGTTTGACTCAACATTTATTTTTGTGAGCAACTGCTTTCTATAATCAACTTTAATAAAGGCAGACATCGAACATCTGTAACTGATGTTTCATTACGATCAGTAGACTACTGTTCCTTTCAGCTGCCAACAGCATAAAATCCTATTTTGATGTACTGATAAATAAAAATATTTAAAATGATATTGTATATTTAAGTAGCTACAGAGTTTCTATTATTTCTGTAAAATAAATATTTCGTTATTAATTAATAATAGTTCAAGATAGTTTTGTAAACATTTAACGGGAATTAATTTCATGAACACTCTACTAGTATTTTTGTATACATTTTGTACGATTTTGCTTGGCATACAATTTGTTTTTGTTTGAGAAACCATAGCATCGATGTAAATCAATTTTCTATTAGTGGGAAATGAAAAGACCCAATGATATAAATTACATGTCTGCCTCAAGGATAATAGAGAGTTTTCGGACCCTCGTCGTCTGCTAAACACCTAACACTATGTTGACGTCAGTAGTGACGCACCTGTGACGCATGTTCACGTTCGTAATACTTCTTAAAGAATCGTGAGAAATCAGTGCATATCTTCTTTCAACGCCCTCAACCAGAGAGCAAGAAATCTCAATGAAAAATTCTTTCCTGGTCTTTGTTGTACTTCAGTCTGAATAATTCATCCATCTTGAGCTGTTCTAAGTACATGAATATCGTACAAAGTGGTAAATCTCAAACGAGATGTCATGTTTTAACACCGAAATAGGCCTACGGTAAACTTAGTTCACTCCCACGTTTTCCGCCTTGAGATATCGACTCCGCTATTGAAATAACGTGAGGTGACTGGCTCTGATTGGCTCTTACATCAATGACGTCAATATAGCGTTAACCGTTTAGAGGAGCAGTAGGGTGCGAAAACTTTCTCATTTCTCCAATTAAGACTTTAAACAATTTCAAATTCAAGTAAAACCTTAACTTTTATGAAATTATGAAATCGCCATGATGAATGTGTATTTTTATACTCTTTTTGAAATCGCTTTAGATATGGCATACAGAAAGTATTCTGAGTAAGATATCTAACATGAACAATGAATACTTCAAACGGTATAATGCCAAAATAGACAACGACATTGAAGATCTTTCAGATTAAACAGAAGACTAATAAAAATTGAATTGTTTATATATTTTGATTATTTCTCTTAATTTACATCGAGGCTTCTATTATTTAAAAAAAATCAAACCATACAAAATGCCGTAATTTTTTTGTCATTTACTATAATTATTTACTTTAATACTTTTAACCATTCAGTGTAAGTTAATTCTAAATTTTCAACAGTAGGCCTAATTTTTTTTGTTTAGTGCACTTAATTGTTTTGATGATAATGCTTGTATATAAGAAATAAAATAAAGTTTAATTTACTATTTTAGAAGCAGAACACGAGTAATGTCATTTAGATTACTCCAGCATCTTTTCTGTCACGCTGATGTAATTTTGGTCACTGCTCAGATAACTAAAAATAATCCCTTTTAAAATTCAATAACACAATTAATAATAATTTGATTAAGGAATCTTTAAAGTAATATATTTTTAACAAACGTTTATATCTTTCATAGCCATCCCTCTCAAGAAGAATACAGAACTTTATATAACTAATTACCATTTAAAATCATTTCATTTATAAAGAGATTAGGATTTCATCTAAAAATTGTGATATACTTTATAAGCGTTATTTTTCCTGAACTGAAATACGGTAGCATCAGATTCAGGTATTAGGCCTACTTGGACTCATATTAATGTTTTTATGTTTTCCTTACTTTCTTAAAAATCGTAACCGAAATGATGAAATACTTGATCTTGTTTGAATTAAGTTCTCGTAATTATTAAGAGAGTGAAATTCCAGCTCGCCCACTTACAGTAAAAGTAAAGAATAGTAATATGACATTTTCAAAACAAAAATATCTGTGATTCATCTAAGTTTAATTTCACGAACTATGGTATCTGAAATTATACCACTTTGTGAGAATGACCCAACTACATATTATTATTGCCAATGTAGTACAATTTCAGTGAATTTGTACCCACGTTTACTGAGTGTAGTAAATATAATTCATAAAAGTTATTGTTTTCATAATCAGATTCTTACTTGGCATGTTCAGTTGCGCCGCCTTTGCACTCGTTCTGCATGGATGTTATATCATCAATTTGTGTAAGCAGCGGTGGAAATTTAATTTGATGTGTTCTTTGACGGTGATGCCCTTTCAAAAACGATTTCTTCCTGTACTTCAGTTCACTTTGCTCGTCCCCTGGAATATCTTCAGCAGTTTCTAAATAATTGTTATTTGCTCTTAATTCATGAACGTATTCTATTTCGTCTAGTAGTTCATCTTCTTGAAATGGAATTCGAACATAATCAGGAATTTGAAAAACATCATTTCTTATATGTTCTTGCGTTACATCTCTAAAATATTGCTTGAAGGGAGAATCTTTAGCGAGAGACACATTTTGGTGCATTGATTGATAAACCTGAAAAATACGAATGTCAATATAAGTTGTACGTAATGAAATAAAATTACTGAAACCCGAAAATTATGATTATCAATACAAATTCTACAGAATAAACTTATTAACGTTTTCAGTGTTATAATACACTATTATATATACTACTGTATTATTTTTATCAGTGTTTGTATTTCTTTTTTGCATTTATATGTGCTATCTGGTAGGATGGAAGAGAAGGCTTTATGGCCTTAATCCTGTCAGATTAAATAAATAAATAAACAAATAAATAAATAAAATAAATAAATATTCAGAGTCAGAAGTATGATGTAAACTGTATTCATAATCATATTCTTAAAATCAGTTGATTACATTTGCTTAATTCTAATAATATTAATTGCATTACTGCTCATTAAAACAGTGAGTAGAAGTAATTACTGTGGTCTTGCTTTCTATAAATATAAAAGTAAAAAACACTCATCTGTGTGTTTTGAATGTCTGTACATGTGCTGTGTCCGTATGTATATCTGTACGAACATATCTATTTGTTTCGATATAAGTGCATATTTATGTAGGCCTTTTCATGTTCGTGTGTTCGTAGAAACTTCTGACACTTTATCTGTGCGTTCTCCGCCCGGTAGTGAGAGTGAGAGAAGAACTTCGAAAGACAGAGAATAAAGACTCTACGCATGCTTAGAACAGCACTACACATACACACACACACACACACGCACGCACTGTAGCATTTACAGAAAATATCTGTTCTCTTTGTATAAGAAAACGTGTGCCTATCTTCAGCTTTGAAAAGGGTATATATCCTGCTTCTGTTGTATTTATATAATTTGTATATATAATAGAGTATTTGTTTATTACGCTATGCTACGCTAAGTATGTCTCCTTGAACTGATATTTTTGTAGTGAGTTGTAGCGAGGCAACTCTCCACAATACTGACGTCGACCGAGTGCATAGATAATGTGTCAGAAGATGTCCATTTGTCTGTTTCTCTGTCTCTCTCTCGCGCACTCTGTATGAGTTCTAGTGATTTCCATATTTGAATCAATCACGAGAAAGTTTGGTTCATATATGTTGTAATGCAGAAGAGTAAATTATAGAAGTCCAACGTCTTAAATCCAATAACAATCCACCGAACAGAATTATCAAATTATATGCCTACATTCACCGAAGAGAGTATCAAATTATTCATTTACCGTATTTAAAATTCTGTTCAGGAAAAATTTATGAAATGTATGTATGTATGTATGTATGTATGTATGTATGTATGTATGTATGTATGTATGTATGTATGTATGTATGTATGTATGTATGTATGTATGTATGTATGTATGTATGTATGTATGTATGTATGTATGTATGTATGTATGTATGTATGTATGTATGTATGTATGTATTAACACTACAATTTGGTGTACACCCGGTGGCAGTGATATACTGTAGGGCCTATAGTATATAATAATTATATTACAATAATACAATAACTACAGCAATAAAAAATAATAAAATAAAATAAAAGTAAATATACTTCTAACTATAAATAAATAGATGAATAAACCTAGGACTATAAATAAAAACTATGCTATAATAATGTCTACAATAAGCAAAAGTAAACCTAACTTATATGTACTTCTATGTCACCCAACTATTAACAATTTAAGTAATTACATATTACCTTAATTAATTACATATCAACCTAATTACATATCAACTTAATTAATTACATGACACAATTTAGATAATTACACTGCACCTGCAATTACATTTTCAGTCTAATCTTCTCAACCTTTCCTTAAATGTATTGATTTTGAGAGAACCATCCTGAAAGATTGCCGCATGTAAGCTGTTCCAGTCTGCTTTTCTGCGGTTAAGAAACGAAAATTTTGCCACGTCCTTTCTTTGTTTTCTGCATTTAAACTTCCTAATATGATAACCCCTGCCTAAGTATGATGTGTTACTAATCTGGCATTGATGTCGGTCCATGCTTTGTGTCCCATTTGTGCCTTAAACAATGCGATGAGTCTGGTTTTTCGTCGCCTTGATTTGAGAAATTCCTACTCTAGTCATTTACTATCTCTTCACCATGTCCCTTTCCCATTTTGATATATTTTGCTGCCTTGCGTTGGACCTTTTCTATTGAATCGATTTGGTTTTGTCTGTACGGATCCCAACCTACTGCTCCATCATATCCATATGTAGCTACATTATACACCAATAGATGACATTAAGATATATGGATCATATACGGAGACTAAGAGAAAGGCAGAAAATAGGAAGGATTGGAAAATGCTGGCTATGCAGTGAAAGACCTGCCCAGGGGCAGAACACTTGTGTATCATACATCATTATCTCCTGATTTAGTTGCTTCATAAGTGGTGTCATATCGGTATCACTTGTGAGATTCAGACTTATCTTCGGACAGTTGACAACAAAAACAACATGTACATCATACTGGATCATACAACACAAGGAGAAAGTGATATATCTGTGCAGCTTAAAGAGGCCGTAAATAAAAACCGTATTATGCGGTTTGTAATAAGGTGCATGATTAGTTAGAAACTTAGGCTGAAAGGTGTTCAATATTGAACCCTTGGATCATATCAGACTCCCTTGTGACAGCGATGTTTATCGGATTCTCAATATGAGAACCTCATCTTGGAACCCAGGGTTTCGTTTGATAACAAATTAACTGTCACTTACCCAGAGCGCACTGAATGGGAAAGTCAGGTTAAACCTGGGAACAATAAGGATCCAGTCCGGTACACTGATGGTTCCAAAACCAAGTCAGGAACTGGTGCTAGATTATTTGAAAATAGCACCAAGCTTTCTTTTAGACATAGTCTTTCATGCTGAGATTTTTGCTATCTTAGCCAGTGTCAGGGAAACTATTAGGAAGGGCTACAATCGTAGACATATTCTTATACTTTCAGATAGTCAAGTGGCACTTAAGGCACTTGAAGCTCCCTTGGTTAAGTCGAAACTGGTATCGGAATGCCGCGAGTCCCTCATGATACTGGTTGAACATAACACAGTTCAACTCAAATAGGTGCCGGGACATGCAGGGATTCGGGGTAATGAGAGAGCAGATGTGGCTGATAAAAAAGGGAACCGAGATCCCATTCATAGGACCTGAGCCTGTGCCGGGACTATCTCTAAGACCAGTAAAGCAGGTTATCAGGGACTGGGCTCTCAAGGAACACAAAAACTGCAGACACTCTAAGGCCCTCCTAAGAGATTTTAATAAAAGCTGGTCAAGTCACTTGTTAAAATTGAGCAAGAAACAGCTTCTCTAGGGAGTCGGATTCCTTACAGGACACTGTGCCCTCAAGAAGAACCTGTACAGAATGGGACATAATATCAACCCAACCTGTGCTCGTTGTTCACCTATTGTACGAATGCAATGCAGACGCCCATCAAAGAGCTCTCATCTTTGGAAAACATTTTTCAAAGCTGGATGAGCTATCAATTGTTTCAGTCCGTAGTTTGATTCAGTCAGTTAAGAACATCAAACTATTGGACTGATAGGATATTATGACAGGGATGCGCAGTAGATCTTTTTTTTCAGGTCGCAGTACTAGGGCTGTTATAGCCCTCCTCCTTTTAAATTCAATTCAATTCAATTCCTCTGCCATACAGGAGGTAGTGGAAGAGGTTGAGGGTGCAGACATTACGTCTTACAGTGCTCGATGCTAGTAATTCACGTTTGCATCACAAGTCACTAAATGGACACGCTTGATTTACTGTGTTCAGTTATTAATTTCGAAGATAGTAGTTAGGCCTACCTATCTTTCAAGTTACCGTTACATGAATAGATGTCAACTGAGGGACGATGCTGTACCATAATATTCGACTAGATATGATAAGCTATGCATGTTGAGAACATTGTTAATGGGTTCATGGTTTTCCCGTCTATTTTTCATGTAATGAAGGAAGAACACCAAAGACTAGACAGAAACAAAATCTGTTTTATTTCAGAATCAATGATGTTTGTGTCACCTCATAAGGTGCGATAAATCAATTGAAAATATTTCAACTCTGTAGGCCTATTCCTTGTTATTGTTCTTCATCCACTCCCAGTGACGTAACTTTTTATAGCTGGGCCCCCCAGAAAAAATGATAATCTGGGTCCCTTTCTTGTACTGCATTTTTTTTTTTCATATTTTCATAATTTAATTTTTTTTACTTCTAATTAGAATAAAAGAATTTAGCACACGCAAATACTTCATTTTTAAACAAAATTAACTGAACAGAACTGAAAAAATTTTAAATGATATAACTTCTATTTTAATAAGGCTATAATTACACAATAATAGGCCTACCTAAGATAAATTTAATGTGAAGCTTAGTTCAACAAGCGCTTTTCTCTTCAGGCCTTTTGAGAAGCAAATGACTCAATCAAATCATGTAGATCGTCTTTGGACCTTTTCATATTCAATACTTAATGCACTACTGTAAGTCTTTCTTGAGTCATGGTATTGGAACACTGGTATTCGTTTCACCACAAGTAGTTTGTGTTTGACTGCTTGGTCGAAATACTGAGTCTATATTAGTCACATTCCAAACATACTTTTCAAGTTTTTTCCTTTTGCGTTTTTTTTGCACCACTTAAATGTTCATAATTACTTTAAAAAGTTTCACTATCACAAAAAATACGAGAAAAATGATTAATTAAATCTAGTAACAAGCATAAGCGTTGCTATACAAAACTTCTTTATTTCAATGTGCGTTTACTGTTTGTATGCTGTGACTACGGCTAACAACCTGCTGACATGAAAATACACCACGAGAAACAATGTCTCCATCCATAATAATCACTTTGTCACATTTTCAACTTTGGTGTCACTGCAGTATGGTTGTGGGCGAGTCTACTGAGGCAATCGACGGGGGTATATGATGCCAGTTGGATTATCGTATGCGCATCCTCGGTTCCACTGATGGCGGTTATTACCACAGATTTCCACATGCCAAAGAGTAAAAAGAGTAGCTATGCGTTACGGAAAATACAT
This sequence comes from Periplaneta americana, assembly GCF_040183065.1. Lineage (NCBI taxonomy): Eukaryota > Metazoa > Arthropoda > Insecta > Blattodea > Blattidae > Periplaneta > Periplaneta americana. The sequence continues at coordinate 123,427,504 of NC_091117.1, forward strand.
AAGGTGGGCCTTGAACTGTAATTCGAACTCATTTCCAAATATGTGTCAGTAACCACTGAACGTTTTTGGTCCCCCCCCCGGCCTCAGGCCCCCCCCCCGCAACGCGGGGTCTGCGGGGGTGTAAGTTACGCCACTGTTCACTCCATATCCTTGATTTTTTAAATGCAGCAGTTGTTTCAGTGTATAAATAAATAATAATCATTCACTGAATTGAAGGGTATATACATTTATTGCAAACATACAATAACGACTCCCCTCAATCGCAGGCTGCCAACGATGAACAAATCAGGTACAAAAGCATAGAAGTTAGCTACATATTAATAAAAAACATTTTTTAACAGAACGATAGAAAAGTTACAGAAAATATGATAGAGTTCATGAAATTTCTGTAGGTGTATTGGAAAAAGTCATTATGTTTCATTGAACATGATTAAGATGGTGACAGAGCAGGTTGATGGATCGACGAAGGGCAGCTATAGCGTTCTCCTTTATCTTCATCTTCTTCAGACCGAACCTGATCCAGGTGGTGACGAAGTGGTTTGGGAATATTTCCGCTGGCGCCGACCATTAATCCAATTTAATTCTACGTACTCCATGGCGTATTTGTCTTTAAAACATGAAACTTTTGGCTTATATTTTCTCCTTTGCTTCGTGTACTTCCTCTGGTTGTTCTTTATATTTCTCGAATCGAACGGTGGTATCGAGTGTATAACCCACTTTGTTGTTGGGAGAGATTACGGGCATATTCAATCCTTGTACTTCCATTGGTTGCGAGACAATGCACTTCTAAGTAAATCTGATGGTTGGTAGATCTGAGTTCCTCGGCTATTTGTGGTGGCGAGAATTACGAACTAGTTCTTCGTGAGGACAGGAACCCAAAACATGTGCAATAGTTTCATTCTCCCTATTACATTTACAACTAGACCTATCCCATTAAAATAATTAATTCACAGCAGTAAAGAACAATATAGATCTACTAAACAAAATCAAGAATGAACACATCCCATTCAGCACAAAAATATCAACTTTCGGCGTAACCAACCTATACACTAATATACCAATAAAAGAAACAATACATATACAAGAACAATTGCTAAATAAGCAAAATTACTTCACATACAACAAATACTACACTCAAACTGAAGGCCTACCCATGGAATCACCCATATCCAGCATCTTAGGCAAAATTTTCATACACAACATAGAACAGACACATTCTAAACAAGTGCAACAATAAACTCGCAGGTAACTTGCACAGATACCTAGACGACATAATTCTACCAATGCTACGGAAAGGAAACAAAGGACAGATTTGAAACACATAAAAAATACACCAAAACTAGAAACATTAGGAATAGAAAACAACATATCCATAAATCTCTTAGGTATCACAATAACAAAAACAGACAACAAACATTAAGTTCAAAATATACAGGAAACCTACCACCACGGTAACACACATACACAACACCTCGAATCACTCCACACAACAAAAACACGCGGCATTTCGATCCATGATGCACAGACTCATGAACATTCCTATGATCCAACAAGAGAAGAAAGAAATACACAGTATCAAATACATAGCACAGGAAAATGGATACAACCCCAACGTAATAGACATCATCAGAAAGACTAAATGCTATACAACTGACAAGAATTCACTATTCTTTGAAATTGAACTACTTTTACTCCAGAATTCGTACTTTCTAAAAGATACGGAAATTTTAAAGAAAATCAAATCAACAGAGAAATGTGCAAATTTGATTGAACAGTGAAGTTCCTTCTTGTAGATTTTATGTATTTCTATTTCAATATCCATAGCCTACTCAGATTACATTTGTATAATTATTTAGGAATTACGTATTAAACATGCAGCATATTAAATATTTGACTTCACTATTCTTTGAAATTGAACGACTTTGACTGATTTGTATCTCTAGGATGTTAGTAAGGGGTTGGACGAGTGTGATTGGTATGGTGTTCTCAGTTTTACTTTTGAAGATGTGGTAACTAGAGGTGGGGAAAAATAAGGTAACGGTTATTTTGGAACTGTTCCAAAACGTAACAACATCTTGGAATACTACGTTCCAAAATAACGCTAGTACGAAGTACTTGCCGTTACAAAATACTCGTTTCACTTTGGAACTACATTATGACAACGCCTGTTCCACAGAACGGAACATGTTTGGCACTATTGAAAGCAATGGCGCCAACTTTTAGAAAACATTGGGTGGGCTCAAACATTTGAGATACAAGTTAAATAAATGTCATAAGTATAATGATAACAAGATAAATTATTGGGTGGGCTCGGATCCCATGAGCCCATATAAGTTAGCGCCACTTTTTGAACGCAGAATTGGGAATCCTTTCGTCGCACTGAAAGAATTGTTGGAATCTAAAGTGAAAGATAAATAGTAAAAATATGAAGACCTTCTTTAAAAAATGTACACATTATCTTGAAACTAATGTTACTGAGTATAGGATTCTATCAAACAATTATTAGCATAATGCCTATATTTCTATCAAACAATTATTAGCATAATGCCTATATTAGAGTATAGTAACTGCAATTCTGAATTGTATCAAGGGAGACGAAAATATACAGGCTATGTTTTATTCACAAATATTTTACAATTTTAGTTTCGTTACCAATTCTTGAAATTAAACTAAATTCCGTTACAAAAATACAACGGTAAATTTTCATATTTCATTGCAATGAGATTATTATTCTTCATGACGGTATTAATATGAATTTTAGGACTGCCGAAATGATTATAGCTTTTATTTACTAATTTTTTTAGAAGTTGAACACTATTATAAACTTGAGCTGAGCAGAAGAGAAAGAATGGGTTAGGTTTTATTTACAATTGGGATCCACTTCGATTTCGTGACCAATAAAATTTACAAATAATTTGCATGACATTTCCTGATTCGAACAAACATGATCTACGAATTCAATTTGGGATTAGAAAACATTTCTTTTCCACGAATTCACATCTCTGTTCACTATGACATACTGCATCACATGGCATACAGGGAAGTATGTCATCATTTAGCGTCCTAAATACCAATGTTATATTACACACTAGTCGTACGTACATGTTCCAAAATACCACTGTTACATTACATACTAGTAGTATGTACCTGTTCCGAAATACTACTGTTTCATCAGAAACTAGTCAACAGTGCGGTTCCAAGATACCACTGTGCACCTTGTAGTTACACACACGTTACTTATGGTACTGTTATTTCGGAACTGTTATTTGGAACTTAGTATTTTCAAAGAACTGGAACCGCTGGAACCGTTACGAGAAAATAACAACTTTTCCCATCTCTAGCGGCACAGGTAACCTTACTTTACCCGTAACTCTTGTCTTAGTTATGAAACATTTTTCTCGCAAAGAAAGTACTGTTGCTACAAACAATAATATTCACCTTTCGGATACACAATACAACACTATGTACGGTATTTAAATATTGGTTTCGAAATCCCGTGCATTTTCTTCCCTGCAAAAGTCGGATGTCCGCTGCTTCAATTTGGGAACATAGGCTATTTCTCATTTCTCCGCTACGTGTGGTAGGGGCTTATTCTGCACAGTTATATTACTTCTACTCATAGAGGCCTATATGCAGATATAATGTGGAAAAATAATTTTATTTACACTTTCCAATATATTTTTCGTAAATTGGTGAATATCCTGACGCTACCTGTTACATCATTTTTACGTTGATTATTGTCATAATTTATCAACAAAACAACAGAAAAGTTGTCTCATACCCCTTAAACATGTCCGTTCCTCCACCTACTTTCGGGTCTTGCACGATCTAATTATCCGTCAGATCTACAGCATAACGAAACTTTGGTTAATCTTCATTCATTCTGTCAACACGCTGAAACTAACATTTCTGTAATATTCCTATATCTCGTCTGCTTATGTGTTTTAGTCATACATCAGTGTTCCTTTACCTGTAATTTTTGTTTTGTATTCCAAGCGCACCTCAGTCTCAAAGTGAAATCGGTAAAGCGAAATGCATTTGGCGAGTAAGTCCGAAGTTTCGCCAGAAGATTATCTGATATTAATCGTATAATTTGGAAAAATTCCAACCAGATTATAACCCTAAGTGGGATTCAAACCCACACACGAACACGACCTGAGATCTGGAGTCCAACTCCCTATCGTTTGAGTTATGTACACAGATGGCCTTGAACGCGGTATTAAGAAGGGGTTTTCATCAGTTCCGGTTGTCGACTCTTAATTTTAATTAAAATAAAAATCTCAGTTTCACATTAGCATACAAAGTTATTTTGGATTAAATAATTTGAAGTTTTAATAATCTGCAGATCTATATTTGTTTGATATTTCACGTTGTAACACCAGTTATATATTTTAACCGCGTTCGTGACTCAGTGCTAATGTGCTTGTCTTCTATCCAAGTGGTAGGTTTCGATACCCGGCCAGGTTGTGATGGAATTTGTGATGACAAAGCGTCGTTGCAGAGAGGTTCTCTCGGGGTACTCCAGTTTCCCTCTTTCATTCCACCAGCACTCTCCACTTCCCCCTCACTTCATCTGTCAACTGCAATAGTTAACAAAGTAGTTTTGAGTGAAGTCTCGGGGATAGTACGATGCTGATAGAGGAAGGACTTGGGACTCCGGACTCGGAGCTTATCAGGTTCTCGTCTGATGATGGGACCTGGCTTTGTCAGTTAAGACAGGACGACCAACCTCTCAGCATGGATTTCACTGATGCAACCCAGACCACCTGTCGGACTTGAGAAATTATCGTATAGCCTACATATAGGCTTATAAGACGCACCATTCCAGAGTTCCTCAGAGTCCCAACCTCGAAAAGCCAAATCAAATCCTTTTTTAAAAAATATGTTTGCTATGTTTAGATTTTAATATCCGGAAAGTGAAGTCATGTTCTTCACTTCATTATACGCTGATTTAACTAAAGGAAATATAAATTATGCTGGAAGTCCCATGATTAGGAAATAATTTATGCAAAAATGTGGCATTGTTTTATCATTAATTAAAAGCACAAAAGCACGTCAGGTTTTTGAAAGGAAGTAAACATGTTATTTTTTAAATTTATGTTATGAATATTGATATAACATAACATTACAAGTAAGATAATGATAGCAGGAGCTGTAGATAAAACTGAGTTGTGCCTCCTTTAAGATTCCAAATACTATATTATGTTCGTAGTTACATTAAACAATACACAGAAAACAATTATTTATTCTACAAATAATAAAGCAACTCAATTGATTACCGTAATGGTTCGAAACGTCCTCCTGGAGGAGAAATACTGTACTTGACTTTTATTGACTCACAGTAAGAGTGACTAGATAGTGAAGCAAACATAAGAGTACAAGAATGACATTTTTATAAGAAATATGCAGAAAATATTTTAATTTTTGGATCACAAAGTACGCTTTTAATTTAGATTATAGTTATTTGGATGTTTTATTTATTTATTTATTTATTTATTTAACGACACTTGCAAATGCCGAGGTTATATCAGCGTCGTCAGTGTGCCGGAATTTTTTTCCACAGGAGTTTTTTTTACATGTCAGTAAATCTAGCTACTGACATAAACCTGTCACATTTAAGCACACGATTAGTTGGAAGTAACTATAATCAACTTACCAGCAGTAAGATCTCGTGCGAAAATGATACCGATTCTGGGCCATGATAAAGATATGCACGATAGTTGAAAGTCTAATGCCTGAAACCCGCAAGAATTTTCAATTTTCTTGCGAACTTGTCTTTGTATATCTATTTGCCCCTGAGTTATGTGTACAATTGAATTGTATGTGCAATGAATGAGCTGATGATTAGCCCTTGAATTGCTAAAAAAAATCTAAATATTCTGGATAGAGTTTTGAAATAGCCACTAAATGAAAAAATAACTTCCCATCTTCTTGTCCTGTCATGGTATTCGTGGTTTTCTATCGATCTATTGTAACCTCGCGGAAGTATAATGATATAGCAATCAATTTTCGATAATTTAGATAGCCGCCACTGCACAGATAATTGGCCGAGAGAGGTAACTCACATAATAGTTAGGTCTGAAAGTCCCTATTGTATAAAACATTTGGCGGCACGTAGCTCAAATAGTGTGATTTTCGAAAGTTGTAATTGTATTGAAGAACAATCCGGTCGTAAATCATATAATAAATAATGAAGTTTCTAAAACAATTGTTTGTTGTTTAGTCAATTGTCCGAAGACAGGTCTGAACCTCACAAGTGATACCAACATGACACTACTTATGAGGCAACTAAGCCAGGAGATAATGGGATAATGGGATGGCCAGTTCCTTTCCCCCTCCATTGCACACATCACCGATTAGCTATATATTACACTAATCAGACTTCAGATGCATGAAAAAATTGTTCTTCCTCTAACATGTATCGTCAAGTGAGATGTCCTGCCTAATAATAGATGTACGAGTACATTATCAGCCAGAATTCAATCAAAGGGAATTAAAACAACTATTGTGTGGAAATTTGGCCCAGCCGTAAACCACATAATAAAACAGGTCGATGACGCCTTGTAACGTTGTCCCTGATTTTAAGATGATGATGATAATGATGATGATGATGATGATGATAATGATCAGGATTTTTATAACATAAAATTACCAAGAATGACCTGTAAATAGCCTGCGAACATTTTATAAAAAGAAATTATAAAATTTAAACAAATATTCATTATAAAATTCAGAAATGGATATACACAGAGCAGTGAGAGTATTTATAAGTCAAATGACGCCGTATAAGCCCTGGAATTTTCTAATATAAATATTTACGTAAATTTCTACACTCGCAATCTAGCTTTGAAAACCTAATCCGTCTAACACTGTTTTATATACTATAGGAAACAAACTTGAACAACGTACTTTTATTACTCATTGTTAGACTAATTTTAAACAGTGTAAATTAACCCACTTACATTTACAGGCTTGTATAGCTATGTTTATAAATACAGATTTTTAATGCTTTACAATGTATCTGTATCAAAATATTTGTAAATTGTTGCACATCTCTGCGATAAGAGATTGCAGTAATGTGTAGATCATTAAAACTTTCTTTTGACAATGAGAACTGTATACTGAAAAATTAACAAACATTTTGAGTGAGGCGTAAGTTATAAAAAGCGCAAATTTTTGAGCGAAACTGAAAAGAATAACTTAATGATCACGTAACATACTCTAAAACCTTAAAATGAAAAAAAAACACCAAAAATACAATATTTATTACACATTTTTACAACATGAATGCCATGATTAGCATTTATAAATTAGTATACCGAATGAAAATTGCAGAAAAGAGATTGCAAACGAATTTAATAATTATTTTTCAGAGATAGGACAAAAAGTTACTTCTAACATTAATAAGTCAAATTTTAACTCTTCTCTACATATTGAGACACAAGATGAACATTTAGCTTCCTCCATGTTTCTTTTCCCTGTAACTGAAGATGAAATTATTATTTTGGTTAAGAAATTAAAAAATAATGTTGCTCCTGGTATAGATGGAATTAAGAATAATACTTTCAAAATTATTATCAAATATATATTAAAACCCATGGCTCATATTTTTAACTTATGTTTTGTGCAAGGTATATTCCCAGATGTTTGAAATGTGCCATAGCAATTCCAATATACAAATCTGGAGATAAAAATAATTTAAATAACTATAGACCTATATCTTTACTTCCAACATTTTCCAAATTGCTTGAAAAATGTTTAAAGAATATATTAATAAATTATTTAGAAAAACATAAAATCCTCTCTAAAAATCAGTTTGGTTTCCGCAATAATATTTCTACTGATGATGCTCTTATTAATGTTACTGGAAAAATTATCAATGAACTAGATATCGGAAACAAATGTTTGGGTATTTTCTTGGATCTACGGAAAGCTTTTGACACTATCAATCATAATTTACTTTTGGACAAACTACATACTATTGGAGTTAGATGTATAGTTTAAAAATTATTCCAATTATATTTTAGTAACAGAAGGCAAATGACCAAAATTGAAGATCAATTTAGTGAATACAAATATATTGATATAGGTGTACCGCAAGGAACAATTTTGGGACCTATTTTATTTCTAATATATGTTAATGATCTGCTAAATATAAATTTAGAAAAATTTAATGGATCTATATATTCATATGCGGATGATACAGTAGTTATTTTCAGTGGTTTTTCTTAGCAGGAAGCATATAGAAATGCTAATATAGGTGCTAACATTGTTAAAAAATGGCTTAATTCCAACTTCCTTTCTTTAAATATATCTAAATCAACTTTAGTTCCTTTTTCGTTAACAGCTGCCAGTGTTCAAAATTTAAAATTTAGCGATGAATATAGACTAATAATACACAGTGAAAATTGTTTAGATCCCAAAAGTTGTAAATGTCCACCATTGAAAGAAGCCACGTATGTCAAATATCTAGGTATCATTATTGATCAGAATTTAAAATGGCCTCATTACATTACTTATCTTTGTAAGAGGCTTCGTAAAACAATTTATAAATTCGTTAATCTTTGATGCTACTTACCCATTAGAGTTCTACGAAATGTTTATTTGGCCATTATTCAGTTTATCATTCAATATGGTATAATTGTTTGGGGTGGAAGTACAAAAATTAATCTTAGTCCGTTAAATTTACTACAAAAACGAATAATTAAAATTTGTTTGAAGAAATGTTTCGATTATCCAACTAAATTAATTTATTCTGAATTTAATGTATTTAATATTGAACAAATTTATAAGTATAAGCTGTTAAAATTTTATCATAAAAATCGTAATAAGTTTGTATTACAGACACACAATTATGACACAAGACGTAATATTAATTCAACATTAGTAGAACCTAAATGTCTCACATCTCCTGGTCGAAAGCATAGCATTAATTTTGGCCCTCGGTTGTACAATGCTTTAACTAAATTACACCCAGAACTTCTAACATGTAACCCACTAACATATAACAAGAAAATAAGAAACGTGTTAATATCTTCAATTTGATTAAATAAATTAATAGCCTATGTGTATGAATTAATCAACCTATATTATATTTGTATTCTATAATTTTGAAATATATATTAGTCCTACTTTTCACGTGCGATATTATTCTTCTCTAGTGTTAATATTATATTATATAATTCCATCGCCGCTGTAATTATATTTTAGTTCCTATTTTATTTTACTTATTAATTTTTATTCTTATTATTTTTTTTATTTTTTATTTTAATATTATATCTGAACTGCGACCGAGCACGAGCGCTGCTCATTCGGTCTCAAATTTTGTTAATACTACTGTATCTTCTTTTTATATTGCTTGTATTATTTTATTTCTATTTCTCTTGTTTATTTTGTAATTATATTCTTTATTCTGTATATTTAAATTTAAAATTTCACTGGATACATTGTCCAATTTTGTACGAAATTTCCTGAACATGAAAGTGGAGGACCGGTATTTGAATTATTTGGGCAGAAACAACCCTGTATATTATATTATGTCTTCGTTTTTGATTTGGAAATTTTATTTTTTCTCGACCATACTATAATACGCTCATTACGTGTGACGTTACAGTAGCCTACCTTAATTATATACTGTACATTAAAGTATTGCTATTCATTATGTTATTACAACTATCGATTTTCAACTAAGCATATGCGATATTGATTAATATCTTACGCGCAACAACCCGCAAGCCTTGAAAGGAGCAATCCATAATGGCAGACGCAAACTGCACAATCTACAAATAGGCCTATTTAAAGTAAAATAAATTCTGTTCATGTGAATTGTTATATTCTAATAAACTGAGTTCATTTCCTGTGTTTTAATTTATGTTGCCTTGAGGTTAAAATCGTCAAACAAAATTCCTGCAAAAAATCAATAAATAGAGCGTACACGCAAAGTGCTCCGTGCCTGCCATCTGTTGCACTACTCGAGAACACGCTGAAAAGACACACATTGCCCGTGTTTGCCATCTGTAGCAATAGTCGACAACACGTTGAAAATACATTCATGGTCACCATTTCATTATCAGCAAAGTAACAAGGTAAGATATTTGTAAAAATTTTAAACTTAGACATTTATTATTATGTTTGAACAAAAGCAGTCGTATGCACAGTAGCGGCTGGTGGTCAAAACAATGAGTGTGCTACAATCTCTATATCGGCCTACTGTATACACCTTATATAATATGATATATTTATTCCACCAGCTTACATCGGTCTTGATGGCTCTTCACATTTCTGCATACAGTGCCATCACTCCCTTGGATGCATAGTCTGCTTACTTTTTTTAAACATCCAGCTATTACACATAAATGACTCTGATCACTTTTCTATCACGCCTCTCACCTCTGTTTCTTTCTACTTACCCCTCCCTTTCCCAGTTATCTATCTTATTCTTACTAATCTCATTTAACTGAACAATCACGTCTCTCAATTCCTTATTAATTGTTCTCATCATTGTTTACATTAAGTTGAACTCTTCCATAGTTGTCAATTTATTTATTCACTTCCATCATTAACGTCCACTAACCACTTATTCCCATTCATCTAATCTGCATATTTTCAGACGAAGTAGTTTCTACAGTTTCATTATATTTCCATTTCCACTTTCTTTCTTATATTTGTATCACTAATTGTTATCACTCTCTGGTTATTTCTTGTATGTTATCCTTTTTCACTATTATTCCCTTGCCTTACCATCTTTTCTGTCACCATCACCATTTTCACTTTAACACTTTCATAAGTTTTGTCACTCATGAATACTATTTTCTACTTCATCACTTTCCTATGTTTTGTCACTTATGCACCAACCTCTTACATTAAAACTTTTCTGTTCCCTACTTCTTCCTATTGACGTACCTCTATTCGGTGTCGCTAAAGTTACTTCATCCCTTCCAGTTCTTGCAGAATCTTGACTTCTTATCTTAGTTTCTTCTTCATCTCTCGCTCCCTTTTGTAATTGCTGACTCATATTTGTTCTTCCAGCTGGATTCACTGAACTCTTTTTGCTGTTCTCAGCTCCAAGTATACACTTATATGTACTTATCTTAATTTAAGACTCGCCTAGTGACGAAATAAGAAGTCCATACGACATTCCTTCCTTCAACAAAACTTGTCAATTGCCCTGGTGTTAAACCCCTTCATCTTGAAAATCACACTCTTTTCTATTGACAGTATTGCAAGAACAGTGAGATGATTCTGGGACATACTGTTCCTTAAAAACGTTTTTATGCGTTTCAAGCAAGAAAAACATCTTCCTGACTCAGCAGTGGTCATTGGTGTTATAACCAAAATATTTAACAACTTTGTTACTTCACAGAATGGACCCTGTAAATTGTTGGAGACTACGTATTGTAACAATTGAACAGCCGTCTATATTTCGGAAGTCGGGTCTTCCGTGTAGAACTCCAAGTTATGTCTTTAACACTCTTGTTCAGTATAGTATAGCTGTTGACAGCAACTTCAAGTTCGCGTTCAGGAAAACTATGCGAAAAATTGTTAAAACAATTTTGTTTAACAGTTTTGTTGCTTCTGGGTAGCTTAAAGACTGCAAACGGTGAGTAGCCTCCTGAATTATACGCTCACATACTTTCTTGACTTCAATTTTCTGGGATTCCATTTTCTGTCGCTTGCTGGCTGATTCAGGAGGAACCTCATACAGGTAGATGGCAGCAGCAGTCGGATACTTGAATTACCAAATACATTGTAAATAGTTCCGAGTTCTTCCACAATCTAGTATATACAGTCACGAAGTTTGAGTTTTGAGGGTACTAAAACAATAAATAGACTGTGCCGGTACTATTGCGCATTGTCTGTGATGAGGCGATAGTAGCGATCTTAGTGGTTAGCAACTATACTAAAAGCCAGGTTATGAACCGACTAAACAGGAAGCAACGTTCTGTTGCTCGCTTTCTGAGCTCTATTGCCACATAGTGGCGCGAGATTCAAAGCATGTTCAGCGTTTGACACCGATATGTTTAAAATAACTACTGTATATAGTTCTCGATAACACTATCAACAATATTAGTAATTAAAATTACTATTTTTAAGAAAGCACGAGCTAATGACGCTGGTACGAAATGCGACTCGTAATGCACGTGGTACTCCAAAGGATCTGGGAAGTTTGGCGACACTGTCTCCGTGATTCCGTTGCCAGATTGTCGTTAGCAGACGACATTTTCACGTGAGGTCCAATGAAAAGCTCCATTCTCCTTGCCCCCTCCGCCCCGCCATACTCAACGTGTCATCGCTGTACAGGCTACCCCTCTAACCCGCACTTTCCTCTCGCCCTGCCAACTACTTCCTGTTTAGTCGGTTCATAACTTGGCTTTTAGTATATCTATGGATGCATATTTCCTACATATTGAGCTTCGTGACTGTATATACTTTTGCAATCTCCAAGCTGTGTCGTGCTGTAGCTGACTTCAGCACTTTCCCGCGTAAAAATAGCCAATCAGAGCAGTTATTTCAGTTTTGCACATGCGCATAATTGTCTACATTCTCATGTGGAGTTCTGATTGTGAGTAGCACAACGAACCCCCCGAGGGACCAAAGAGCGAAGACTAAACTCTCTATAACACGTCATTAACATAACCATGGGAAGTTGTCAAATGCCAGATCAAATACTATGGTATTACAAATACATTATTTGAACAAACATTATCATTGTGCTGTAGGACTATATCACAGAAGGACGGGCTGCCCCTGCGTATGCATCTTGCCTCTAATGGTAATTAACCGTTCGTATGAACATTATGAACTGGCTTACGCTTGTTTCATAAACATACTTGCATCTTAATTACCATCATTATAGGCTCGTTGGATAATATACTATATTGGCACTTCTTTAATGACTAGTAGCCTATTGATTGCTTAGAACTTGAATACGTTACAAAATTATAAACCGTAAAAATACGTGATATGCCTATCTTATTTAATTTCATGGTTCATCATCATCCTCATCATAATCATTATCATCATCATCATCACTACCACCATCATTACTCTCAGCTTCTATAGTCTTAGCATCCAGTTCAGTTTTCAAGTTATTAAATAAGATCTCTCAGCATTTCGTTAACTTCTCAGTTGATAGATTTTTATATCTACCGTCTCATACACTTACTAAACTTAGTACATATATATAGCCTATCTGTGTGATATATTTTTAGTAGGTTATTTTACGACGCATTTTCAAATCTTTGGTTATCTAGCTTGAGATGAAGGTGATAATGTCGGTGAAATGAGTCCGGGGTCAGCACCGAAAGTTATTGGGTTGAGGGAAAACCCAGGAAAAACTCCAACCAGGTAACTTGCCCCTACCGGGAACCGAACCCAGGCCACTTGGTTTCGCGGCCAGGCGCGCTAACAGTTACTCCACAGGTGTGGACTGTGTGATATAAATTAAGTTAAAAATTTAAAATTAAACTCTTTATGATTTACACATTACTTCACTTGATTACATAGTAATTCTAAGTGAATATAACATAGGGCCTATGTCATTATTTATATATCGTACTTTATTAAGTAATACATAATAATTGTATGCGTCATAATTGTCTGAGGTGTTTATTAATTTCACTATTACCTTAATTCTAAGAATGATTGATAGAAGACCAAGAAACAGATTCATAGCACTGTGTTGCACCTTTCATCACTGTGTAATTTATTAGCGCCATGAAAATCAGAGTATGCGGGAGAATGGTGTTGTGAATATTGTATGTATGAAAGTTATAAATACACATTTTAAATTGAGCCTTTTATTTTGTAGCGCACCGACGAACAATAGTCGCTCTGAAGTAATGCTCTCTAGTTTTTATTTGAAAGAAATGTGTTCATCTGTATGAACAATTACTCTTTGTTTTCTTAACATGTTATCAATTATTTTTCGATAGAAGTCACACACAGAAATACCAGCTTTGATGCTACCTATTTCCTTGCTATCTCAAGGAAATGCTGTATTCCACCTTCTATAAAATAATGAGATTCCTCACTATCAATGGACTACAGTACATTAAAAGTTTTGTTCTATAATTGTTTACTTTATCCGATAATAAATACAATATGAGATGGTAGAGATGCCAACTTTCTGTTTCTGATTTAAATGTTACTTTTGAGCCTACAAGGAAATACTGACTCAAAATAACTAGCCTGTAGAAATATACATATTGATCATCAATTGAAGAGTATGATCCCAAAACTCGCTCAGTCCATTTGGCCACTTTTATTATTATTATTATTATTATTATTATTATTATTATTATTATTATTATTATTATATATACATATGCACACATACATATTCTTATCTTTGAGCCCTCTATCATTACCTTTTAAGCTTTTTTTCTTCCAAACAACGCCAATCCTTGTCTAAACGTTTGTGTTTTATTTAGTTTTATTGGGTTATTTTACGACGCTGTATCAACATCTAGGTTATTTAGCGTCTGAATCAAATGAAGGTGATAATGCTGGTGAAATGAATCCGGGGTCCAGCACCGAAAGTTACCCAGCATTTGCTCGTATTGGGTTGAGGGAAAACCCCGGAAAAAACCTCAACCAGGTAACTTGCTCCGACCGGGATTCGAACCCGGGCCACCTGGTTTCGCGGCCAGACGCGCTGACCGTTACTCCACAGGTGTGGACAAAAGTTTGTGTCATTGTGCATGTCACTTGAAAACTCGCTCTGTCTGTAGACCGGTGGCTACAAAAACTAGTCTAGTTCTTTCATAAAAATGGACTGAACGCGTTTTGGAATCACATTCTTTAATTGTAATATTTAATAGACTCCAGTGAAAACCACAAAGCAACACAATAATTCAGTCGTCTAGAATCGTCTAGATCAAACTTTCTCCAAATTTTTAAATATTTGATTAAGGTGTGTTTCAGTGTAGAATTTGCCAGGAATGTGATAAACTGCTCGTTTGGAGTCAAACTGTCTTAACTTTCTACGCGACTCAACTTGAAACTTTGGATAGACAATATTAACTTTTTAATGAAAAATCACCCACCGTCCCTCTCAACCTGTATTTATTTTCACTTTTTGATGTATAAATGAGACTAGGATTATCTTCAAGAAACTGGACAATTTTGTAACATGGTCCTCCAAAATTAACTGTTACTCGCAACTCTGTCTTGAACAGATTTTCAGACAGCTGTTTGTTTCTCTTATCTGTCAATGTGACCGAGTAAACTGAAAACCCTTTCACAAAAGGCATTAGTTACTTGGATTGGCATTACAGATGACAATATTTCAGTAATTCAAGGCATGTCCATAGATTGTTCGCCACAACCAATATGCTCGTACATAATCGAATCAATTGTTCGTACACGTTCCTTAAGATATAGAGTTCATTGTACAGTAGATCTTCACCCAGCTTGTCCAGGCAGCACGAAATCGCAATTCCTGCCTATTTTGACGTGTCCAGGGCAGTATCAAAATGTAACCTGGACCTAAAATCCTTTCCCTGAGCTATCCATGGACAGGTGGCAACTATATGGGCAGGATATTATTTTCAAAATTTGAATCTATTATGTTTATTGACTGTCATTCCTCTCTCTACAATCATCTGAATTCTATCAGCGATACTAATCCTTCAATTTGGAATGAAATTCTCTCAACATATTTTCCCAACTTATTGTAATGTAGTAGACCGCTGTTGC
The DNA here is from genome assembly GCF_040183065.1 of Periplaneta americana. Classification (NCBI taxonomy): domain Eukaryota; kingdom Metazoa; phylum Arthropoda; class Insecta; order Blattodea; family Blattidae; genus Periplaneta; species Periplaneta americana. The sequence goes on from NC_091117.1 coordinate 123,443,203, forward strand.
TGTTGTTGTTTAGTCTACAATCGGAAGACAGGTTGGAACCTCATGACACCAATAAGGCATCACTCATGAGGCAACTAAGCCATTGCATACATCGCTGACTAGTAACGTATTTCACTAATCAGACTTGAGATATATGCAAACAATTATTCTTCTTCTGACGTATCGTCAAGTGAGATGTACTGCCTTGTAACAGATGTACACATCCCATCGGCCAGAATCTCAATCGGAGAATACCCACTGTCATTTTAGTAATTTTTCTATGGACTGGAAGAAATTATGGTCGGATAGCGCAACAGGATAAGGAAGGTAGCTTTTGGATTCAATGTAATTCTTGGATTTTAGCCCGGATTAATCTCGCCCGATGTGCACTCTTCCTCTTGGTTAAGGTTGGGTAGTGGTGCTTCTAATCTTCACGCAGGTGTAGGTATTTTTGAAGCGCACAATATTCTCGTAATTGAACGAAACACACCACATCATTTTATGTCCTGAAACCTTTGTCAAATTGCTGGTTGAAATTGGCAGAGCGCTGTATAACGACAGCTGATTCGAGTTAAAATCCAGGCGATAGCGGAGTTGTATTTGTGGCGGACAAAACACAAGTTGTGAGATTTTTCTTGGAGTTCTCCCGTTTTTCCCTCGTGTAACATTCTTCGCAGTTCCCCTTTTACTCATCTCCGACTCAAAAAATGTCATTTCATGTTTTCCTAGCGCCCAGTTGGCCATCCGCCAGATGGGTACTCCGAGATTTTTTCAGAGATTGGTATGGCAGTTGTGGTGGATTATAAAGGGCTCCGTGCCCCGCGGGTTCTTCCCTCCACCTGACAGGGATATGACGACTCATATACACATAGATGTATGAGGTGCGACAGACCACTACCAGAGACATGATATGCCAGTGGTCGTCAGCACTCGCAATGGGTACGCGGTGCCGTGCCGTGTGCACTGTCGTGCAACAGGGAGAGATAGAGAGCATACCCGCTACCAGCTACGAGAGAACTATAGTGCACTGCGTTTTCCGCGGGTAAGAGAGGCTGGCCCCAGCGTGCTCTGTGCTGACGACCCCTGTGATATGCGGATGTGCATAGTGTGGCGGATAGTGGTGTCGGATTACCCGGGCGGAACAACCGACAGTTTAGACTGAAAGCTATGGAATGCTCCATGTTCAGCCAGATAAGCAGCACTAGACCATTACACCTCTACCTCTACCTCTACAAATGGTGTTTGGTAGTATTTCTATTAGTCAGATATGTATTATTAATTGCATCAGTGCAGCGGCAAGAAAAATTCTTCCAATTCGTGAAGAATTATTTCTGCATTATCGGTTTCCTGCGCCTTGAGCATTTCTTGTCATAGCCAATGATTAAGATTAAGACGAAATCAGTGGTTAGTGTTCATTCAGCAAACATATATTAAGTTTGTTATATTAAAATGAACGTACGAAACACATTAAAACTTAATTAGGCTTTCTTGTTTATTGAATTGTACTTTATCGCCTGTATAATTTTGGTAATTTGTGAAGTTTACACCCTATTTACTTTGACAAAAAAGAAACAATAGAATAATAGTCCATATTTTAGTGATAGGAAAGCAGCACGATATTACAGATATGAGTGTTTTAGAGAAAGTGATATGTTGTCACTTCATTACTTACTATTGACAAATTAGAGGCATTCTAAAGTTTAACCCTTCAGTACTCGCACCATAATTTGTGACACCAGTACTCGCGCGGATTACATTTTGTAATCCATCTATTTTTTACATAATAATTTCTTTTGCAGGTATGAATATGTAATTTTACAATATACTCTTTGTGATACTCGTATAACTCGTATAACAGTGTAACTCTATTTGAAATTGAATATTTAAATCGTGACGTCAATATAATATAATGAGTGGTATTATGTTCCAAAGAAAGTGATTAATAACTCTATTGTTATTATATAGACTTAATTGATAGTTACTATTAACTACACTTTGAGTTATCTCCTACTTCTAAAATTTAAGTTACTATTGAGCTCAAGTACATGTCTGTTTCATATGAGAAGATGTCACTGTTCTGTATTTTGAAATATGTCAACGTAATCATTTATATAAGGGATGAAAGTAACTACTCCAATAGTAGAAAATACATGTAAAAATGCCTTATGAACGGATCTTAGAAATAAATAAAATTACAAATAAGGAAATAGAAAATATGTTCTTGTGTTCTCACCTGTTAAAGACACTGGCGTTAGCACTTGCGCTGATTACATTTGTAATCCTCTCTAAAAATATGCATAATACTGCACAGAAAAGAACACAGTTACATCCAAACACTCCAGACATCAGGGCTAAACTGCAACAGGAAGGTACTGAAAATTTCACGCTATCAGCATTGAAAGTGGAGATGTGATGACGTATTAAACAGTAGTGGATTACAAATGTATGCCGCGCGAGTACTGGAGGGTTAAGTACTGTATATTATGAAAAATGGAATTAAGATGAGAAAAACGTATTACAAAATTTTATTGAAAACATTAAGTCAAAAACAGATTCCATAGATTGAAATACCTAGCGAGAGCGTCACCACATAGCGGATAGGAGAATGAATTTTTTTTGTCAGAAGGGGATTAATGATTGTCACATGTAACTACCCCTCCTGGATTAATATCCTGGCTTGTGGGTCACTAAAACCATCACCGCGAACTATTCCGCACCTGTCCCTATAGTACGTGGCAATGGATTCGTTCAGAGGTTTAAATCGTATCTGGGGCAGCTGTAGACCATTGGATAGTGGCAATAGGCCATTTAGGCATTGGTTTCATGAGTCGAAGCTAATCGACTTCGATTAATTGGCTGAGTCGCCGAGTTAGACCGTCGACAAGACGAATCGATAAATCGTATCTTCGGCTCTCTTCACTGCGCATGCGCGGTATTTGACAAGGTTGAGGTGATATCTAAGTGATGTGAGGCCGAGGATCTTAAATCATTGAAATCTTTTCACATCTTCCCCGACCTCGCGTCACTTAGATATCCCCTCAACTAACCTACTAACCTTTCACTTAGATATCCCCTCAGCTAAGTCACTAGCCTTGTCACATACCGCGCATGCGCAGTGAAGAGAGCCTGGGGTGAGATTTATCTACTCGTGTCGACAGGGGGACTAGAATTTGTAGAGTGTGTGGTGGGCCCTTTTTGAGAAGGAGATATCTGTCTCGGCACTACACATTCCTTGGGGCTATGTCAATCTGGTATCTCTGGCATCGAAATTCTACGTTTCCAATTGGGGCTGCCTGGGGAATGAGAGTCAAAGAGATTAAAAGTTTCATGTATAAAGCTTGGATACAAAACACCGAATGTTAAAGGAGGATATGTCCTTGATACGACTCAACTATTCCTTCCAACAGAGGCAGGAGCAGTTGTACTGGTCATGGAGACATAAGTGAAACTGTACAGAAACAACGGAGAAAGGCTCAAATCTTGTTTCTCGTTTTTCCCTTCCTTGTATGACCTAGTACCTAGATCAGGGGTCGTCAGCACAGAGCACGCTGGGGCCAGCCTCTCTTACCCGCGGAAAACGCTATGCACTATGGTGCTCTCGTAACTGCTAGCAGGTATGCTGTCTCTCTCTTTCCCTGTTGCACGACAGTGCACACGGGATGGAACCGCATGCCCATTGCACATTTCAGCGAGTGCTGACGACCACTGACCTAGATGATAGTCTCATGACCTTTTGCCTATGTATAGACCTAATATTTGAATATTAACATCATGGCTCTTCCTGAGACTTTCCTTACTTAAAACTAGAAGAAAGGAGATGCTTAAACACATGAAAAGTTGAGACGAACTTAAAGTTGTCAAGGAGTAAATGTCAATTTAAAAGTCTTCACTGCAGTTTGAAGCATACTGTTGTATTAGATCGTACGGTCTCCTCAGGCTGGGAATCCACTTCATGAATGGCACATGAACACGTCACGTATGGCCGTATTTTTGCGTTCACCTAGTAAAGATACTCGTTCCGGGTGAAACAAAAAGTGACAGAATTTCAAATGCTTACTGTAACAAGATTATGAGCCACAGCTCATTGCTCATGTTATTATTAGTTAGGCCCCGCCTAATGACGCTGCCTCTCCTGTCTATGGTCACGAGGAGACCGAAATTGCGCATAAAATTAGCCGTACCGAGCGGCCTCTCTCAGTAACATTTTGGCATCGAGAGAATTTACAGATCTGTACGAACAGTCGTTTGATTTGTAATCGTGAATTCTTCCATACTGAAGCGCTATAGACACTGTAATATATTTTTAGTGAACCACAATGAATCATTTGCTTCGAGATGGAACTAATTTCGGAATGTCATTTCATATGAAGACAAAAAAATATATTGTGACAGCTGCAACGGGGTTCGAACACGCGTCCAACAGGGCGCGCGGCAGAGGAAACGCTGGTACGGAGAGCATCTGCATGCTGAAGGGCAGAGGGGGTGTATTACGTCAACGCAACGAGGGGAGGTTGCGCGCGCAACTGCTACGTACGGAGTGAAGGGGGGACGGACCCTCCCGACTCTTCCAGAAGTCCGTCCGAAGTAGAGATATCCAGATAATTCGAGAGAGCTATCTCTGGACACGCGTGGAACTTTCCAGGCTACGTCGCTGTAGCTATAAAAGAAGAAACGCGAGCGAACTTGAGCAGTTTTTCAGTTCATTCATGATTAGTTCAGTGAGTAAGCCAGTGAACAGAGCAAGCCAGCCAGTCTTGTGTACCGGAGTTCGACTTGAGTGTGTGTCCGCAACTGTGTCAGCATCCGAAGGCCTGAATTCGAGTGCAGTGGACCGCAGTTGGAGGGACCTGAGTTCGAGTGCAGTGGACCGCAGTTGGAGGGACCTGAGTTCGAGTACAGTGGACTTTCTCTGAAGGTCTGTGGTTCGAGATACTGTGAACTCGAGTGACTGAACTAGAAGAACTGTGAACTGAGAACTGACAGTTCTGATTTGTAAATAGTGCTTTGTAAATATTAGTTAAGATTAACAGTTCATTGTTGTTCGTATTAGTCCAAGTAAATTGTCATTGTCGTCAGTGGAGTGCACTAACGAATACTGTGTTACTGTGTGGAGAGCAAATCCTATTGTTGGGATAATAAAGTTACATTGTTGTTGAGTTGAAATAAATTTACAATATTTATGGTCGTTATTAATAATTATATTTCACTTATCATGGACATATATTCTCCATTTATAAACAGAAGAAATATTAAAACCAATACAATTGTAGCTTCATTTCCGAAAATGGTGACGTATTTTACTCGCCAGTGTATCCCTGATACGGCGCAGAATATTTTACTTAAGAAGATACCAATATAGGTCGCTCTAGCCAATTTTTGAATTACTTGCATTACTGGTTGAAGGTTTAAATCCTCATGTACCTGGACATTAGTAACAGTATAGTAACCACTACGTACAATATGAGACACTTTATTTTGCGTAATCTGAAGTATTATCGTATTGGTTTTAGTGGCAAATCCCCATTCTGGGATTACATATAGTAGTTATGGCCGTATACTCAGTTTATATAGTTACTTTTTGCTGCAGATTAAGAAAAGGTAACTTTAATAGCGAATATAGTCTAACCATAATGGCAGTGGCTTTGTCAGTGACTTAATGCAGACCATTCCAACACAGCGTTTGAGGTCTAGGACGCCCGGACTCTGCCCTGTGTCTGCCCAGGGCGGACCCCCATTCCTCTCTGTCGCTGAAGCTGTGGTGGTGTACGAATGCATGCGATCATACCTTGGCATTTATATGGATTGTCACCTGGAATGGAATTAACACTTCTAAAAAATATTTTCTATTATTCACTCATTAAAGCGACTCAAGCATTTTCTTCCTGATAAACTAAAATTAATCCTTCTACAAACACTGGTGATGCCAAATGCAAATTTGAGCCGCAGGCTACAACTTGTGCATAATGCGTGCATCCGTTATATTTGTAAGTATGATCATGTTTCCCCGTCTTTCCGAAGTCTGTCTTGGCTAAGGCTAAGTGATCAAAGAGTCCTGCATTCTCTTATTTCAAATTCTGCGCACCGCTACCCCAATCTATTTGGCTTCTCGTTTTCAAAATTTATCCGCATATTATCAGCTAAGTACCAGGTCTCATCATAACAATTTACTATTATACCCTACAACTAGACATCTTTATATTCTTCATCCTACACAATTTCCGTTGCTAGAAATTGGAACTCGCTTCCGAGTGATGTAAGGGGTTGTTGGACAATAACTTCATTAACAGATTAATTATTGAATAATATTTGTTACTTATAATGAAGCTAACATCTATCCATTCTAATTAGTATTAGGTCTACCATTAATTTCTCTAAACAGAATATAAAACCTCTAATGGTAAAATTTCATTACATTGATATTCTCATTATATAAATATATTTTTAATTTATATTTTTCTCCCTATAACATAGTTCTAATAAACTTATATTAAATTAATTCTCATCATTTCAACCAACTAGCTATCTCAACTTAATTATAATTCTTTACATATAGGCTGGATTGAATTAAATTAGCTCATAAATTATTACTTTATCTTATAGGTTTATCTCAATTTAAATAAACTTGTACTAATCGTTAACTGAAGAATATTGCTGGAGAATATTTTAAGTGTAATGTAAATACTCCTAATTGAAATATGTATGTAACTGTTGTATTGATTAAGGCTGGTTGAGTGGAAGAGAAAGCCTTGTGGTCTTAACTCTGCCAGCGAAAATAAAACATTCTATTCTGTTCTATTCTATTCTATTCTACTCTATTCTATTGTATTCTATTCTATTCCGTTCTATACAACTGTTTAAAATAATTTAAAGAAAAGTGTCCCGTTAGGTAAGTAACAGTGACGTGATTGCTCCCGTTTCAACAATTCTGCGACATAACCACTCGGTCGGACAGTGGGGATCTTTCATGCAATTCAGTACTTTTTCCAACTTGTTAGAACGTACTCACCTTCTTATGCGTATACAACTCAGATATGAAACCATTACTATGTGTCAAAAGAAATATATTTTGTGGCTATGCAATTCTTTATTATTGATCGAAAAATAATTTAAAACTTATTCATGAAATTAAACGTGAGGTATTTATATCTTCTTAAAATATGTTGCCTTTGAATAAATCTGTAGTAGCAGTCATGTTGAAACTAGCATTTAAAGCTCGAGTAACGATTGTGACGACATGAGCTTTGTGTTGCACAATGGCAACTGAGCTCTTGTTCGGGAATTAGTAGGCTATGTTATAATAATAATAATAATAATAATAATAATAATAATAATAATAATAATAATAATCCGTGGCGCTACAGCCCACGAAGGGCCAAGACCGACCAGCCGGCTGCTGGCCTCACGGCCACATGCCGAAGCAGAGGTGGACGATCATCCAACCAGAATGGAGGTATCGTGTGGTTAGCACAATGAGCCCCTCAGCCGTTATAGCTGGTTTGCGTAACCGGATTTCACTACCTATCGTAGCTCCCCAAGTGCATCACGATTCTGGGTGGGCACCGGTCCCATACACTGTCCGAAATTTCATGAGAAAATTTCTTCCTCCATGAGGACTCGAACCAGCGCGCATTCCGTAACGCGAGTCCTAAGCAGGATGCCTTAGACCACGACGCCACGGCGCGGGACAGGCTAAGTTATAGTGTCGGCTAATTCCATGGTGACACACGTAACATTTTCGAAGTAACTAAGTATGATCTTCGCAGGATATTTAATTAAATACTTAGTAGTTCATGAAAAATACATTATTGTCTTTTAGCATAAGCATTCCTAAATATAAACACAAATTCTTAATGAAAAGAAACAATTAATAATATAAGAAATATGAAATATTATATGGTGTGACACACGAACATTTTCTTGCCATTTAATTTATTACCAAAAAGGAAAATGTTCATATTATTGTGCCAAATGACATAATTGCATTTAGTTGTTTTCCAAACAATTAAGACACTTGTACAGTACATGTAATTGCTAACAAACTTAAAAAAAAATAAGAGTGCCATTAAGAAATAAAATATTACAAATATGTTGTGGCACACGAACATTTCTTTCATGTTGATTACCAGTTGCTTTAAATGCAGTATAATATAAAACTTCTTGTGAAAGACTTATACACTGTGCCTACAGTTCTTTTTATATAAAACATCACTTGGTTACACTAAAATGCACTTTCAGATTTGAAGTATCCACGGTTGTTTACAACCATATGTGGTGATATCTCCTGTGTAATGTCATGTGACGAATACACCAATATGTACAATTTTCTGCCATTTGTTGTACTTACCTTCCTTGAACATCACAGACACTTTACATTTTTCGCCACCACAAGTTTTTGTAACTTCCCCTGTATATTTGATTATTTTTCTTAATTGCTCATTTAACGACACTGTATCACCTACAGTACTAGGTTATTTAGTGTCAATGGAATTAATGATAGCGAAATGGTATTTTGAGAGATGAGGCCGAGGGTTCGCCATAGATTACCTGACATTCGCCTTAAAGGTTGGGGGAAACCTCGGAAAAACCCAATCAGGCAATCAGCGGGAATCGAACAGTTCCTATTCTTAAAATGTGCAGCTGCACCATCCCTTCCAGGCAGTTACTTTCTTTATTGTTCTATTACTGCAAAAATCATCAAGTGTTGCTTTGTTCAAAATTTTTGCCTAAGATGTTGTATGTTTCGAAACATTAGATATAACTGCGTAACACTGAGTACATAGTTCATCATGTTGCCTCTTGTTTCTGTAGTAGAGTAGGCCTACTGCACAATTAAAGGTAACTGAAGAAGTTGGGTCAGTGATCCAGTGGGCTGATATTACCTCATTTTTTGTGCTACCTCAAACTAAATTTATCTAACTTAAATTCTTGAAAATACTATTAGAAAAATGTTCAAAATTTATAAATATATATGATATCAATAGAACTAATATAGCCTACATTAAAAAAAGACCTACCTTTTAGAATTGATAAACGATACCTAGGCTAAGTTAATTAATATTATTAAATAAAACAATTTTAAATTGATATCAGAAATTTAGTACCATTCCCCTAATGTGCAAATATATACACCAATTTATTTATACATAGGCCTAGTATGGTGGCTACCTACTTACCATAAATAATATGTACGGGTAGTAGGCCTATAAGCTTGTATTTTTTTACATGAAATAAATTAACATAACCAATTTTTGTAAGCTTTTAATTCAAGGAATTTAAAAAAGAAATAAATATTTTGTACAAACTTTAGGCATAAATTAAATGTTTTATACGAATTTTAGGCGTACACACTATATTATTACAACAATTGTTGTTTAGTCATCTCTTCGAAGACAGGTGTGAACCTCACAAATGATACTAAAAAGTCACTACTTATGGCCAGTTCCTTTCCCCCTTACAACAATTATGGAACACATATTTTTAAGAATGTTTAACCTAGAGTATATGTACTTTGAAAAAAACGCACAGGTGCTTCTGTGTACATACACAAATATCTAAATCAACATAAGTATTTGAAATTCCGTTGCAAATTATGTTTAGGCGTAAAGACTTCCAATAACAACAAAAATTGTAACTGGATTTGTGGATTAACTTTAATGACACACGAACATAACATTTTTGTTCGGGTGTCACAGTCATTGTGTTACGTGTGTCATGTGTTTTTCTTGTAGAATTTGTACATAAATCAAAATGTTGTACACATGAGAAACTGATTGTTATGTGATGTGTCTCACTTTTACATTTATGAACCATTAAAAAATTAAATGGTTTTGAAGAAATATAAATAAATTTCCATTTGAGCGTGACACACGAACTCTCAACCATTCTTTGTAATAATTGTAATCAAGCACGAAATAATCATTATATTACGGTTCCTATGCATTGTAATTATTAACAAAGGTTAGCACTTCATAATTAATTGAATTTAATATACAGGAATACCTAATGATTTATTTGCCTTAAATGTGTATTAAAATTTGTGATTTCTAATAAATAATTTCGCGCTCTTAAACCACAGACTTCTTTAAGCTTTTTCTCCCACATAGTGTTGTTCCACAATAGGTGTTGTCAGATTAAAAAAATTCGGATCATAATGGAAAAAATAACATATAACAAGCAGAGATCCGTGATATTTTTCTTTTTCGTGGAAATGTCGCATTTTCATCGAATGACCCTGTCGTGCATTTCAAGCTCTATGTTCGGTTCAAGTTTATCGAGCGTGATAAGAACCGAAGTCTGCTTTGAAGAAACGGATCCGTCCAGCTCGCTCGAATTTGCCCCTTCAAGCTCGCTGGCCTCTCCTACCTTTCCTTTTCAACCCTTCACGATTTTAGCTATGTAAGTATTTCAGAAAAAATCTTGTGAAGTTCAATATAGTTGTAAGTGCAGATAAATTTGCTAAAAATTTGTGATTAAATATTAATAAAAATACACATATAGTAAGTAAATCACAATAATTTTAATGCTTGATAGTGTTTACTATGAGAACGACCGACAGAAATTATATAAAATTCAAATAAATCACAGTTTCTGAACAGCTGTAGATGTGTGACTATACGGATAATGAAAGCAGAATAATATGAACAGCATAATGTGAAATAAATTCTATAATTCCGTAAAAATAATGGTTTCATTTTCATAATACACATCATTGTAACTTGTGTATAATATTCAACCTGTCTATAATTAAAGTATTCATTTTCATACTACACATTATTTTAGTTTATAGTCTAATATTCAACCTGTTAAAAATAAAATAGGCCTAAATTATTTCATTTTCATACCACACATTTACATCGTACATGACAGGCACCATGTTCGGTTCATTTTGTCGAGTGTGGTGAAGTTCTTTGCTCGCTTTGCAGGAGGAGACCTCTCATGTTTCTTCGCCAATATTGTGAAAATATTTTCTGTCTTCCTCTACCATCCCACTTGATGATATGTGTCAGAGGAAGAACAATTATTGTTTATATACATCTGAAGTCTGATTAGTGTAATATGTATACAATGGAGGGGGAAAGGAACTGGCCACCATACTCCATTATCTCCTGGCTTAGTTGCCTTATGAGTGATGCCTTGTTGGGTCAGTTGTGGGGTCCAAACCTGTCTTCGGACTGTTAACTAAACAACAACAGTAATAACATAAAAAATCAGTTTGTACTGCTAGCATCATATTTTGTGAATGTGTCAAATTACGACACGGCATTGCTGAAACCATTTCGCCGCTCTATAAACCGCGCGACATCGGAGTAGCGGAACATGACTGTAGTCCACGCTCCATAAAGAGTTGTGTAACTTTCTCCATTCTTCTGTAGCTTATCCCTCTTAGCTCCAAATATTTTCCTAAGTACTTTATTCTCGAACACTCTTAACTTCTGTTCCTCTTTCAAAGTGACAGTCCAAGTTTCACAACCTTACGCAACAATCGGTAATATAACTGTTTTATAAATTCTAACTTTCAACTTTTTCCAGAAGAGACTTGATGATAGAAGCTTCTCGGCCGAATAAAGACAGGCATTTCGCATATTTATTCTTCGTTTAATTTCCTCTCGAGTGTCATTTGTATTTGTTACTGTTGCTAAAAGGTACTTGAATTTTTCACCTTTTCAAAGGATAAATAACTTTGTTTTCTACGTAACAAATATCAAACTTAGTAGTCGAAGAGTTTTTGTTATTAACTTGTTCGTTGAATATGGATTGGATATTACTTTAACCGCAGTAATTATTGTCCATGAGTCTGGAAAGACTCAGATCTGTAGACAATATAATGATATAGATTTAAGTAGAAGGTTGATTTGATCACATGAATGTGTGTTAAATGTTGTGGATATTACGTTGACTCTCTTACTGTTATTTTGTTTAGTAACAATGCGTTCAACTTCTTAAGCTGGGTTCACACTATATGACAAAACACGTTATATAACAAAGTTATATAACTTGTTGTAGAAGCGGGAAGAAAATGTTATATAACATGAGTTTTTTGTGTTACATAGCAAGTTATATGTTATCCATCGAGTGTCGGTAAAGATCAAAGGATATTATAAGACATCGTTATATAACATGTTTGCGCATCATGTAACTTGTTATAAAACACACCCGCTGCATAAAAAGGTACGAACTGAGTCTTGCTGGAATCATCACGCCATGTGTTTTGCATTACTGCGTAGTATCACAGTCTAATACAGTCACGAAGCTCAATACGTAGTAAATATGCATCCATAGATAGTTGCTAACCTCTAGGATCGCTACTATCGCCTCATTACAGACAATGCGAAATAGTACCGACACAGTCTATTGTTCCTAGCACCCTCACAACTCAAGCTTCGTGACTGTATATACTAGACTGTCGTAGTATCTTGTATGCATTCTCTGTGCGCTTGGCGTGATTATTCTTCTGTGTTCCGAATTCAACTTGGAATAATGTAGTGGAACAGGACTGCAACTTGTGAGTTAATTGAGCTGTTCAGAGAAAAACGGGTAAGTTATTATGGGATCCGTGACTGATATGGACTACAAAGACAAATAAAAAGCACGACGCATGTGCTGGATTGGGTGTTAGACCTAATATGAAAATGGATGTGCAAGAGGTTGAAAAGAAAATGAGAATTCTTATTGGACAGTTCCAGAGAGAATTAAAGAAAGGGAAAAGTGGATCTGGAGCAAACGCTCACTACAAATCAAAATGGGTGTACTTCAAGATGCTCTTGCTTTTAAGAGACAAAATGAGTCAATGATAGCTTCACATACTCTGGCACAATCTTGGATATGTTCTGCTCGGAGAATTTGAACAAAGAGCTTAAAATTTTGGTAGAAAACTCCACTTGCAAGAAATCTTAAAGTAACGGTTTCTCTCGCCAGTATTGCATCTCGAAATGAAGTGTCTTTCTTACTTATCTTAGGTCCGATTATGTTCATGAGGTGTTCAAAATCAGAACTGGTCATTCTGGCAAAATTTTTTAAACTTCCATCATATCCAAGTACTCCTGCCATGGAATCACCATCATCTCTTAAGATCTACTAAATTTACTTCTACTGTATTGTTTTTTAGCTTGTAATGATGGTCGCACTCAACATTTTCGTTTAAAAGTCTACTACTTCCTGCCAGAATGACACAAGCAGCAGCAGCAGCAGCAAGAACTACATCATCTGCACTCGACGCCATTTTCAAACGTGACATTTATTTCATTTGCCGAGTATATAATTTGTTACAAGAATATTATTTTGATACCAACACAAATATAACATATAGCAAGTTAAAGAAACATGTTGCATACAAAGTTTGTTATATAATGTGGACCCAGCAATGATTTGCGACGCACATGGCTCATTTGTTAAGAGGGCACTGCACATCACATTGGAAGATTCTAGATAGAGGACTTTCAGCTGATAATTTTTTAATCCACGATTGCGCATTTATTCTCCAACATTATGTCTGTCTCCATATATTTGGCGCAGAAATGTGCAGTTACATCTTATGAAACATTTCTTTGGCCACGCGTTTCCTCATAACAGCCTTGTTATCCACCAATAGTTTTAGGTCGCGTGTCTTGTGGTTTGGTAGATGAAGATCGTACAGACTAACCTAAACCTCGGTATTTTCTTGGACGAAAATTTAAATTCGGAATGCCAAATAAAGGAAATATCCAAGAGAGAGTGCTATACCATGCATTCTCTTAACCCATTCAGAAACTTCCTCCCGCCAGAATTATAGCAGACTTTAGTGCAGGGCCGGGCATGAGAGCGGCTCAGTCTAGTCGGCCAGAGCTGCTCTCGCTCCGCAAGGCACTTCAATTCCAAGCCAGAGCAGAATGCTCACGCAGTGGCGGACTCGCATTACAGCTACCTTCCCTGCATTAATATAACAAGAGCCACGGTTTTTCTAGTCATTCAGTCTGTTAGTACATAATAGTTTATAAGGATATTACATCAATCCATTGTACATTACAGAATTTATAACACTCTTATTAATTTAATGACATAAACTTCGCTCTATGCACACACACAAATCATTAGGCTTATTTACATAATCCATACGCACATACTGCAATCTCCTCACCACGGTTCTACGAGACAGGCGTATGGCTTCCACTTCTCCTGCTTGCTGTGTCAGAGTTAATCTGCCAATATAATTACACATCGCTTGATGAATTCACCTTCGTTGAATGTTTTCAATTCCTTTGCAATTTCGTGGCAAATTTTGTAGCTAATTCTCATAACCGATTCACTAAGTGCATGATTGTCATCCTGTTAATACATAATATATAATACAATATAATATAATATAATATAATATAATATAATATAATATATGATATGATATGATGTGATGTGATGTGATGTGATATGATATGATATGATATGATATGATATGATATGATATGATATGATATGATATGATATGATATGATATGATATGATATGATATGACATATCATATGATATAATATAATATATATCGTCGTCGTCATCGCCATCATCATCATCATATAATATATATAATATAATATATGACCATAAATTAATACAACTTAAAGAAAATGTTTCTCAGGTACATTATATTAGATTATCTATTCGATATTTATATTGCATTATAAGTTATTATAGTACATTTAGTAATATATATATATATATATATGTATATATATATATATATCATAAACTGTAATATATTATACTATGATATATCATAATATTTGTATAATTTAAAATTATATATTACTAAATATATAACTTATAATGTATTATAAATATCAAATAGATACTGTAATATAATGTACCTGAGAAACATTTTCTTTAAGTTGTATTAATTTATGGTGCTCATTATACCAACATATTTGTCATATTCAGTAGCATGTTGTAAAGAATAATGTCGTTGGATATTGAACTTCTTAATCAGTTCGAGTGTTTTATGCCAAATTAAACACTTTGCTAATCCACTGCTCTCTACCAAAAATAACTCCTCCTCCCATTATACATTAAAAGCATTAGGAGTAGCGGAAGCTCCGTCTTCAAAGTTCGCCAGAGTCACCACTGCACCGACACTGAATGACGTACAGTATGCTTACGTCACAGCGCTCGCAATACCGGCTCTTTAAAGCACACAGCGCTCATTTCTCAGAATCACGTAATGTGCCCAGCCCTGCCTTTAGTGCAAACCCTCGTACTACCCCTGTTTGACTATTGCGGGGTAATACTTACAGACTTGACAACTGAAGTTTCGAACAAGCTGCAGCGTGTGCATAATATGTGTGTCAAATTCATCAGCAATGCTCACAAATTTGACCATGTTACACCCTCGTTCAAATATTTATCCTGGCTGCAACTTAATAACCGTAGAACATTTCATTCGCTGTCTCTTCTGTTTCGAGTTCTCCATACTTCTATTCCAAATTATCTTCGTTCCCGATTTAACTACTTATTTTCCAATCACAATCTAAACACCAGGTCACAGGAGAGCCAAATCCTAGCAATTCCTCCTCATAGAACATCTCACTATTCATCCTCTTTTATTGTCTCAGTCCCCCGTGAATGGAATTTTCTACCTCAGAAGATTAGGGGCTGTCAGACAATAACCAATTTCAAGAAAAGGCTAAACGATTTCTTACGGGTGAAGTCAAATTGAAGTTATAATTGTGATCGAGTTTAATAATTTAATGTAATTTAGGTATGACTATTATTATTATTATTATTATTATTATTATTATTATTATTATTATTATCATTATTATTACATAATTATTTTATTGGTGTTGTGAAGATAAAAATAATTGTCATTGTATTATATTAATTATGTGTTATATTGCATTATTGTATTGCGTTGTATTATATTGTGTTGTATTATATTGTTTAATTATGTTATATTCATAGCAATGTAGTAATTTTCTATCATACTGGTTGAGTGGAAGAGAAGGCCGAATGGCCTTAACTCTGCCAGTTAAAATAAACCATTATTATTATTATTATTATTATTATTATTATTATTATTATTATTATTATTAATGACGTGATCTATTCTCCAAATCTTTATACTTCTGATTAATCGCTACACTTAAATACTTTTTTGCTTCCGGATTACAGCTTTTAAAGTAACTTGTTCGAAGAGTTGCCATTTAACTTTAATCGTTGATAGTTTTCTACTCAGATACATAGCATGAGTTAATACATGCACATAGCCGAAATCTGCAGTTATATTACAATCAATTTGTGATGAGAAAACGTCTCGGCTTTCCTAACTTACCTACATTGATCTGCTATAAAAGAGAGTTAATTGCAGGCAGAAATATCTATGAAACTTGTGGTGTTATCACTATAGTATGTTGGAATATTGCAGTGGTTCAAAATCTTAAAAAATTTCTTGCCTTTCACGTCGCTGAATTTGCTGTCTGAGACTTGATGTCGAGATTAAATTAAAGGAAAATCGGTATGAAACTTACATCAACACCTAAACAAAATGCATCCCAGGTTACAGTACACAAAAGAAATAGAACACAATAAATCTATACATTTCTTAGACATTACAAAACAAATATATATATATATATATATATATATATATATATATATATTTTATTAGGTTATTTTACGACGCTTTATCAACATCTTAGGCTATTTAGCGTCTGAATGAGATAATGCCGGTGAAATGAGTCCGGGGTCCAACACCGAAAGTTACCCAGCATTTGCTCATATTGGGTTAAGGAAAACCTCGAAAAAAAAAAAAACCTCAACCAGATAACTTGCCCCGACCGGGAATCGAACCCGGGCCACCTGGTTTCGCGGCTAGTCGCGCTAACCGTTACTCCACAGGTGTGGACCAAAACAAATAGCAAGCATTAATTTAAGGTATACAGAAAACCCACAACACAATTCTTCTGACCATCTCATATAATACAAACATGCAACCTTCCGTAAGACAATAAAATATATAACATAACGCAATCAATGGCTACACCCAGATATAATAGACACATTAATAAAAAAGGTCAAACAAAGCATGAAAATAAATATATATAACATTAACATAATCACAACACCACATACAAAATTGCAGATTTATTCAAAAACCCAAAATAGGCCTACAATATATCACACAAAACAAATACCAGTAACATATTACAGAACTATCTAAACAACCACACCAAACAAACAAATACAATTCAACTGGGGTTTACAAGTTAAAATGCAATAGCTACCGGAGTTTCTACATAGGATAAACAGGAAGATCATTCCAAATAACGTATATTTAGCACATTAAACAATAACTATACCATATAGTTCACCAAACTACGCAGAACGCATGACTAATAGCAACAATACTACAATAATATAGAACCAGATATGGAGATACTACACATCACACTAAACAGTCAACAATTATGAATAATTTCGAGGGAAAAATTGTTCCGGGGCCGGGTATCGAACCCGGGACCTTTGGTTAAACGTACCAACGCTCTCCCATTGAGCTACCCGGCACTACCCGACACCGATCCAATTTTTCCTTCTATATCCACAGACCTCAAAGTGGGCTGACAACCGTCAAGCAACCAACATTTGTGTGCACACTAACTTTGTGTGACTTTAAATTGTGGTTTTCTGTTACGTACAGTGACGTGTATTATGCAAATTAAGCTTTCAGGAATAACTCCCTGTAATTATTCAAATTAACTTTACAGGGAGTTATTCCTGAAAGCTTAATTTGCATAATCCTTTTCAACAGTTTTAACACTTTTAAAATTTTAAGTTTTTATAAAGTTTTATATTTTAATAGTAAGTGTTAAAGTAAATATCAAGAGGAATAAAATATGTTTATAATCAGATACAGAAAATTTTCAGTCCTCTCAAGAGAATCAATTTCGTATCAGTAATAATTATATAGGCCTATATTCAAAAGCACTTTATTATTAATGCGAACAATAATTGCAAACAGATTGATAAAGTAAAACATAATCCCGTTTCTGAGTTAAAACTTTCCTTTATCAAACACTGCTGTCCACGCTGTATAAAACAGATGATGGATTATATACAGTACATTAATGTTAGCGTTATTCATTATATTTGCCGCAAAATCTTAATATGAATAACTGAATTCTATACATAAACATGTCAAAGCACAAATCTGTTCACTCAGTACAGATTTTTTTAGCTTAATTCTTCCACAAATAAAGTTATTACGAAGTGATAACTCATATCTGAAGCTGAAATTTTTGTCTCCTTTTATCTTTGACTAAGTTTTCGAAAATCGGCACATTCTCTAAATTCCATCATAGATTCAATAATATCATCCACCGTATTGTACACATCAGTTTCAAATGCTTCAACTTCCTTACTACGTGCCTCTATGTCATATGCTATAGTCCTCAAATGTCTTTCAATCGCTTCCAAATTGATTTCTAATCCAGGGTAAGTTGGATAGGGAGGAAACGCAACACGAGTAGGTAAACTAGGAGGTATCATAGACGTGCAGACTGGGATCGTTGCGCACGTAGGACATGTAGGACAAGTAGAAGGAAAAGTAGGAAGTGGAGGACAAGTAGCAGGCGGAGGACAAGTAGCAGGCGGATGAAAAGTAGGAGGCGGAGGGCAAGTAGCAGGTGGAGGACAAGTAGGAGCCGGAGGGCAAGTAGGATGTGGAGGACAAGTAAGAGGCGGTGGAGGAGGAGGACAAATAGGAGGCGGAGGACAAGTAGGAGGCGGAGGACATGTAGGAGGTTGAGGGCAAGTAGGAGGCGGAGGACAAGTAGTAGGTGGAGGACAAGTAGGAGGTGGAGGACAAGTGGGAGGCGAAGGACAAGTAGGAGGTGGAGGACAAGTAGGAGGTGGAGGACAAGTAGGAGGTGGAGGACAAGTAAGAGACGGTGGAGGCGGAGGACAAGTAGAAGGCGGAGGACAAGTAGGAGGCGGAGGACAAGTAGTAGACGGAGGACAAGTAGGAGGTGGAGAACAAGTGGGAGGCGGTGCAGGCGGAGGACAAGTAGGAGGCAGAGGAGGCGGAGGACAAGCAGTAGGCCGAGGACAAGTAGGAGGTGGAGGACAAGTAAGAGGCGGTGGAGGCGGAGGACAAGTAGGAGGCGGAGGACATGTAGGAAGAGGAGGAGGTGGAGGACATGTAGGAGGCGGAGAAGTCGGAGGACATGTAGGAAGCGGAAAACAAGTAGCAGGCGGAGGGCAAGTAGACGGAGTCGTGTGTGGTGAGGTCGTTGGGGGCGGTGATGAAGTTAAAGGAACAGTTGGCGTCAAAGGTGTAGGCGTAATTTGAGGAGGAGTTGTGGTTGGAAAAGGAGGTGAAGGGGTAGTTGGAGACGGAGCTGTGGTTGAAGACGGAGCCGTTGTTGGAGACGGAGCTGTAGTTGGAGACGGAGCCGTTGTTGGAGACGGAGCTGTAGTTGGAGACGGAGCTGTAGTTGGAGACGGAGCCGTAGTTGGAGACGGAGCTGTAGTTGAAGAGGGAGCCGTAGTTGTAGTCGAAAGCGGGAGTGGAATTGGAGGTGAAGTTGGACTTGTAGTTGGTGGCGGAGTTGAAAGTGTAGTTTCTTCTGGTGGTTCGCATGATGTCATAGACAATGATTCGCATATCGATGGGTGATTTATGATAAAGTCTAATAATGATTTCGCCAATTGAAATGTTCCAATTGTAACCTCTCGACAGTATTGTCCATATTTTTTGGCAGCTTCATCTGGATCTTTTGGTATAGTTGCATCAGCTCTCCCTCTGATAGAAAATACATAAACACCACCAAGATGGCTTTGAATGTAGTCCATGATTGTGCCCATCGACCCTGTGGAATATTAATAATAATAAAACTTGTTATTGTTAGTAATATCGTCATCATCATCACCACCACCATTATAGTAACTGTACTTAAGTAACCGCTGCTTCTAGCGTATTCATCACAGAAATTTTCGGGATTAAAGGATCGATGGAAGACATCTGTAATTAAATAATTCGTGTTTATAATTCGTGTTTGCGGTTCTCAACCTTTAATCCAAAGTTATAGCCAGGATAATAGTAGAAATGTTACTAAAAACAAAATGATAAGCCGATACAATAAGGGTAGACATAAAGCGTACAGAGCATCGGAAAATCAATGTACACTTGTATGACCCAGCCAGAGAAATTTGTTTTTCCAATTTTTACAATTTCAAACTCAAAGCCCAGTTGAATAAAATTATATTGATTATATTTTCTGTGAAATGGGAAATGCCTGTTATTATTCGGTTGAGAAGGTTTTGTCATCTAGTCTGCTGTCAAAAAATCTGAAAGTTAGAATTTATAAAACAGTTATATTACCGGTTGTTCTTTATGGTTGTGAAACTTGGACTCTCACTTTGAGAGCGGAATAGAGATTAAGGGCCTTTGAGAATAAGGTGCTTAGGAAAATATTTGGGGCTAAGAGGGATCAAGTTACAGGAGAATGGAGGAAGTTAAAGAACGCAGAACTGCACGCTTTGTATTCTTCACCTGACATAATTAGGAACATTAAATCCAAACGTTTGAGATGGGCAGGGCATGTAGCACGTATGGACGAATCCAGAAATGCTTATAGAGTGTAAGTTAGGAGGCCGGAGGGAAAAGAATCTTTGAGGAGGCCGAGACATAGATGGGAGAAGGTGGGATATGATGATAGAGACTGGATTAATCTTGCACAAGATAGGGACAGATGGCGAGCTTATTTGAGGGCGGCAATGAACCTCCAGGTTCCTTAAAAGCCATTTGTAAGTACGTTGGCCTAAGTATATCTTCTGTGATTAATCTGGCAAGTTGTGTTAAAATTAACGGAAAAATATTTAACCTCTAAACTTGTTAATACCATATATATATATATATATATATATATATATATATATATATATAGAGAGAGAGAGAGAGAGAGAGAGAGAGAGAGAGAGAACCTTTAAGAATTTTTAACAATGCATTGTGACTTTAATTTGCAATTATTAAAAGAAATAGGTATCGGGCAAAATTATGTAATTGTAGTAGATCTTTAACAATTTATTGCTATATCGTAGGCTAGTTCTGTTTAAAAATCTCGTCTTTTTGAAAACAACTTTTCACTGACGAACCTAGGTTTCATCTGAGTGGTATGTGAACGCCAAGAATACTCGATATTGGGATACTGAAAAATCCACATTTTTCTCGTGAAGTGCTACTGCGTAATGAAAAAGTGGGAGTGTGATGTGCGGTTATGTGTATGTGTATGTATTTATTAACACTACACCCGATGGCAATTATATATAATATATAATAATACTATTATAATTCTACAATAATTACAGAAAGAAAAGAAAAATAACATAAAATAAAATAAACCTAAATTTATTCCTAACTATAAATAAATAGATGAAAAAACCTAGCACTATAAATAAAAACTATTCTATAATAACGTCTACAATAAGCAAAAGTAAACCTAACTTATAAGTACTTCTATTTCACCCAACTATAACCAATTTAAGTAATTACATATCACCTTAATTAATTACAAATCAACTTAATTAAATATCATCTTAATTAATTACATATCACCTTAATTTATTTACATATTAACTAAATTACATATCATCTTAATTAATTACATATCAACTTAATTAATTACATAACAGAACTTAGATATTTACATTGCACCTACAATTCCATTTTCAGTCTAATCTTCTCAACCTTTCTTTAAATGTATTGATTTTGAGAGGACCACCCTGAAAGATTGCCGCAGGTAAGCTGTTCCAGTCTACTATTGTGCGGTTAATAAAGGAAAATTTTGCCACGTCCGTTCTTTGTTTTCTACATTTAAACTTCCTAATATGATCTGCCCTGCTTAAGTATGATGGTGTTGCTAATCTAACATTGATGTCGGTCCATGCTTTGTGTCCCATTTGTGCCTTAAACAATGCGATGAGTCTGGTTTTTCGTCGCCTTGATTTGAGAAATTCCCACCCAAAGTCTTTTACTATCTCTTCACCATGTCTCTTTCCCATTTTGACATATTTTGCTGCAATGCGTTGGATCTTTTCTATTGAATCGATTTGGTTTTGTCTGTACTGATCCCAGCCTACTGTTTCATATTCCATAATTGGGCGAACGCTAATTCTTTTGACCTTCGGTTAGATTTCTTCAGAATAAGCATAGAGAAATGTAGTGCTTTCCAGGCTTTGCTTGTGGTATTAGTGACTCGTTCCTCCCAACCCAGTTTGCTACTTAAATATATACCTAGGTATTTACAAGTGTACCATTGAGCTGATATCTGAGACAAATTTCTTTATGCGTTCTACAGAAGAATATTGACTTACTTTTACTGACACTGATTTTCATTATATTTTCTGTCGTCCAGGTTTTAATAACGTTAAGATCGTTTTGTAAGGCGGCGATATCGGATTCGTCATTAATTTGTCGTCCGCGAATAACCTTACCCGAGATGTAGTATTTCTCTTTATATCGTTTATATATAAGAAACAATAGAGGTGCAAGAACCGCCCCTTGAGGCACGCCTGACGTTACATTTCCTAGTTCCGAGATTTCTTTTCCTAGTCTGACCTTTTGGGTCCTGTTCTCTAATAATTTATTTATCCATCTTACTACTCGAAAATTTTTAGGAATCCTGCTTAGTTTCTCTAAACGTTTTTCGTGAGGCTCTACGTCGAAAGCTTTAGCGAAATCGATCACAATTCCATCTATTCTTCCCCCCCCCCATCAACTTCATCGGATAAATCTTGTATTAATGATGTGATTTGACTTTCGCAAGAGTATCCTGGTCTGAAGCCGTGTTGATTTTTGTTAAGCCACTCGTTATTTTCTAAAATGTTGCAAAAATATTGTGTTATTAGATGTTCCATTATTTTGCAGATAACTGATGTGAGACTGATAGGTCTGTAATTGTTCGCATCGTATTTGTCTCCTGCTTTATATATGGGGATTATGATAGCCGATTTCCAGTCGTCTGGGGTACTAAAATTATTTATTGATCTATTAAAAATTCGCATTAAGTACGGGATCATAGCTTCACCTCCTAACTTTATAATTTCTGTGGGAATATCGTCTGGACCGCGCGATTTTCGGTTTTGTAGTTTTTTTATTCTATTCCGAACATCTTTAGCCGTCATTTCGAACATCTCTGTGCATTCACTTTCATCGATTGTAATATCTCTCTCCTTTTTATTCAAAATAGAAATAAATTTTGAGTTTAGTAAATCTGGTTTTTGTTTGTCCTCTGTAATTATTTGGTCATTAGTGTCTCTCAAAACTGGTACTGATTCCCGATTTCCCCTTCTTCTGCGCATTTAATTATAAAACCTACCCCAGTTATTTTCATCTTCTTCCAATAAATTTTGCAGGTAGTTCTCTTCTGCCTTTTTCTTTTCCCTTTCTAATTGTTTCGTAATGTCCTTGAATTTCTGGTAGTTTTCGGAGCTCACATTTCTTTTGTTGTACGCACGCCTAGCCTTTTTCTTAAGTTGTCTGACATATCTTGTATAATATTTCGGGTCTGAATTACTTTTTACTATTTTCTATGGCACGTATTTGGAGGTGGCCTCGGATATTCGTTTAAAATTTCCCATACTTCACCCATGTTTTTGCCCTCGTCTAATAATTTGTTATATTGATCTATAAGGTATCCTTGCAGACCGTTTATGTCTGCTTTGTTATACTGTCATATTTTCCTAGTGATATCTATTCGGACATTTGTCTGAAGCCAGTTTAGCTCGAGGTGAACACTGTTATGATCACTGATTCCAGGTAATACTTGAGAAGAATGAAAACTATCCCAGGGTCGTATCAAGAAGACATCTAAAAGGTTATTGTTTCTTGTAGGTTTATTTGTGACTTGTGTAAATCCTTGTTCCCATACTAGGGGCGAAAATTAGATGATACCTTATTTTTTTTTTTGCAACAATTAATTCCGAGCGTTATGTGAACAATATTTTGCAACCATTTTTGTAACTTCTCACTGAACAAGAAAATAATTCAGCTTTTATCTTTAAAAACACGACTAATATGCAATATTAGTGACTATGAGCTTCAGCGAGTGTTTCAGAACTTTATATTTCAGCTGCAAAATATCTATAGAACGTAACAGATGATATTTTGAGTAACATCTGTGAAATTTTAGTAAGATTTTCAATTTCATAAATACATAATTCACTGGTTCCGCGAAAGTTCATTTGCTAGACTGTATTGCCGTGAAAAGACAAGAATGCTATCTGGGATTGTTGGCGGTCTGCTAGTCAGACTGTAGTGCTGAGAGACGAGAGAAGTACGGCTCTCTTAGTTTTGACTCACTCCGTAGTACCAAAATGGCATTTACCGCCTATTTAAGCATATATTTTCTTAAAACATTGGTGTCTTTTTGCCTGTCAGTTTTTATTTTTTAGACCCTATCAGTCTGAATTACAACTGTCAGGTCCGGTATATACTCTATTTTCCTGCTCTGTATTCTTAAATTTGAACTTCATTTTTTAGTTTAAGGGCTGGCAGATGGAAAATTAAAAAGCATGCAATATTTAATTCATCACATGAAGTTTTTTATGGGAAATTATGACGGAGACAATCTTTCATTCGAATTTAAGTCGATGTTTTGCGTAATGATAAAAATAATATTTATTTTTCAGAAAAATTGTGTTTCATATTTATAATTCTCGTGTGAATTCATTTCTTATTATAGGAACGAAATCCATAAATTAGTGTAGGAAAAGTCGTTGTACATAGACGAGCATAAAAACGATATTTCCAACGAAAACCTCTTCCTTGATATAAGAAATGTAGATATGAGCTTACTGCAACATCACGATATCTTCTCGAAATATTTTATATAATGAGATAGTGTAAAGAAATAATAATTTTATTTTATTAACTTCTATTCCTATCCACATTTCGTTTCCATCTGTACTACTTTCATCAGTAACTTGTCATTGGATCACTTGTTTTTACAGTGCATTACTCACAGACACATATACAGGTTGTTAAAAAAGTATTCAATATTTTAAGAGGTGCTAGTTTGCATCAAAACAAGAAAATAATGTCTAATGAACATGGGTCAAATAATACATACTTTCTGAGCTCTGAACACTTGTTCATAGGAGGTGCTCAATGTGACGTCCATCCATGGCAAGGCATTCCTCTGTCCTACGGCGTAAGGAATCATGCACTCTTTCAAATTTACCATAACCAAAATTCAGGGCAAGATGTGGGGCCTCCCCGATCAATCCAGCGATCCTGAAATGTCAGCGTCAGATGTTTACGCACATTGCGGAGAAAATGTGCTGGTGTGCCATCGTGCATGAACCACATCTGTAATCTTTGCTAACATAGCACATACTCCAGCAAGGTAGGCAATACGTTAATAAGAAAGTCCTGATAACGAGCTCCAGTTAATCTCTGTGGTAGCACGTATGGCCCTATTAATATATTACCAAGAACGCCTGCCCATACGTTGATTGAGAAACGATGCTGATGCTTTGTTTCTTTAACTGCATGGGAATTTTCATCAGCCCACACATGCTGATTACCAAAATTCACAACACCATCTCTGCTGAACCCCGCTCATATCCGCAACCAAACTTTTGTTTTCAGTATTTCTTGCGACGTATCAGTATTCCATGCCAGAGGTGTCAACTGCAGTATGATTATCTGGTAGTCTGCTGTATTGTAGGGCAGAGAAATGCATTGCCATAAATGGACGTCACATTGCGCACCTTCTACGAACAAGTGTTCAGATCTCAGAAAGTATGTGTTGTAGGACCCATGTTTATTAGACATTATTTTCTTGTTTTGATACATACTATCGCCTCCTAAAATATTGAATACTTTATTTTAACACTCTGTATACGCTACATAAAAATTAGCGTTAGATATTATATTAGATTAAACATTGTACTCATTTGAAGTTTCACATTTACCACATACAAACTCTGTCCGGGAGTTTTTTTTATATTAACTCTACACACTTCAATGCAATGAAAATATCGCAGAATAAGTTTGAGGTTTTCATAATAGTCTCAGATTTACGTTGTTATTTGCCTACTCTCTTAATACCATAAAATATAAATGCTCAACGTTGAACTAAATCTTTAAGAACAGAGGACAGGCAAAGTCGGACTTTCTGCATTCATTCATTACCATTATGGTTGCTGTGTAAGATGGACGTACAGTAAGAAAAATTTTATCGTTGACTTGTTAAATTGACGAAGAAAACACAATGATATGTTTCATTTACACTCAATAATAAATACAAGGTCCATCGCTGTGAACTTACGGCTAGCATGCCTAACCGTGAAATGAGGGGAACCGGGTTCAAATCGCAATTGCTGGGTAAATTTTAGCGCTGGACCCTGGACTCATTTCACCGACATTATCAACTTCATCTCACTCAGACGCTATATAACCATAAAACGTCGTAAAATAAGAAATTAAAAAATAAATACAGGATAAGAATTTAGATATAAAAGCAAATCAGTAAATACGTCCTAAAGCTCAAAGTTTCTTAATCATCGCTGCTATTTAATACTTTTTATTTCGGACGTACTAGATGTTGGGATTACCCCTACGAAGGTATTTGTATAGTTGAATGGTGGCATATGAAAAGGAACTAGGCCTTTCAGAAACAGGGAGTTCGAATAGTCCTACAGTGCCTCCTAGCTTTCAAAATATTTATAGCGATGGATAGTTTTTAATGCTACATTTATGAAATCTACAGGAAAATTATCTGTATCCATGAAGGTTGTAATATAGCGTTTGACCTTTGTGAATTGTGAAACGATTCTATACCACACTAAAACCGTTTAACTGAACGGTTTTCTTTCAGAGTATTGTCTGTTACTTGACAAGTAAATAAGCTATTGCAGGCCAAGCAAAAAGAAAAATTGCGAGGATATCATTGTTCTTATTGGGGTACTACCTCTTTGATTTTGGGATTGTCATTGGTGGGTTGTGATTACTGTTACGCGGATTTCCCACTTTTTGCAGAATTTTCCGAAATGCAGAGAACGTTACCACGCTACATTGTTTTTTCCTCCTTTTTCTTATTTCCTTTATTTTTCATATATATATTTTTTTCTTCTTTTTTTGCATTTATTCTGTTTTATTCTTATTTTATTTTATTTATTTACGTTTTCTTCTCTTTACTGCCACTAGAGGGCAGTCGTGTCTGTTCCCTTTTTTTTTTGTTTCCAATTTCCATCGCCAGGTTTCGAGGCTAACTGGAAAGAAGCTTTTCTATTAGTTATTTTGTATTTATAACGTAATTATTATTTTTTTGGCATGTTCCTGTTGTTTTCTTTGTGAGCACTTGTCGTGAGGTAACGGCAATGTTGCCAACCTGTGGTAATTTTCTCATTTTGTGAACAATTTTAAAACAAATTAGGAAAATGAGAGAATGGAAGAAAATACAAAGAAATGGAATGTCTAAAGAAAATTAAATAGAAATGAAAGTAGAAAATATGTAGCCATTTATTACAGTTCTCAAAGGTAAATATTTAACTTGCGGATAAAATAAAAACTGCGTGCACAAGGATATTTAAATACTAGTTATTTATGAGACAAGTTCGTAAAGATTCTCTTTTTGACATGAGTGTAAAGCTTCTGAAACTCGGCTTCCTTCGTCTCGTTTCACAAACTTCACATTCGTGCCAAAAATAACTTTACGAATGTGTGCCATACAATGTTTTTTCTACGGTAGTACAAATTTACATTAAATAAATATTTCAAAATGAAGAGGTTATAAGATGGCACTGCCATGGCCGTCTAAACTCAAAAACATTAAGAAGTAAGTATCCAGGGATTATGATAGCCTGTTTTATTTATGTTCAAGATTTCATGGCCGTCAAACCGGTCATATAATCAACAAAGCGGTTAGGAAGAGTTGAATGATTAATCTTGATTACTTGTAACTTCAGAATAATGACTAAAATGTAGATATGAATGTTAAGTTTGTTACTTTTTTTGTGTTACCACGTGTAATATTTAAGAAATGAAAAATCGAGATAATGGTTAATTTCTTACTGAATGAAATTTGTACATTAAATATGACATTTTCTTTGGCATTGATTAAAAATAAATAGCAGCGCACAAAGTGATTACTTACTTTTTACGCACTAGTGTTTTCAAGGCTCACTTTAGGCACTGATAACCGTGGGTAAAATGCAACTTTACGCACTATCATAGAAAGTTGTTATATTTTATCATAATACAAGTCCGTGAAGTGGTAGTATTTTGACAGGAGTGTAGGTTTGAGAAAGAAGGCTTGTCGAGTTTCTAAAATACACGAATGTCAAAATACAACTTCACGAATGTGTACTATACTGTATTATGTTTTTTCTTCGATAGTCTCAAATTAGTACTTCACGCACACTGCTTACTTCACGCACTGTTGTTAATTCTTCATGCACACTATGCTCACTTCACGCATTGGTGTTGAAAAGATTCACTTCACACACTGCTAACAGTGCGTGAAATTGCACTTCACGCACTATCGTAGAAAAAATAAATTGTATATATTGTTGCAATATAGGGCAGATTACCGGTAGAATTAGAAAACTGGAGATCTAGAATCTAATTTTCAAGGTCAAAAAAGAAACAGGCTTGGAACTGAATCTCTGAATGCAATATGCGTTGTCAGGAGCACTTCACAAACTATTCAGAGTAACTGTATTCAATATTAGGTAAAATATGTTCATTTTAAATTATTGAATAATAAGATGTATCCTTTTGCTAAATAATTCAAATCACTTACTATTATTTCAAGTTATCTTGAACTTCCTGAGCGGGGACAAGGGGCAGAGGGAAGGAAGCGCGTAACGTGGGTGGAGCCAACAGTTGTTTGCGCATGCTCCGCATCATAATCTCTTATCAAGAAACATAGAGCTATTTCCTTCAGTGCATACTAGTAGTGTTAACATGGAGCAGCAACCACATGGTACTAATTATGGTGGAATCACACCACCGCGGAGAAAAAGTAACGCTGTTATCCACAGCGGAGAAAGAGAAATTCTCGAAAATATAATTAAGTGTTGCGAGGAAGAAAAATTAAGAATAATATTGAATTACAACCAAATGGACCTCACACTACTCCGAGAAAGAATAGGTATGTAATGTTTAGAAATTATTCCTATAATAGTTATGTACAGTACAATAGTGTGTGTACTGTGAGCGATATAAAGAATGACTGTTGTAAGTTATTATTTTGTTATAGTTCTGCAAAACATATTATTTCATTCCAGAATTAGGACTTAGGTAAAGTTGAAGTGGACGACTTCGATCAACATGTCATTCGAGATACAATCGAAGAATTCTATCTTGTTCAGTAAGTAGTACTTACGATTAAGAAGATAATTCCGAATGGATGATGCCATTAACGAAATAATAATTAATTTTGGACCAAGCGTTGAAGACGATGACGTTGATGGTAGTAATGATAGGGATATGGATTGTGTATAATTATTGTAAATTAATGTAAATTCAAATAATAAGCCTGTAAAATATTGTTATAAGAATTATGTACACTTAGCGGCAAAAATAATGGGCCGGCCGACAATTTCTAAGTTCCAGAGACATACATTGCGCATGCTCGTCTCGTCAACGCCATAGTTCACTAGGTAACACATAATTAAATCATTTAAATTTGCTGTATTTTCTTTAAGAGGCTAAAATATGTAATAAAATCGAATGGCGGGTTGATTCTAGATACATCAGGGCCCTTGAAGAGTGAAAAAATAATAAAATTGATAAATACAAAATCGACCGGAGCGAATATGAAGAGGAAAACCATGTATTATGCCGAAATGATGTAAACAGTTACAGTAGCGTAAGTTGTTACGGCATTGGTATATTGAACAAGTTAGTAGTAGTAGCCCAAGGTTCGAATCTCCCCGAATCTTCTTTTTTTTTATTACAAATTTGCCATCATATGTGTCTCGCAAAGCCATAATTATGTGGCGATATATCTTAGAATTTGCCCAAACTCTAATAAATAATAAACCTCCCTCTCCCTTTCAAGCAATACTGCTATCTGTTAATATAACGTTCTTTCTCGTCATTACGCTTGAAGATGGCACAGAAACAATAACTCATTGCCCTGGTTCGCATAGGTTATTCTGCGTATGTTACTCTCCGACAGGACTTCGATTGGAGAAATGTCATTTTCTCCGACCAGGTAATTGTATCCAGTAACATTCTGTGTATGCTACTCTCCGACAGGACTTTGATTGGAGAAATTTCACTTTCTCCGACGAGGTAATTGTCTCCAATAGCAATGATAGTACTGCCCTAGTTTATTGTATGATTGACCACCGATACTCTTCGCGTGAGGGTCGCGTGTTGGGAGTGGATGTCATATGATGGGGTAGGACTTCTGGAACGCATCCACGGTCTGTTTACGGCAGAAGTCTACGAACACATTTTGGCAAATGTAATGATCCCTTCCGCCCGAAAACGATATCCAGAAGGAACACTTTTCTTCCAGCAGAATAATCATCCGATACACATCGCCAACCGGATTCAAAGATGGTTTACGAGGAGGCGTGATGTCGACCCAGTCGACTGGCCTCCAAATTTACCAGATATGAATCCGTTTCAAAATTTGTGGGCTGCAGTCAAAAGGATCCTACGCTCTAATTGGGCAGAACCACCCGTTCGGACACCTGAGGAATTGTGGGACAGAGCTCTAGATGCAAGGGAGAAGATGGCCAAGAATTTAGACCTGTTCCATAATCTTGTGGACTCTATGCCGCGCATGGCATTTTTATCGACCAAGAGTCGGCCCATTCTTTTTGCCGTTAAGTGTACATATCAGCTGTAGATGTAAGTCATGTAGGCCTATATAATGTATAGAAATAGCTGTAGTATCTCCGCCATTGCTGTCCCCAGCCCAGATGAGAGTGGAGGAGTGTACACGCGATTATATTTAAATACTTGCTCATTACAGGTTAATTAAAACCTGCTACGAAACCATGTTCTCCTCTGAAAACCGGAGTGTCGTGAGATGATGATGTCTGTAGTGAACCAAGTTCTTTCACAGTAGAGAGCCGTAAAGTGAAAGAACCAACGTTTTCTGAAAAGAGTAACGTTACCCGAGGGAGGGGCAGCCTTGCCGTGCCGTTACGTTGATGATTAAATGCAGAGCCATCTTCAGTTACAAGCCGGAGCATGGGTAGGTTTGGCAACGCTGAGTGGAGGCTGGCAGAGGCGAAATAAAGTCATGACGTTTGACGTTTTAGTGCTTTGATTTCGTTGTCACATGTACATTTTCGACATTAATTGATACAAAACTAAGTGCATATGATCAAGATTCAATGTATTGATGTACATAATTTATTACGGAATGCGAAATGGTATTTTATTTGAGTTTCAAAATACGGCGTAAGTACTTTCATACAGCCACTTATAACTTAAAAAAATTAAAAGCATACGTGTTTTTTATTGATGGTATAAGGCAAAATAAATCAATACTTAAAGAAATGTTACTTGTACCAAAAATAAATAAAATAACGACGTACTTTCGCAATACCCTATTCCAATCAATTAACCATTATGTGGCTAGTAAATTGACAATCTTTTGCCGCTTTATGTTGTTTCACCTCTCACGTGAAAGGTCTAGGATATCATATACATTTTAATTTCATGTGCTTATCTGTCGTGCTTTTCTATGAATATTTCAGTTTCCCAGGAAGCCAGTTTTAGCTTGAACCTGGCCAGTCACCTTAACAAAACTGTTATCCTGAATTATTTGTTATAAACTTTTTAAAATACGGTATAATTGTAAATAAATATAACTACAGAAAACAATCTAAGAACGTAAATTATGCAAATAAAATAAAAATGTAAACAGAGGAAACTATTGACATATTATAATAAAGTATTAGGATGTAAATACAGTTCGGCCAAGTATAAAGATCTATGAAAAAATGAAGAAACATACCTTCAACATAATACGTAACAAAACACATCATTATCTATTAAGTATATGCCAATTAGCGTAAACTCAGCGAACTTTAAATCCTGTAAATACGAAGTGAAAACAAACATGTTTATAACTAATTTATTGCAAAAGAAATAATATTAATAAGCAAACCTTGAAGACCAACAAAGTGAGTGTATGCACCTACAAATTACAGGTAGTTCTGACGTATAGCAGGCATTCCGAATCTTCAACAAAACTGTAACATTTATGGGACCACAAAACAGCTGTTTACAATGAACTTGAAAATGAACGGCGTAACTTTATTTATATAGCAGGCGAGACCCAACAATTTGGCCAGAATTCTGATACACCACAAACCACAAGTAAGACTAAAAAAACTGTAGTTTATACAATATTTAATATTTAGAAGAATTGTCAGTCATTTTGCCATTAATAATAACCGTAAAAATTCCTAACGACTGCAGCCATATTTTAATTTATTGTCTTGTTTTTATCGCCAACACGCACTTAGTTTATAATACATCAACAATTAACGTTTGGTACGACCGCGAACATAATTCCATCGACACACACTTATATTGTAACATTAATTTACATTGAAAATCGGCATTAGCACAAACAACGTGTTCTGGAAAGTAGGCCTCGGGTTGACAGTCAAATACAGTGTTGCCGACGTATGGCTCCGACTTGTAACTGAAGAAGGCTCTGGTACATGCCGTACCTAGCAGTTCGAAAGACAGACTTATAGGGGATGTAAGGTTCAAGATAACTTGCAATGACAGTACATGTATACTTTATGTTTAATTTGTTTTGCCAATCATTGACGTAATAATTATAAGCGATATTGATCACAGTGCTATATGAAAATTGAAGCAAGCAATTATTGTGGTTTTGGATTACAGTTATTATTATTATTATTATTATTATTATTATTATTATTATTATTATCATTATTATTATTATTATTATTATTGTTATTATTATTATTATTATTATTATTATTATTATTATTATTATTATTATTATTATTATTATTATTATTATTATTATGTAGCAGTTTTTTCCCTTTTAAACTTAGAGGTTGACTGTTCTGTTAAAAGAGGAGGTGCTTGTATATTATGAAAGTGAAAAAGGTGCTATGAGAATATTCCGAATCTCAGCGCTGAGCAATCTGATGGCATCACGGTGTTCCGAATTTCAACGATGACGTCACTGATGCTCCACCCACCTGTGGCTTACGAGATATCTCGTAAGCCACGTGCTCCACCGGTCTTGCACCGGTATCATCAGCTTGCAGAGGTGGTGGCAATCGCCATCAGTGAATCTGATTGGTTCTTGTATAGGGCGGGAATTAGCAGACGAATGATATCGTGCACTGTTGTGTCATGGCGGTGTGTTCTGCTTTGGTTCTGCTGTATTGTTCGTAATAAGCACAACGTAAAACAATATGTTAATGGCTTATGAGCGAACATGTCAGTTATTACTACTAGTTCAAGAAATAAATTGTTTATGCTCTCTTTTCTTTGAACGAGATGACAGTACGGAAATTTCGCAAAAGCTTGCTAGCGTAGCACAGACAACAACTTGTACAGTCACAATGTTAGCCATCGAAACTTCCAGCAGTTTTGTTCCTATTTCGCTGCAGCGTGACGTCATTGATGTCCACCGGTCCGGTGAGATTCGGAATACGCTGTATGTTGTGGGAGAAAATGTGGGAATTAAATATTTTTTCATGGGAAAAAATGGGAAAATTTGGATGCCTTTGTGAAAATTGCCATTGAAAAAAGTTGGCAACACTGGGTGATGGCAGTCTGATCTACGCTGGCGTTCGAGTAACGTTGGTCTTTTCGTATGTGCCGGAGCAAGCGAGGCGTATTGAATTTAGCGTGTGTGATTTTGACTACGCAGCTGCAGCAGAAGACTTGATCGATGGATTTGTGAGGTACGTTACGTTACTAGTTAGACTGATCGTTCGGTCTCGTTGGTTTCTGAGAGACAGATTATGTTATTAGACAGATAAGAAATTAACACTGACTGATATACGTCGTATTTCTAGACTGTTCTGTCATTAGTCTTAGGGACTTTGCTTACCGGGGTTTTATTCATATCATATTCGTATTTATTGTTTGTATTATTTACTTGGCTGTTGCCACCATTTTCTAGTCTAAAGACACAGTTAATGTTATCCTCCTATAGTATTAGCATACTCTACAGGCCTACCTCTACTCAGGAGATCGGAAGGGTTTTTAGTGACGCTTTTATGGTTTTCTTGTTATCCGTCTCCTGAATGCGGAGGGAAAATGTTTATGTTCTTTATGCCACAGTTGTTAGTTATTTAATAATCAGAGTGGCTCTTAGTAAGAAGTGTTTATGGTGTTTTTGTTGATATTTGTTATCACAAGAATCTCACCGATTTTCTTCATTTTGATCCCTACTCTCCTTAACATACGATCTGCGGTATCATCAGGTCACAGAGCTCTAATACTTGGGGTGTACTATAAGCAGTAACATGAGCTACTACCAGTAGAGGCGTATATAGGCCTAAGCAGACAGGCAGCTGCCTAGGGCGGCAGATTTAAGGGGGCGGTTTTTAAGCTACCGTATTACTGTTAACTTTTTTATATTCTTTAAATTTTATTCCTAACTCTGTAAAAGAGTAGAGGAACTTAAATGCACAATGAAAAGGATAGGCCTATGAATAACGTTGGCAACAGTCAGTTCAAACTTAATCAACGATCTGCCAACGGAAAAAAGAACAGTTTTTCAATAACAGTGTCACAATACGATCACATCACTTTTTCAATGTTATGCCCTCTCACCGTGAGAGTCTCACGTGATAAACTTAAAGAACTTACAGTTATTATATTGCTACAACGTTAGGAAGCATAGGCGGAGAGAGAACCGTTTCCTTGGGGGGGGGGGGGGGCAAAGCAAAACCATAGAATCCCGATATAACGAGATTATGGGGGACATTATTTACCTCCTCCCCAGTTATATCTTGACCGTGGTACAGTATATCGAAATATGATCATTTAATAAAGGTATTTTCGGGGTGCATATTTCGGACCGAATTGTATATGGCTTCAACTGTAGGTCTACTACAAATTATAATAGGGCATAACCATAGGCAGAGTTATGGGAGGGTATGGGGGAGCAGTGCCCCCCCCCAAATTTATCTGAACTCTTTTTTTTTCTATTAACATTACAAAATATTGAATTCAAAAGATTTTCTTTCATTTATTTATGAATGGGATATTATTTGTAAATGCTGCCATCTTCCTGGAAAATGACTGTTTCACAAAAAAATCTTTGGACTATGGTTGTTTTATGAAAACTACTGAAAATTTCCACTCCTTTAACATGGGACTATGTTTTTTTTTTTCCCACTAACAACTAATTCAATAGATGGCGCTGCAGACTTCTAACACATGAGTACAGGCTGTTACAAAAGAAACATCACAGTACTTCCATTCCTCAAACGAGGTATAGAAATTCTTACACATTCAGAAATTTAAAATAAATATTATAGTCTAGACACATGATCTGAAGACATTAATTCGTCAATTTAAAAACAGAAACTTAATCATAAACAAAAGCAAGAAAAGTCTTTTGCATTAAATATTTTCTAATGTTAATAGAAAAAAAATGCAGACAAGTTTAGGGGGGGGGCAGTGCCCACCCATAACTCCCCCTATGTTAGGAAGGCAAAATTTCGTTGCTCGCAATCGTAAGCTTTGTCATGAGAGACGCCGCTAACTCTGTCATAAGAGTAGCCAGTATGAACACTCAGTAATGCCCATTCAGACTTCAATTCAAAGAAAAAACCGGCAGCCATTATAGCAGTTGGACGCTTGGCAGTTCAGTTTAATTTGAAACAGTAAAGAGTGCAGTTGTTTTGTACCTAGGTGATTTATATTTTAATATTCATTATAATGAGTGACAGTCGGAAAAAGCTAAGTGGTTCTCAATATCGGAAACACCTCTAATTGAGGTTCTGTCTGATATGTAAAAGTATATTAGGCAGTACATCTCACTTGACGATATGGTCGAAGGAAGAATAATTGTTTGTATACATCTGAAGTCTGATTAGTGTAATATGTAGCTAGTCAGCGATGTATGCAATAGAGGGGGAAAGGAACTGGCCATCCTACCCCATTATCTCCTGGTCTAATTGCCTCAAGAGTGATGCCTTGATGGTGTCACTTGTGGATCTAGACCTGTCTTCGGACATGTAACTAAACAAAAATACCGGAAACTCACGAAAGACAAGGCAATAAAAAAAGAGGAAATAGTGAGAAAAGTAATTTATAAAAATATGTGTCATTTAAAATACAAACAACCATCTTGTTCCAGTTCGAGTCCAGATACATCAGAGTGTAATAATGTGGCGAACAGTACCGAAAATAATGGAGTGTGTTGTTTATCTGAGTCAGGCGTTTCCGATATTATAAACAGTAATAATCACGCGGAATAAATTATTTCAGTTGATCCAAATGACGCATATAGGGCGAAATAAAGGACGGAAATATTTTTTCTGCCTAGAGGCGCCAAGTAGCTAGATTCGCCCCTGACTGCCAGGAAGTCAAAAGGAGGATAGGAATGGCCAAGGAAGCTTTTAATAGAAAAAGAAGGATCTTCTGCGGACCTCTGGCAAAAGAACTAAGGAAGAGACTAGTGAAGTGCTTTATATGGAATGTGGCATTGTATGGGGCAGAAACATGGACATTACGACGAAGTGAAGAGAAATGAATAGAAGCATTTGAAATGTGGATATGGAGAAGAAGAGAACGTGTGAATTGGGCAGACAGAATAAGAAATGAAGCTGTGTTAAAAAGAGTGGGTGAAGAAAGAATGATGCTGAAACTGATCAGGAAGAGGAAAAGGAATTGGTTGGACTACTGGCTGAGACGAAACTGCATACTGAAGGATGCACTAGAAGGAATGGTGAACGGGAGAAGAGTTCGGGGCAGAAGAAAATATTAGATGATAGACGACATTAAGATACGTGAATCATAAGAGGAAACAAAGAGGAAGGTAGAAAATAGGAAAGATTGGAGAAAGCTAGGTTTGCAGTGAAAGACCTGCCTGAATGAATGGTATAAGTAATCACTTGATAATGACCACTCGCTCATTAATTTGTGGTAACGTTGTGGGAAAAGAAAAATCCAGATATTCGCTTTGATTGAAAATATGACTGTCGTCTTCTTAGGGCTTAGTTTCTGTTGTATGATCCAGATAACAAATAGTAAATCCAAAATAATCGGTGTTTTAATTACACTGTCTAAATATTTAAGTAAGCGGAATAAATGCTAAAAAAAAAACAACAAAAGCATATGTTTATTTAAAGATGTGGGAAGGTGTGTGTATAATTGGCTTGTGGCGACGCAGAATGATTCAACTGAAGCTGACAATGAACTACAAATGGTCAAACACTGCGCCACTGTTTTAATGACATCAAAATTGCAAATTTGTGCCATTTCAAAACTGGACTGTAAACATTTTTAAATGTAAAAAGTGATGTGTCACTGTTCAGAGAAATATAAACAACCAAACTGGGATACATTTGAAAATATTCTTTCTTTATGAAACTCGGCATTAAGTTTCATAAGAATTTAGTTTTTTTTTCAGTTTGTAGAGCATTAGTTTTATGAATAATGTCATTGATTTTTAAATTCATACTGCGATAAATTTAAAATGCTTAAAATACCGGATTCCCTCATTTTTGTTCACAAATCGGGAATTTCCATAATGTTAAGAAAACCATCAGGCAACCCTAGTGACTATACACCTTCTTCTAGTGCGTCCAAATAATACATATGAAGTAGCAGCGACTACTGAGGAAAAACTTTGAGGAAGATGGCAGTAATCCTGAATATAACTTTAGCACTGCCTGAGCTTGTTTTTTCACTGTAGGTGGAATTGCTATTTAGTCAACTATCGAAAGATAGGTTGGAACCTCATAAGCGACACCAATAAGATATCACTCATGAGGCAACCAAGCCACGAGATAACGATGTATGGTGGCGTATATACTTAAAATTATAATCATGCCATTTATAAAAGAAACTTAGCAGAAACAAAAGTCCAATTGACGAACAGACAGCTAGTGGAGTCAGTTTCGATGTAAACGACTGCACCGTGGCATGCGATACACTTTAGAGCCAGCCCAGAACAAAGATAAAAACTATATTTTTAGCAATAAACCATACATTTTAAGCTGTTAAAAATCCTTTGAACAGTAGTTGAAAATGAACTGAAAGATTTATTCGTATATGAAGTTTTCTGGAACTAAATGGTACAAAAGTCCTGCGAAGTTCGGTGTCTGGTTTGAAGATGCAAAGTATAGTGTAGTAACACCTATTACCTAACAGAGAAATACATTATGATTCTGATAGGGAGACCCTGCCGATCTAAAACTCAGCGGATACTATTTTCATTAAATCATATTCCTGATGAAATGATTTCAGAAGTTAAACTTCTTGGTATTACATTAGATTCAAAACTTACTTGGGCGGGTCACATTGCGATTGTGTGCAAAAGGTTATCTCGTGTACTTTATCTTTGTGTAAATTAAAAGTTCTCGTATCTAGTAGATATTTGAAACAAGCCTATTATGCATTTTTCAATAGTGTATTTCATTATGGTATTTGTTTGTGGGGTAACGGTTTTAATGTTAATAGTGTTCTAATCTGTTTGAGAATAAGGTGCTTAGGAAAATATTTGGGGCTAAGCGGGATGAAGTTACAGGAGAATGGAGAAAGTTACACAACGCAGAACTGCACGCATTGTATTCTTCACCTGACATAATTAGGAACATTAAATCCAGACGTTTGAGATGGGCAGGGCATGTAGCACGTATGGGCGAATCCAGAAATGCATATAGAATGTTAGTTGGGAGGCCGGAGGGAAAAAGACCTTTAGGGAGGCCGAGACGTAGATGGGAGGATAATATTAAAATGGATTTGAGGGAGGTGGGATATGATGATAGACACTGGATTAATCTTGCACAGGATAGGGACCGATGGCGGGCTTATGTGAGGGCGGCAATGAACCTTCGGGTTCCTTAAAAGCCATTTGTAAGTAAGTAAGTGTTCTAATCTTGCAGAAAAAAGCATTACGTATTATTAATAATTCATCTTTTAATGCTCATTGTTGACCTTTATTTCATAATGCTAATATTCTTACTGTAATTAATCAATATATAGGCCTATTTTATGACTGTTTAGCCTACACCAAGATTAATTTAAATATTCATACTTCTCAATCTCAGCTTCACAAATATTTTACTAGAAATAATCATTATATTGTAACACCTACGGTCAGCTTGACAAAGACCAAGAAATGGTTCAATGTTATGTCCAGGCCACGGATGTTCGGTACGTCTGTGTTCTCCGCGCGACTACGGCTTCAGGTAGGGCGGGGGGTTTGTGCTGGTAGTTTGCGTTGCAAGTGCACAGTGACAGTCACAACTAATAACAAAGCGGGCACATACAAGTACAGCATACGGACGAGGTAACCGAGTCATGGCGAAGCCAATTACATTCAAAGAAGTGCAGGTAAGCGGACGTTTTGAGAACTCACAACATATGTGTTATTAGAAGTGGTGTTATAAAAGTTTAACAATACTACTTTGAATTATAGGTGAATTGTTTCGTGGAGGAATTTGGAGGAGGTGAAATATTTTCTTCGAATGGAGAATTTATAATTTGTAGATTGTGCCGCACACAAACTAGAGGTTGGAAATGAGCATTCATTGAAAGACATTGCAACACAAAAAAAACCATAAGGCAAGTGTAGCTTTATTGGAGCAGGAAGTAAACAAAAGTTCCATCTACTTCTCTCTCAAGTCGGAAGTCTACATTTTTTCGGGACGTCTGTGAGATGATGGTGGGGGCCAACATTCCATTCCATAAAGTAGAGAATGTTTTTTTAAGAACTTCATAGAAAAATATACAGAAAAACAACTTCCTTCCGAATCAACTCTTCGCAAAAACTATCTGCCAGATTGTTATGCAGATGTTTTAAATCAAATAAGGAAAGCGGTAGGAAATAATAAGATTTGGGTTTCTGTGGACGAAACGACTGATGAAACAGGGCGATTTGTAGCACATGTCGTTGTCGGAACATTGAGTCCTGATGGACCTGGTGAAAAGTTTTTGTTAACCGCAGAGGTACTTGATAAAGTGAATCATGCATCCATTGTAACACTATTTGAAAACTCAATGTCTCTTTTATGGCCAGACGGAGTTAAACGTGAAAATATCCTCCTGCTAGTCACCGATAGCGCTGCTTACATGATGAAAGCAGGCAGACAAATAAAATTAAGCTACCCTAACATCTGTCACATGACTTGTCTTGCTCATTGTCTACATCTGTCACATGACTTGTCTTGCTCATTGTCTTCACAGAGTAGCCGAGACTGTGAGGAGTTGCTATCCAGATGTGGATCGGTTCATATCAAATATGAAAAAAATATTTTTAAAGGCACCTACTAGGTTACAAGTATTTAAAAATATAGCGCCAGAAATTCCCTTACCTCCAAAGCCAATCATAACACGTTGGGGTACTTGGTTGGATGCTGCAAGCTACTATGCAAAATACTATGAAAAAATAGTAGACGTGTTAGCAGTGCTCAATAGTGAGGATTGTTCTTCAGTTGCCATAGCTAAAGATTTAGTGTCGGAACAGCTAAGAGACCACATTATGTATATTGAACAGAAGTTCAAGGATTTGTCAAAATGTATTAAGCTGTTGGAAACAAGTGCCATGGAAATATCGAAGTCTCTTAAAGTAGTACAAGACTTGTCCACAGCCCTAGATCAAGTCAGAGAGGGGCCCGCCCAAGCAGTGACACAAAAACTGAAAACAATTATTGACAAAAATGTTGGATATTCTGATCTTTGCCAAATACGTGATCAGCTAGCAAGTACTGAAAATCAAACACATAATAGTGACAGTGAATACATTCAGTATTTTAAGTTTGCACCCGTCACGTCTTGTGACGTGGAAATAAGTTTTTCGCGCTTAAAATCGGTTCTAACTGACAATCGAAAAAGTTTTCAATTCGAAAACTTTCGAATGTACATAGTCATACACTGTAATAAAATGTACAGAGCACACCATTAAATTCAATGCATTTTCCAAGGTTATTAATAAAATATATGTTGTTCTAGACTGAAGTCACTTTTCAAGCGGATCTGACAGTACCTCCTTTACGGAAGCGGGGTTGGAATGAGTTTATGTTGACATTGAAGTCGGTTACTTACGTACATGCAGCAACACAAGTCTCCAAGATCCGGGCCTTGGTTATGTCTTTAGATATGTTTAATAGATTGCCTAAGAATGCCCACTCAGCTTATTTAGATTCAAAATTGTTTTAAAAAATGGCAATCTGTTTGTTTTTGTTGACCATTGTCTATAATTACGCTATTGTAATCCTGACAAATAAACATGATTGATTGATTTATTGATTGATTGATTGACAAAACAAGCTCTTCAGATTCTATTAGCATAACCTGGTCTCTTGGTCAGGATTTCTTGGTATGAATTCGAACATTTTAAGGAGTGTCATTACGTCTAGATACACACAGGGAACATTTCAAGAAACTTCCATGAACTGGGTGAATGTTGTTAATATATTGAAATCCAACTTCATCTAGAGAGTTACGTCGCATGTTATGCGCACGAAGCGATGGTCGTTGCAAGGATTGACTGTTTCTAACCCTCGACCTAGGAGTTGACTGTTACATTTAGCTACTATTGAAATCCAAATCACGTAAATGAAGTGGGTAGGCATTGGATACACACATTTACTACTAACAACATGGAGAAGGGAACATAAACAATACAATTTAAGAGTACTGTGCCTAATCAGACACGGCAGGACACTAAACAATGATAGGCAACGCGACCGTGTGGACTATAAGCCAATCTCATCTCTTCTCTCAACTACTTTACCTGAATCTGCTTGTGCGTGTTGTCAGAACAACATACGGCCTATGTCTGACTGAAAAACAGTGTTTTTGGTTGGAAACCGTCAGCCCTTCATGGTCTACTTGTATTGAGACGTGTTTTTATACATATGAATAAAATACTATTAAATTTTGTGTGCTTGTTGTAGTGTTTACCTATTATTATACAATGAATTGTGAAACTTATTGAATATTATATCTTATTAAGGTTGTATACTTCTATTGATGAATTTTCCCTTCACTATCATATAACTTTGGTAGTTGAACATTTTAATAAAATATTTTTCTCAATATCTAAATTAATGTTGTAACTTTTGAATTTCAATATTTTCAACGAGAATGAATCCAACAGAAATCAATTTCATCTAATAACTTTTCCTTTAATATGATATATTTCTTAAAAATTGTACTTTCCTAGGGTATCCATTTTTAAAATTAGAAGGGAGATGTTGAACATTTTTGTAGATTGCTAGGTTTTAAACTAAAAACAAGGAAAATCTGGTAAATTATTGCCTAAGCCACCCAATACGATATTATGAACGTCTATGCGTTTAAATATATTTATATATGAGTAGCTTAATTTCAAAGACGGACATCTGACCTTCGGATGAAATTTAGATAATGTGGATTCTTAT
This sequence comes from Periplaneta americana, assembly GCF_040183065.1. Classification (NCBI taxonomy): domain Eukaryota; kingdom Metazoa; phylum Arthropoda; class Insecta; order Blattodea; family Blattidae; genus Periplaneta; species Periplaneta americana. The sequence goes on from NC_091117.1 coordinate 123,485,740, forward strand.
ATATTTTTTCATGCTTTTTTTCAGTTATGGTGAAACTATATGCAAACTCTAACACTACATTTATAAAAATAAATTGCTTTAAAATACTACAAAGAACACTGTGAAACAAAAACGTGCCTCTAGATCAAAACTATGGAGACGACAGATGTCCGCCTATGATATTAAACTACTCATATAACGTTTCTCAAAATTATTTTATTTACCATAACATCCAACGCACTATGCAATGTAGGCTTATATTAAATTTACTAATTTATTCGTATATTTTCAGAAATTGGTATAATACTTCACAAATCTGGAGATATATCTACAAGAAGGGATGCAATTTTAAACAAAATGTAATTTTTAGCTTCAGTCACTTCATAACACGTTTATTATTTTTTTACATCCGTCCATTTATTATTAATAAAAAAACATTCGCTCAATGAGAGCATAGGATATTGAAACACTAGTTACATATCACTACCTATTACGGGATAAATTTCATTAACAGTAAAGTAATAAACATTGCACATGTACTCCTTATGACGGAAATGACGACGCACAATACAAAAGGAAATAGACAAGCAGTGAGGCCTCGGTAACTTCTTTCCAGAGAGGTAACTTACATCATGGAAGCTTACCAACATAGGAGGGAAATAATATATTCGAAATGTACATTACGACCAAATCAGAGACTTCGGACGGCATAAATTTTTAGCGGAAATTTTTAAGAATTCTTATATTTAAAAGACATTTTAAACTTTTATGATATATGGGAGAAATTAAATAAGTAGAGCGTCTCGTTTAGGCACAGTGAAACCGTAAACGTGCAGGTAACGTGTGGAGAGAGGACGAGCCGTACGATAAACACGAGGGATGCACAAGGTTTTAGTTACACCATTTATGGCGGAGCATTAATTTGAATAATATTTTCCTAAAACAAAACAAAAGAACACAAATTGCATAAAGTTGAAATAATTCAGTGTAACAAATCAAATTTTGCTATTTACATGATGTTGCTTTCAAGCATCATTTTTTACGCTCATGAATTTCATTCTCCGTATGACTAACATATCACCGTCTTCTGTACAGTACCTATATAAATTGAACTTTGAGAAGGGATAATTATGTTTAGGAAATAGTGTTGTCACTTCAGACCAATACACTGTAGTTTTGTTAATTCGGCCACAGAAGACGGTGATATTATGTTAGTCATACAGAGAATGACATTCATGACCGTAAAAAGTGTTGCTTAAAAGCAACATCATATAAGTAGCAAAATTTGATTTGTTATATTAAATTATTTCAACGTTACCATTGCTTGTTTGTTAAAATGTGTATATGATAACGTTATGCAATTTGTGTTCTTTTGTTGTGAGTGTTTTTGCTCCGGCATAGCCTAAATTTTGTAACTAAACCTTGTGCATCCCTCGTGTTTATCGTACGGCTCGTCCTCCCCTCACACCAGAGTCGTGCAGATTGGTCCAAGTCCACGGGCTTGCGCACCGCTGCCGCAACGGGCTGAGCAGTGTCGCACGGAACTAGCCCCTGCCGTCACCCTGCACCACCGCACGGCTCGCGGCGGACTGCTTGTGGAGCGGTTTAGTGCGGTGAACTTGTTTGTATCAAAGCATGAGCCCAAGCTTCCGCTTCTATCAGTTACTTATGAATTGAGTTGGCGCTGATTTGTGCTTGTGTGTACGATTCGATCAACGATCAGCTACTTTTTCAAACCTTTGATTTCTGTTTTTCAAGATGAGTCCAAATAATAGTGCATCGCAAAGAAAATACAGTCTCTGTGAGGCTGCTATTACACTATCAAAGTTTTTTGACAAAGAATATTATGATAAAATATTACATCAAAGATCTTTGATAAAAGATAGGATTTGGAGTTTTTATCAAACATGACCTAACATTAGGAACAAATCTCTCCTAACACTTGTTCCACAACAATGAACACGCGTTCCGTGGATTTGTTGATACTAATATTTACGCGTTAAGTTTATGATTTATTTATACTGTTATTTACGCGTTAAGTTTATAACACCATGAATAAATATCTGGTCAGGGGTTAAACCATGGATTGCAAGACGTGATAAGAGAGGTATACATCAAAACTTATTGAAAGAGCTACAATGAGAGGACTTGAAAAGTTATACAAATTATTATAAAATATTATTTACTTACAAATGGCTTTTAACGAACCCGCAGGTTCATTGCTGCCCTACATAACCCCGCCATCGGTCCCTATCCTGTGCAAGATTAATCCAGTCTCTATCATCATAGCCCACTTTCCTCAAATCCATTTTAATATTATCCTCCCATCTACGTCTCGGCCTCCCCAAAGAACCTTTTCCCTCCGGCCTCCCAACTAACACACTATATGCATTTCTGGATTTGGCCATATAATATTAATATTATATTATAAAAATTATTTATTTATATTTCATTTGCTTCATACTCCGATGTCAGAATTTTTGTGGTAGCAAGAGTCCAGTTATATTTGCGTGCCACCATATTTATTTCATGGTATATAAATATTTTATCGAAGATAACAAGCTGCACTCACATTTAATAAAAGATCTTTTGTCAAAGGAACTTTTATAAAAGGAAACCCATTACACTGTCATATATTGTATAATATATATTTTATAAAAAAGATCTTTGCCAAAAAATTTTGATAGTGTAATAGCAGCCCGGAAAAACTTTATCACAGACACCGGGCGTTGAAACACACATTCTAAAATACAATCTCTCTAGAGAAAAAGTAGTGAAGGAGAAAATCGCAGTAAGAAAGTTAAAAAATACAGAGTCGGATGAAAATTTTAAAAAGTACCATAGGGACAGTTTTTAAATCTGTGTTCGACAGCAGTGGAAAATATTTTAATTTTGTACTGTGTCCGGTGTGCTCATGCCACACATCGAGCGAAAGCACAACTAGCGCGCAAGCAGGAAAACAGTAGAATGCAATCAACTGGTGGAATGACGTCACTGCAATGCTGAGACGAGTGCGGTGGGCTAAGCTGAGCTGCGAAGCCCACCGCAACGGGCTAGGAAGCGGCCGCGCCAAGCAGTGTTGGTCTTGAGTGGTCTGGGCTGCTTATGCATTAGGACTGACAGTGCTGCGCTGGGGGTCAATCTGCACGACTCTGCCTCACACGTTACTTATATTCTGTTTACGTTTTCAGTGTGCCTAAACGAGACGCTCTACTGTATCCTCAAATACTCGATTCAAGAGACTGAAGAAATTATGTGTGGAATGCGGGGAATCACGTGAAATAAGGGAGATCTGGCAATCCTATATTTCCTTAAAGTGCGAAACTTACCCGCCTTTCCCTATACCAGCAAATTGTTCTTATTTCGATTAAATTTGTGGTTTTAGGAAGTTAATTGCTACTTACTGTGGTATTTTTCAGCTTGCATTGCTTCGAACCGAGTTCCAGATTCTGCATGGATAGTTTCTGTTGCGTTCTGTGCCCAGGTCATCTAAAAACAAATCTTCATTGAATAGCCTGTCTCATATAGTTAATTCTACAGGGACATCATTTTATTTTTACTAACATTTTTAATATTAACCTGTCTATACCTTTAGAGAACCGGAAACACCGCTTGCTCCCCCCTCCAAGACTGGAGTTCGATGATACTGGCGTAAAACACAAATCACTCTACTAGGTATAGGATGGAAGAAAAGTAGTTCATCCATTTACGTAAACTAGGAAATATCGCGATTTTGAGTTTGATAATTTTCATTAGGTTTTTCTTTAATCAAAGTACAGTACTGTATTAAGAATAAGTGTTTTTACTCACGAAGTGAGTTATCCATGCGAACGTATTCATTATGCAGTGTATACTGTCTACAGCACATTAGCGTACAATATAGAGAAAGAAGTTAAATTGAAAAATAATCATAATATATTTAAACACAATTTTGAAAATGGTGGCCGTTCATTTCGATACAGGCTTCAGTTCTTTTGTGCATATTATCGCACTATAGACTATTGCATCTAATTCCAATTGCCAGTTTCGTCCTTCGTACTAGTAACTCATGTTGAAATAATTCTGTACCTACTCTACGTACTGTGAATTCAATCTTCACTTCTGCCCGACCCGAAAATATAAAATTACTCAGACATGCTATCTACTGTCCGTCCAACTGGTTATGCCGCAGGATTGTAGAAAGGGAGGAAATCACGTGACAGTTAATTATTTAACGAGGCCCTTTTATTTAAGTTAAATTAAACAGCTGTATAATATTACGTAAACGTCCAATTCCTAAGAGAAATTAATGTTTTCAGAAAAGAGCTAAGACAGCCCAGCTTTTACAGAGGGGCGAGCAGAAGCAGGTGGGGGAAATCGGGATGCGACGTAGGCAAACGGACAGTACCTGTGCGAAAATATGATTCAATATTGAAAGCTCTTTCGTCACTGGAAAACGCGAACATATTTCTGGAACGTACTATACTCAGTAACTCAGTACTGCTTACTATCTGCGGTCTTGGTTCTGTGTGGAGTTGGAACTTCCTTAGTAGAAGGGGTGGGAGTGAAGTACATTCAAAAACTCAGGTACAATAAAAATTGAAGTAAAAATAAAATGATGTCCCTGTACTTCTTATGTACAGTAAATAAGTCTCCTGCCACCGGCGTAGCTCAGTCGGCTAAGGCGCTTGCCTACCGGTCCGGAGTTGCGTTCGATTCCCGCTTGAGCTGATTACCTGGTTGGGTATTTTTCCGAGGTTTTCCCCAACCATAAGGCAAATGTCAGGTAATCTATGGCGAATCCTCGGCCTCATGTCGCCATATATCATCTCGCTATCACCAATTTCATCGACGCTAAATAACCTTGTAGTTGATACAGCGTCGTTAAATAACCAAGTAAAAAAAATTAGTCTCCTTCAAATGGTTAAGATCGATGTATTAAAGATGACATTTTTGCCTCATACGTTTTAAGCATTTCTAAACAATTCAGCTCTTTTATCATGTTGTCAATATATTCCCGTTTATAGACTATTTGTTTTCTTAACGTATCATTCGAACTATTTACAGATACGGAATTAAAGTTTGATGGGAGTCCACTTGTATATGTAGGAAAGAATTTCACACGACTCTCCACAAATAGCATATAAACAGGGGCTCTTGTGTAAATATAGCTTTCAGGTATAGCTCCCTGTGAAGCTGATTTGAATAATTTCAACGGAAATATTATTCCGGGCCGGTATCGAACCTGGGACCTTTAGCTAAACGTGCCAAGGCTCTACCAACTGAGCTACTGAGGAACTCTACCAGACCCCGACAGTTTTTTTTCCTTGAAATTATTCAAATCAGCTGCACAGGGAGCTATACCTGGAAGCTAGATTTGCATAATAGGCCTACGCGTCCCTGTTCGTTAACAGGAAACCACAATTCAAGTCACACAGAGTTTGTGTGCATTCAATGTTGGTTGCTTGACGGTTGTCAGCCCACTTTGAGGTCTGTGGATATAGTCTAAAGGGAGAAATTGGGTCAGGGTCTGATAGAGTTCCCGGGTAGTTCAGTTGGTGGAGCCTTGGCGCGTTTAGCCAAAGGTCGCGGGTTCGATGGACGGGCCTGGAACAATATTTTCCTTGAAATTATTAAGGGGTTCTTGTTTACTGCACATGCACAATGTGTTGTAAGCGAAACTTACACAATAAGGAAGCTCCAATTTTTTTTTCCGTATCTGTACATAAATAAAATCGATTGCGCAACAATTCATTCCATTCAATTGGTAACCTGTTTCTCACTTCACTGGATTCCTATTCGTCCAACATAATAATCTGTATACTGTAATTTCTGTCAGGATAACTTTTACCTGTAGCTGGCTGAAATTCGTCACACGATTTTGGTGTTGATCTAGACCCACCACATTTTCGAAAGTTACTTCTACTTAATCTAACAATTGGTCGTCTGTTGAAAAATGCAAACTTTCTCTGAGTTCAAGTTTAGAAGTTTATCATGTCATCTATATTAAATCAGTCTGGGACGTCTTCTAGGCTGCCTACCGAGTTCCGAGTGCAGGTTGTCTCCATTGTTATTTCCTATTGAGCTAAAACGTGAAGATGAAAAGTGTGTTCATGGACACATACTAACTGGGTCCCCATGATTACACAAGGTAAAATTGCAATAGTTTTTTACAACGCTTTATCAACTGCTTCAGTTATCTAGCGTCTGAGTGATAATTCCAGCGAAATGAGTCCAGGGTCCAGCGCTGAAAGTTATCCAGCATTTGGTCGTTGTTCCTGCAATAACTCCTATGTGCAAAATATACAATTTTCGAAAGAAAGAAATATAATTACATGTTTTATTATTTTCCGTATCACTATTTAAGCTATTCAATAGAGCAAAAATCTGAAAATCGATAAATATGTCACATAGGAGTTCTTGCGGAAACAACGACGATTTGCTCTTAATGCAGTGAGAAAAACCCAGGAAAAAACCTTAACCAGGTAACTTGTCCCAGCCAGGATTTGAACCCGCGTCCGTTCGTTTCACGATCAGGCAGGTTAACCGTTACTCCACAGCGGTTGATTTGCAATAGTTACGGTGGATTTTAATACCATGTTTACTAGGTACGTGGTTGTTTATTTACTGAAGGGGCGGCTACACGTATAACCACTGTTACTCAAACAATTTCTTATGAAGTTAGATTAGCTTTAATTTTATTATCTTTTATATCTTTAGTAGGTAGTTATAAATAGTAAAGTTTTATGATTTGCAGGTTTGGCTTTTTCAGAAATTACGATGACGGAATTATCTTTAATGATAGGTTCGTCATGGTGGTAGTGTAACTTATGCCATCATCAGTACCTATATAGAATTTCAACTAATGGAGAGTCATGGGGAAAAATATAAAAATAATGGACATTAATGTAGTTTACACAAGAAATTAACTGATGTAATTGAAAGCTGGGGGGAAATAATTTAAAGGAAATGGTAATTAATTAATTCATTCATTTATAGTTTTCTGCCCAAGGGTAGATCTTTTACTGCAAACCCAGCAGTCTCCAATTTTCTCCATTTTCTGCCTTCCGAAATGATGACAGAAAAATGCAACGATTATGGATAAAGACATATGTTTTGTAATTTCTAAAATATATGTTTTATAAATTTCAGTCAGTTCAACTTTAGTACTTACTGTAGATATTTTATCTTCAGTAATTCATGTTTTTAAATGTGAAAATAAATATTATTTAATAGTGAATTGCTAATCTTGGCATTTATTGTCACCATTCTTTGGTAACGCTGTAAGCTTATTCCTCGTTTCGACCCAGTTGATAATATTGCAGTTTGGGACTCAGACTCTATTAAACACAAAAAATGACCGGCACACTGTTGGTATATTTTGGAACCCAGCTGGTGCACAGAGGTCTTACAGAACTCTTAATGCTGTTGAATTTGCAAGTAAATATGCTTGCCGCACTCCCTATTATGTCTACTTTTAAATATGCATTTGCAGGTTCATTAGAAATTTGAGTGGTTTCCCTAACTTTACATCTTCTCTTCAATTTCTTTTGGACGAATAGTCTCAAATGTTAAATATTTAATGTGTCTCTGCAGGGCAGAACGACAGGTTCATACAGCTGAAGGAAATACAAAGAGGAACCGAACATAGCAAGGTTTACTGTCGGTGGATATTTAACGTACAGTAGAGCGTCTCGTTTAGGCACAATGAAAACGTAAACAAAATTAAGGTAACGTGTGGGGGGGGGGTGGGAGGAAGAGCCGTACGATAAACACGAGGGATGCACAAGGTTTTAGTTACAACATTTATGGCGGAGCATTAATTGAAATTATATTTTCCAAAAACACACAAAACGAAAGAACACATATTCCATAATGTTATCATATACACATTTTAACAAACAAGCAATAAAATTGTAACGTTGAAATAATTCAATATAACAAAGAAATTTTGCTACTTCTATGATGTTACTTTCAAGCAGCATTTTTACGGTCATGGATTTCATTTTCTGTATGACTAACATAATATCACCGTCTTCTGTGGCCGAATTAACAAAAATACAGTATATTGGTCTGAAATAACAACACTGTTTCCTAAACATAATTATCCCTTCTCAAAGTTCAATTTATTCAGATATAGGTCTGACCAATATACTGTAGTTTTGTTAATTCGACCACAGAAGACGATGCTCTTATGTTAGTCATACAGAAAATGAAATTCATGACCGCAAAAAATTGCTGCTTCAAAGTAACATAATGTAAGTAGCAAAATTTGTTTGTTATATTGAATTATTTGAAGTTACAATTTTATTGCTTATTTGTTAAAGTGTGTATATAATAACGTTATGCAATTTGTGTGTTTTGGGAAAATATAATTTAAATTAATGCTCCGCTATAAATGTTGTAACTAAACCCTTGTGCATCCCTCTTGTTTATTGGACGGGTCGTCCTCCCCCTCCCCACACGATACCTGCACTTTGTTTACGTTTTCACTGTTCCTAAACGAGACGCTCTATTGTAGTTATTTATATAGAAGGTCCTGCGCCACAATTTGAATGTTAAGTTAATTACGAAAACTTAGGGAAGAGAAATAGTTAATACGTCTGACTGTGAAATTTTAATGTCAAATAATGCTTTCTGATTTCAAACTAAAAGAGCACGAGCATCATGAGTCATAAGTATGCGTTGCGTATTCGATGGATATGTACAAACTAGGCATATTTCTTCTATTATTCTTTGACATACATGAAAGGAGAGTGACTGAGCTCAATTTTAGCTCTCATGAGAATATTCTTTTTAGAAATTCATATAGGTCTATCATTAAATTAAAAAAATAGGTCTATTCTGCTCTAACTCTTCTCGTTTCTCATGTATCCACTTTCTTTTTGCTTTCTCTTTTTAATGACAGTAATTTTGATTTACCTCTTTCAGGGGTAACTAACCTAGGAGAAGACATAAGTTGTAGAGACGTACTTGTGATTCAAAATATTCTTTACATCTCCAAGCAAATAATAATATTTGTGCTATTTATAATATAAGATAGATTGGGTTAATAAATTCTGTATGGTAAATCCGCAGAGTATTGGTCCCATTGAGAAAGTAAAGCATTCATACGAATTGACCAGGAAGCATTTTGAAAGCGAATATCAGACAAATAAATCGTACAAAACAGTGTAGACAAATTTTGGTAGCCTATTAACGAAAACATTCACTACATGCACAGATAAAATGCTCATCCACTGAATTTCACACGAAACACAATTTTTCATAATTTCGAAAACTAAGAAATGAGACTGCCACGCAAGCACAGAAAAGTTTCCTTGTAAGTCGAGATATGGACATCACAGCTTAAATACAGTGCGTGCTCTGCTTTGCAGAATTTAATCAGTTACACGTGTACGAACGGGATGGAATGTGGATCTTCCCACACGTAAATCCATTTACGAGTGGGATAGAACTCTACGAGACACTGGAAGTTTCATTTCAGAAACAAACATCCTAAACAACATGTAACCGAAGAGACTGTGGATCAAGCGCGTCAGAAGCTGGAAGCTCACGTAAGTCAATTAAGTAGGTAGGCTTGTAGGGAATTGCAAGTTTCTCGTTCAACAGTTCACCACATTCTTTACAAGCATCTCTGTTCGCGTACTTAGGAGTAGAAACTCAAAGTCTTTCATCATATTAAACCAAACGATTTCCATAAAAGAACTGTTTTCGGTGCTGCGATGATTAACCATATCGATGAAAATCAGCACACATTGCGCTTTACGCTGTGGCGTCCACATCTCGACTGACAAAAACACAACTGATGCATAACCTGTCTTAATTCCGTTACTGCGCTTGCAGCGCAGGTGATGCACCAATGACTTTTCAAGTGTGACAGAATAAATTTCGGTAAGATTTTCTATTGATTCCGCATTACAAAATTATAACGTACAATTCTTCCATTATACATTGTTATTTAGCTCGGTCAACTTGTATTTATATCTTTATTTCTCTTGTTTCATTTTTTTAATTGTTATGACATTAATAATTGCAATTTTGTACTGTCTATTGTAATTGCTGCTTTGCCCTGTTATAGAAAAATAAATAAATAGGTAAATAAATAAATAGCAAATGAATGAACGAAAGAATAAATAAATAAAATAAATAAATAATAAATAATAAAATAAAATATCACTTCCAACATCATTCTGTTATCTTCTAAAATCAATATTTAAACGTGAAGGATCTATTAAATGTTATTAGTCATTTTTGATAACACACTAAGAATATTGTTTACTTTCAAATAACAGACACTGCTGTAAAATCATAGTGTTGAAGAGAGAAGTTGTAAGCTATGTTGCATTATGGATATTAACCCGCGCGTATCACGAGGATCTACTGAATTAGTGACTTCTATTCCCTTACTAGGGACTAAGCTCAAATGTTTCCACCGTTGCTCCTGGCTTTTAAAATATCTGAGATACATTAAGAAATTATCTCTCTTATGAAAAAACCTTTGAGACTTCGTCGATCGAAAAGTTGAATCTGCGACCCTAAAACTGTAAGCGGAAGAAGCTTCTATTTGGTTAAAAAATTTTAGTGAAAAATAAAGTCCCTCTTTGCCTTTCTATGTAATGACTAAAGACTCGTTAATTTGCAATACCATTTTTATATTTTATATTTTTAATCTTTATAGTTTTTGTCAGAAGAAGTATACTATGACATTTATCACATGACCTTATCTAAGAAACAAATTTAAAAAATAATCTATGCTGATTTGAATAAGTTGCCATTTTGTTTTACTTTCATAAATATATATTAATTTTGTGGTAATAATAATTCCTACGCAACATTCTCGGATGAATTGACTCGTAGATAAGCTACTGATATACATAGGAAATGTGAAAATTTGTATTTCCGTAAACATCAGTGGTGGTGGTGATGGTAATAGTGATAGTTGCAATAGCGTGGTGTTGGTTGTGCGAATAGGTATGATGCTATTGAGTTTGTAATGCTGCAATGTGTTCAATAAATATAGACATATTGAAATAGATTTGTTCGTATTTGGACTCTTTAAATGATGATCAGGCAACAAGGAAATAAGTGTTCATTTGCGAATACGTTCTACATTATTTCAATAGAGGAAGATTTAACATCTTTATGCTTACCAGTGTATTGTAATATTGCTGAGGCCTTTTAATGGACGCCCATGGAAATTCAATTACCTGAAATACATCACAGAAAATATATTTTACAAAATCTGTTTTCACAAATTACCTACATATTTGCATATTATGTATTAGAATTATTAGAAACGTTCAATAGTGACTTGTTCATCGAAGAAATTTCCACAGGCCCATAGCCAGAGGGGGGCCTAGGACGGACACTGCCCGTCCTGGGACATTTTTTACCCGACCTAGCATAGAGAGTCGAACTATATACGCTGAAACTTTCATCTTATAATAGAAATTGGAAACTTTATTTTTGTTCTAAAAATATCGAATATTCAATCTCAAAATACTCTCAAATCACAATAGAATAGAGAACATTAAGTGTTAGAAGTACAAAAGCAAGGTCGTAAATGGCATTGCGTCGCACTGCAGACATTCAGGCACTCCACAATGCATTCTAAACATTCTGTGAGTTTCGTGGTTACAGTTGGCTTGCTCTAGTTCAAAAGACGCTGTATTCTGTTTCGCATGTACTCAGTTTAATCTGAAAGAGACAAAGAGGCTATCCAAATTCAACGTTCCTGGTACACATAAACTTACTCTCGAATTTTGTGGAGTGAGTCTAGTTTGTTTTCTATGTACTCGTATTTATTCTGTTAGAAGAGTGGATTTTGTCTCCATTTTTTGTGTCAGCCGTCTTGTAACATGATGGGGAATATATCTTCAGAAATCATGTAAGGAATGCTTCAATAAAGAATAACTTAGTACCTCTAAAATGTTTGATACTTTACAATTTAAAACATTTTAAAAAAGAATTACATCGCAATTGAATAACAGAGTTTAAAATGTTGTACTTGGTACAATTAGGAAGAAATTGTAATAATTTTGACGACATGGTTACCGTTGACAAGAAAGCCAGTGCGTGAATAATTTGTGACTTCAACGTTGTGAGTAGAGGAGTAGACTACGTGCCAACACCTGGTTTCCCATTCTCCCTTCCTCATCTTCACCGTCATCATCCTCATCCATTCATACATTAAACTTACACATATAGTCATCCTATACACGACATAACTCTTCACAGATACACATCATGTATAGCGTGGCTCACCGAAGTGATGTACAAATTGAAAATGGACCACAGTCCTGCCAACTATCTGCAATATGCGGAACCAGAATCACGCAAATGAAGTGGGCAGGTATTAGATACACACACGTTGTAAGTAGAAACACGCACAATATGAAGATAATTTTGCCAAAATATTGCATTTATATTGGCAAAATATAAACTTATAAAATAATACAGGGCTATTCATAAGTCCTTGTAACATTTTAAAAATTCGTAACTACTAAACTACGCAACGGTTAACGAAAATTGTTACACTAAAATAAAGAGAAACTCTTCAAGTTTTGTTACGTACCTCACAGATGCTCAATGTGTCCACCTTTGCTAATACAGCATATATCCATGCGGTAATCCATCTCGCCCCATACACGCTCCAGCATGTCACGGTTGACCAGAGCCATGACAGCTGTAATACGGTGGCGAAGTTCCTGGAGATCAGCAGTGAGTGGAGGCAGATAGACAATATCCTTCACAAACCCCCACAAGAAAAAGTCACACGGAGTTAAATCCGGTGATCGTGATGACCACTTCATTAAGGCGTCATTTTCTCGTCCTGTGCGTTCGATCCATCTCTGTGGCAAATTTTGTTTAAGATACTCTTGCACATTGTCGTGATAATGACAGGGAGATCCACCTTCCTGAGGTCCACACCTGTGGAGTAACGGTCAGCACGTCTGGCCGCGAAACCAGGTGGCCCGGGTTCGATTCCCGGTCGGGACAAGTTACCTGGTTGAGGTTTTTTCCGGGGTTTTCCCTCAACCCAATATGAGCAAATGCTGCGTAACTTTCGGTGCTGGACCCCGGACTCATTTCACGGGCATTATCACCTTCATCACATTCAGACGCTAAATAACCTTAGATGTTGATAAAGCGTCGAAAAATAATCTACTAAAATAAAAAATAAAACCTTCCTGAGAGATGTAATCATTACTATCTTCATTTAGCAAAGGCATCAGCCATTTTGTAATATGTCCAAGTAAATCATACCAGCCACGATGGGCTCTACAATGAAAAATGACCCATAGGCTACACCTTCTCTTTCGAAATCACACAGAAGACATTGACCTTAGGTGAATCTCTCACATGCTTTGTGACTGCGCGGGAAATTTCAGTTTCCTATATGCGCACATTGTGCCGATTCACTTTTCCGGAAAGATGAGAAGTTGCTTCGTCGTGATGAATAAGTCAGCGAAACCGTCTACTTCAAATATTTGACGAGGTCCTTGCATATTCCAACATTCAAAACGATTGCTCAAGTTTAGTAAACGTCATTTTGCCGTTATTGATAACTATTAGCACCTAGCAATAAATTATGGCAATAAAGAGTGGGCTTTTCTTATTGAAAAAAATCTGGAGAGTTTCTCTCTCTCTCTCTATTGGCACAACAATTACCATGATCTGTCGCGTACTTAATTTTTTATTAAAGTTTAAAATGTTTCACGGATTTATGAATAACCCCGTAAATATTTCAATGCTAACATATTCGTTTCTAAATCACTTGATGCTGGTTATTTACAAAATAAGCGTTTAAGTATTAATAGTTTTGTTGCTATTTAATATAAAATTAAAATAGCCTATACAATATAATAGAATAAATCTATATAACTAAACAGTTTTTCAGCATCAAAAAATTGTTACCTGAATATTTGAACTAGGTAACTCGATATTGTAGAAAACAAAATAAAAATAGTTCTTGCATTGGCTGGAATCAACACTGGATACAATACAACATAAGTAACTTTTCTACATTTTCTGGAAAAATACGTATTACACCTTATATTAGTTAATATTGTCTTGTATCCGTGAAGTTGACAGCAAAATTTATTGTTAAAATCTATTTGAAACATTAATTTGTACGTATATAAATAGACATGGAAATATTGAAAAGACTTTCACTAGACTTGAAAGAATGAACAAGGTGGAATAGGAACCACTTATTTTGTTTTGGCTTCTCGAATTCATTGAAACTATGAGCTCAGTGACTCTAAGGGGAATTTGGAGATTTCTCTTGCCCTTATGAATCCCGGAATGTCGGTGGCTTGGGCAGGTTGGGCGTTTTCTGGAAAACACATCATCTATACTCTCCTTATATAATGTCTGAAAATTCCGGTTCAATGGTAGTTATAGAAATATTAAATGTCTTCCAATACATGAAGAAACTTGAATTTTTATGAAATATGAACACTTTACCAAGACATTTATCAAATACGAAACTTAATTATATTCTACACATGGTTAATCGTGGAAATGCTTGTTCCCATACCTCTAGTAGGAATAGTTCAGAATATGAAATTTCATAATTTGCTTTTCACCAAAGTAGTTATGTGAGTAATACACCCTTGGGCAAATTAATGTCACTGAACAGGTATATTTAGTTTTATAAGTAATTAAGTTCTAACAACTTGCTATTTCCCTCAAATTCTGCACCGCATTATTGATACCCATTGCTGAGATAGTTAATTGTAGTTATTGCTTTTATTGGTTATACTTGAAGTTTAGCAATTTGCTTGTGTTTATTTAGCAAGTACTCGTATATTACATTTAATCATTCATAATGGATATTGCACCAAAGAATACAAGTAAGGTCCTAACCTTCATGAATTTAGTAATATGACTCAGAGAAAGATAGCAGCTGAATGTAATGTAAGTTTGGGTTCTGTTAATATAATTGGGAGGAAAAATGAGATTGGATCCATTTCACCTCAAGGGATAGGACGATGTGTCCGAAAACAAAAAACATCCAAGAAAGATAATGCCTATCTGATCAAAACCAGCTAAATTAATCCTGAAAAGAACAGTTCTGATTTACACACAAGATTTAGAGGCTGCAGAGATGAAAATCGATGCTTGAACAATGGGTAAGCGGTTTCTAGAAGCTGGAAGGAAACCTCGAAGACCGATCAGAAAACAGCTATTAACGAGTCCTATGAAGAAAAAGAGATTGACTTGGGCTAAAAAATATCAGAACTGGACACAAGAAGAGTGGAGAAGTGTCTTATTTTCTGACGAAACTCATTTTGTAATGCAGGATTTGAACGTCTCGCATGTAAGGAGAAGCGATGAAGATAAAACACAAGCCGAAGCACATCAAACAGACGGTAATGTTTCCACAAAATATTATGTTTTGGGGCTGTTTTACATTCACAGGCACTGAAAGTTTTATTACTATTCATGGAATGATAAACAGCGACAAGTACACGCCAATTTTAGAGACAAGAGCCGCCCCAGAACTGAAGAGATTTGCAGAGGAACTGAACATTGAAAAGGCGATTTTCCAGCAAGACCTTGCTCCTTGTCATGCTTCGATGAAAGTGAAAGACTTCATGGCGTAAAATGGTTTTCAGTATTTGGATTGGCCTGGAAATTCACCAGTTCTCAACCCTATGGAGAATCTCAAGAAACGGATGAAGAAAATGGACTGCACCACTAAAGGAAAGATGATTTATGCTGTGATAAAGTGCAGTTTCATGATCCAGAAATAAATGAAACATGTAAGAAACTCATTTACTCTATGCCCAAACAACTGAAAATAGGTAATTAATTCCAAGAGTGGACACACAAATAGTAAAAACACTGCTCAGTAAAATGTAATATACCTATTGTAATTTTGTTAAATAATTTCAAAACATAAAATTATACCTCTGTTCACATTAATTTGCGCAAGATTGTATTTTCTGTCAGTCAGAAAGGTAAAGGTGACTTCTTCATATGCCATAAAGACGCATGAGGGCATGGAGATAGAACTGGATTCTTTCATAGCCCCAATATAAAAATGAGTGGTGTAACCAGCATCACGTTCCGACCTCATTTTTACCCCATACTTGACTTTACACAAGGCTAATTGGACCACAGGACCATTATGGAACTGACTCAAATCTGCACCTTGCAGTCCGTATCCATTTGCTCTGCCAACTAAGCTACTCGGCAGCTGTCATGTACCATAATCCACAATATTTCATATGAAATAAGTTAGTACTCACTGGTCTATTGTTTAGGCTCGTCTGGAGAATAATGTATAAATTTAAGAATTGGTCTCTTCGAAGAAGATATTCCCTGATTATCTTTGTTTCGGACTCAGAAAATGGAACAGGACCACCATAGTATTCATAATCGCACTTTCCTTTAGCCTCAAGTGGAACGGGAGTTTGATCGCCATTTTCTCCTTCCACTGAAACATAGATCATAATGTTAATCGTAGTATTCCCGTAACTGAAGATAAATGAGAAAAAGACAGTAACATTCACATTTCCCACCTAGAAGCTTCAAATAACTAAGGAAACGGCTAACAAGCAAACATTTACATGGAGGCAGACAAAAAAGTTATTTTGTTTTCTTTCGTCATTAATAATGTCAAAACAAGTAGGCCTACTTATAGAAATTGTGGTCAATCGAGCGCGATTACAAGGGCTTCCCGAAAGTAAGTTTCCCTGAGGCCGCTTGCAGAAAGGAAACACAATTTCATGGAAAGATTTATTGGAACAGATATAGCAACTGTTGATTTATTTCCCCACCGAAATTGAGACATTTGTCATACCATTGGATCAACAGAGAGGTGCAGTCGGCTGTTACACACTAGTTTCGATCCCACGGCAGACTTCTACCATACAGGGATACAAAAGTTGGTCCCATGGTATGAAAAAGTCTCAATTCCAGTGGGGCATATGTTGGAAAATGCTAACAATTGCTGTATTTGTTCCTGTACAACTTGGGAATTAGGAAGAACACATAAAGTGTTTGGTTAATCGTATAGACCTAAAAAGCTAGAATTCCGCCAAGATCATGAATAAAACTTACTGCAAGATGATCTAAATAAAGTGTATTTATGCCAGGTTTCACTTCTTTAGCACACATTCCCAATGTTCTAGATCCTAATATGTTTTTTTATGTATTTCCATGAAATTGTGTTTTCTTTCTGTAATCGGCCCCAAGAAAATTTACTTTCTGGACGATCCTCGTAATTGCGCTGAAGTAGCCAAAATTTGTATAAACACTTGTTTTGATATTATTAACATGGTTTTATATGCTCCCATGAGAATGTTTGCTTTGTGGAAACATCCTTCTGACTATCAAAGAACTTTCGGAATAATTCCTGGTAAGTTTTCATGAAAATAATAATCTAGGCATGCATTTTTTAAGATTTCTCTCAATTGATTCCTTTCCTCACTCGGTTGACATTGTTATCATTTTTATGGTTCTCTCTTACTCCAACAACACTTGAAGCGGATCCTGTTGCGTCGACTTCGGTATACATTCGCCCATTAAAAGCTAGAAATATTATTAAAATATGTTTAAGAAGAAAACTTGATCATCCAACTCATCTTCTAATATAAAGAATTTAATGTTTTGAATATGAAGCAAATTTATATGTATACTATTTTGAATTACTACCATAAATATCAAATTAATTTGTATCATCCGATCATGGCCACAACACAAGAAGATACAATATTTCGCTCGCCCTCATTGAACCAAAATGTAAGACTGAAGTAAGTCTAAGACACAGTTCTAATTACGGTCCAAGATTGTATAATGATTTTATAAAGAGGAATCGTAAACTAGAATTATTAAACAATACATTATTACAAAAACAAGTCATTAAACTGTTTCTTTAATTATATTCATCATATAAATTCTTATTCTTTATATTTTGTCACTTTAACAATGCCGTATTCTTACTTAGGCCCTGTTTCTTCAACCTTTGTTAAAATGCACCTAACCTAGCGTTAAGTAACTGTTACTTAAAAGTATAAATTGCTATTAAAATATTGCGATTCTTCAATTTTATATTTTACATTTTAACATTCTGTTTGTTAACTCTCTGTTAGGACCAGAGATTCTAGAGTTTAATCATAACCTATAACCAAGTACATAGTTTCAATTCTGTTTTCTGAATTCTTATAATTGTGACTCTCGTTTGTTTCCGTTGATCGATTCAGGTTTGATTTATGCTTCTTTCCGTCGTATGTATCGCAATAGTTTGGAGCGGTGTATTGGTATTGCTGTTGTGAAATGGAAAACACTGGAACAAAAAGAAATCGTGGGACTAATTTCTCTTCGTTCGAGAGAACCTTCCGCTGGAAATAATTTCGCATTATAAACCAATTTACGTTGAAAGCGAAAAGTGACTCTTGGCTGAAAATAGCCTATACCTTTGTATGAACTTCTGTTCTGTCAAATCACAGAAATCATCCGCTCTGTTTATGTATTCATGGATATAATTTTCTAAATAATCCAGATATAAAAAGTTCAGCATCTAACGCACCAGCCATATTGAATAGTTCTATGCAAACAGAGAGTTAAACGATTTAACTGCATGAAATTGGGCAGTTAAATTAACATGATATTTAACAGCCTGTTATTACTAACAGTAATTGAAGAATTGCTTCAACGGTTAAGTTTAGAGTTAAAATGGAATAACACACTGTTATAATTCAACAACATTTGAAGAAATAATGTCCAAAAGTTAAGCATAATAAGAAAAGGAGAATAAGGAAGGATCTGGGGTTTATGTGATCACTGTAAATACTTATCAAGGAGTGTAACTCTGCGTACGTGTTCAGGCAAGAGCACTGCCAGCTTAAAGTATGCTTATGATCGAAGGTAAACAAGCAGAGCTCTTGTACCACCTCTTAGACAGCATGTCACGATACAGTGTACCTGTTAGGTATAACCACACTCGATATTCATTCATTCATTGTATTCTGCCCAAGGGTAGGTCTTTCACTGCAAGCCCAGCATTCTCCAGTCTTTCCTATTTTCTGCCTTCCTCTTTGTCTCCTCTTATGATCTACGACCTCTTTTTTTTTTCTTCTTCTTCTTTTAAGAATGTGATCTACAAATTTTGGTATTTCTGCATACGTATTTTTCCAGTAAAAAGAAACAGATTCTTTGCATACCAGATAAGCTTTTGATTAATTTTTACAATGTTTTGTGTAACTCTGACACTTCAATAATAAAATTTTTCTCCTACCTCAATTATGCTTAACTTTTGGACACTAGTGTATAAGTAATGTTTGTTTTTTTTTTCATTTCTTTAATTTATGTGTAATTACAGTTAACAGTTTAACCACAGTTTATTATTATTATTATTATTATTATTATTATTATTATTATTATTATTATTATTATACCCAACTTCAAGCATCTTGGTTTTTCGGATGTGACCCAGTTACAATTTTCTTTATACAACAATTTGTAATATGTATTTGAATATGAGATTGGTAAGCAATTTTGAATTTGGAAGAATATTCATATACGAGTATTACAATAGTATTGTAAAATCCTTGTTAATGTATGTAATTTTTGCTTGCGATAATAAACAATCTTATCTTATCAATCATACTTCTTAAGTATATACCAGTTGTATACCAAGGACTGTATTTGTATCTGAAGTCAGACAACTTTAGTGAGGACACTGTAGAAGATATTGAAGATCATGATCTCGTATAGGACTTATGGAAATGGAGATGTAATAGCTCTCTATGTATATTTTTTATCAATTCTTTTCTATAAAAACGTTTCAACATTTGCAAAAAATATAATGCTTGACAGCGAATTCCGAATTTTTAAATTTCATTCGTAACAAAAGCTTTAAAATTATTTCACAATGAATAGTCGCTATTCAATATATTTGACATTATTTTGACAAGGTTTTAAGAAAGAAAACCTTTTTAGAAGTTGAATTTACAATACCCGAAAATACATATATAATAACAACATAAACGTGGACGACTCAGTTCTAGAATGAAAGGCTTGAAAATTACATACAAGCATAACATTACTTCGAAGATTTTCATAGTATGATTGTTTCGAAATTTGTATGTTATTTCTGATGTATGTTGGTTAATCGCGTTAAAACACTCTGGCTTTTATCCGAGTATACAAGAGATGTTTAGAAATTGGAAGGTATAATGTTTGTGACAGAGGAAGTGAAAATCATCAGCGAAGATGACACCATTGCCATGTCGAGTATATAAAACGCTCATTCCACTGCGATATTTGTATCTTTTTCAGAAATGTGTTTTAAGTATTACCGGTATGTGAATTTAAAATAGAAGCTTGTATTCAAAGTTCTTCAAAATATGAAACGAATTCTGTTGTTTGATTTCATAACGTGAAATAAAATGCAGTCAAAATGTACAACTTTCATCTGACAACAAACAGTGGATGATGTAGTGGCGTCGTAAATATTATTTCATAAAAATAAATTCAAAACATGTAACTTCAACTAATACAATTTTGGATACTACATTTTAGAACGCAAGGAGTTATTTTCTGGTTGATTTTATGACTCATAAAAATTATCAAATTAAATGCGGAATATTGCTCAACACCAAGAAGCTCCATATGTATCATTCATCACCGACTGCAGAACTGTAGCTCCTCAGAGCGATTGCTTTACTCCACTTTCTTACCCCACCCACCTTTTCTACCAGTGCGGTCATGATGTTCTAGTTACGCTCGGCTGCATCAACATTCATTCTCGCGGCGGCAGGTATACAATACGCTATCAAGAATTATAAATGAACAGATAATAAAATCCGTAGGAACACATCTTTAGAAAGTAAGAGAAAAATGAATGAGGGAAATAAATTAAAAGACGTGTAAAATAAATTTTAAAATGTATGTGTGCATATAATGTAAGAAGGTCTACCTATGTATATATCGTCGTATTACTAGTAAAACCGATTAAATCCACTTTTGTGTAAAATATGTTAAGTTCTGTCCCCGACTTATCTTTCCGTGCTCTGTATTGTACTAAAATGAAATGTAAGTCCGAAATGTTGCATGCAGGCAACAAACAAATTACTTTATTTGAAGAATTTATTATAATTTTTCGTGCATTAATAAAGTTTTAATTCCTATTTTTAAAAAACTTGTATTACTGGTCTTAACTGATTTTACTAGTAATAGGACGATAAATAAATTGTACGTTGATAAGTGAGTGATAGTTATATGACCGGATGTCAATGCTGTCATTCAACATTGTAACGTACTCCAGCCAAATAAATAAATAAATACATAAATAAATAAATAAATAAGTAAATAAATAAAGAAGTAACAAAGTAAATAAGTAAAAAGTAAATAAATAAATAAGTAAACAAATAAATAAATAAATAAGTAAATAAATAAGTAATAAAGGAAGTAAATAAATAGGCCTAAATAAGTAAGTAAATAAGAAAACAAAAAACAAACAAATAATAAGCGTACTGCAGTTTAAAGAGAACTGGAACATGGCAAAATCTAAACCCGTGAAGGAATACTACTTCCAAAGGAAATAGGAATATGATTATTTTGTTGTTGAAGACGAAAGAATTGCTTGTTTACTGTGTCCCATCCAATTTATTTCTACTCGTAATTCCACTATTAAACACATTTCAACAAAGTCCATATTAAGAATTATGGAATGTACAAACTTTCGGGTAAGTTCATTATTACGAACTGTATATTGATTATTTATTTATATACTGTAAATTTAGGATGTCACTCATTGTGTTTATTTTGAAATGAAATTAATAGTGACTTTCAATGTTCATTACTTAAATGCTATATATTTATGTTTCCATAGGTGATGACAGGAGAAAAGTTTTCGAAAATCTAAAACAGGTTAAGTGCAAAGAAATCTCAAGGAAACTACCGACAGGAAATGTAGCATAATTGTAAACCTTGAAACGAGATAATGCATTATAAAAACAATGAATTTATTACAATTCTTTTTGAAAATTACATGCCGCCACTGATGGATCTTTGACGGCCAGAGAATGTAAATAATTCTACGTGGAATTCGATCATCCCCAATAGAAGTGGAGTGAGGCTGACATATTTCCCCTACTTAAGAGTTCTGCAGGCCTGATTCAGAATGAAGACAGGGACTGCGACACGTAACGCCTGCTTATTTCAAAGTAACACAAATAGAGAGACACACAATGCAGCAGTTGTTGAAGATCTCCAGATAGGAAGTTGTAGACCATTCCGCTCGCAGTTCAGATATAGGTTTAGACATTTTCTATTTGATATTGCATTCTAAGTGAGATCTGTCAGCAAGAAGTTTTAGGCAGGCAAAAAGATGGTAAATGTAACCATTATTTTGGTACATGCGCACTAGATAGAGTTGCGTGACATTGGAACATTATTACTTGCAGCCAGTCTTTATTTTCACAGTGGTGGTTGAGGTAAAAAGTGAAGGTGTTTGTTATGAGTTACGGTCTCAAAATATCTCACTTTCAGCTTAAACTCCAACTTTGAGAACAGATGAAGTCAAATAGGGCTAAATCTTTTATGTTCGGAGGATATGGAGACAGACATATTTTTCGAATAGTAAACACATTTGTTTAGTGTGAGTGAACCACTAAAGTAAAGCATTAAGGAAGTAAGAGTCTTCAGTCTCATGATAAACTACATACTAATAAGCAGGGAAAGGATTTATATGTAAATACATATTTACTTATAAAGCTAATATAATTTATATTTTGCATTATCTTTATGTTTCACAATGTGTAGGGTTGAAAAATCCTACTTTTATTTTCCATATTTTTCCATATTTTAGAGTTTAGTACATATTTTCGTTAATTTCCATATATTTTCCATATTTCATATAAAACAGTCCATATTATATTAGGTTTAACAATAAAACAAAACAAAATTCCATTAACTTTTAAAAATACATTTCAACAATAGAGATTTAAACACATGTTCAGTAATCCCTTTAACATCAGAGTTATTTGAAAATTAGCAGTCCTATCAACAATGGGAAAGTAAGTTACAAAACTGTATTAATTTAATTTAAAATTTTTAACAGACTTCAGTTGTGCAGCTCAACAGTTAAATGCCAGTCAGAGTACACATAGGTTCAGTTTTGTAAATCATACTATAAAGACGGTAAATATGCCAAAAGTACGTCATTCAGTCAATTTAAAATCAAAACTAACAAGTTACATTTCAGAATTTAAAGAAGATGGTTTATCAACTGACAATAAAATATTATTTTGTAATTTGTGTCAGTGTGCAGTATCATCTACACAAAAGTTCCTGGTGCAACAACACATTACAACTAGTAAACATCAGGCCAACAAACAACTAAATTCCAAGCAGAGACAATTGTTTTTAACACAACCAACAACATCGAATGTAAGATCTGAGTTTAACATCGACCTGTGCCGTTCTCTCATCTCTGCTGATATTCCTCTCTACAAACTAAAGAATAAGGTCTTCAGGGAATTCCTTGAAAAATATACTCAACATACAATCCCGGATGAGTCAACACTTAGGAAGACGTATGCTCCATCCATCTACGATGAGACAATACAGAAGATAAGAGATGAAATTAAAGATAGTTCAATTTGGGTTTCCATTGATGAGACTCCCGACAAAGAAGGTAGACTTGTTGGTAATGTAGTTATCGGTTTGTTAAGTGAACAATATTCTGAACGAATTCTTTTACATTGTGATGTTCTAGAAAAGTGCAATAACAAAACTATAGTTAAACTGTTCAACGAAGCTATGGGTATCCTGTGGCCAAAGGGTATTATGTACGATAATGTGTTATTCTTTATTAGCGATGCTGCCCCTTATATGGTCAAAGCTGGACAAGCATTATCTGTTGTATATCCTAAATTGACTCATTTTACTTGTGTGGCGCATGCATTTCATCGTGTGGCAGAAGTGGTCAGAGACAATTTCCCTAAAGTAGATTTGTTGATTTCATCAGTGAAAAAAGTATTTCTCAAAGCTCCCAGTAGAGTTAACGTGTTGAAAGAAATGTACCCTGAAATTCCATTGCCACCAAAGCCAATTTTAACTAGATGGGGTACATGGCTAGAAGCAGTTGAATATTATGCCGAACATATAGACTCTATTAACAATGTTCTCCTTGCATTGGACTCTGAAGATGCAGTCTCAATTGATACTGCGAAAACAGTTACCTGTGACATAAGTGTGAAGAATGACTTAGCTCACATTCAGCATACATTTTCATGCATCATAAAAACGCTCAAAAGTCTCCAAAATAGGCACCTTTCACTATCTGAAAGTTTTGAAATTATAAATAGTACTGTGGAACAACTGAATCGTGGTAGAGGTAAAGTTGCAGATGCAGTAAGAGCTAAGGTGGACACTGTACTTTCAAAAAACCCTGGATATGAAGAACTACAAAAGGTTGTTGCTGTGATGAGTGGTGAATCAACAGTGAAGATTAACTTGGACTTATCCCCAGCAGACATTGTGAAATTGAATTATGTACCAGTTACTTCTTGTGACGTCGAACGCTCTTTTAGTCAGTATAAATCTATCCTCAGGGACAATAGAAGAAGATTCACTTTTCAGCACTTGAAAGAAATGTTTGTAACCTATTGTTATGGTAACAGACAATAAAAATTGTGTTTTGTTGAAACTACATTGGAAGATAAGGTACGTCCATTATATTTTTTGTTTAGTTTGATTAAAATGTACCAATATTTAACGTACATAGTCATTTTTTTATAATTTTAAGTCCATATTTAATTCCATATTTTGGTAAAAATCCATATTTAATTCCATATTTTGGTAAAAATAACTACATATATATTTACATATTTCATATATTTTTAGTCCATATAAATCCGTTCCCTGCTAATAAGTAGAGCAACCTACATTATGCTTTATTTTTTTTATAATTATGCCTTATCTTTTTTCAAATTATGATTTATTATGCTTTATTTTAAATATCTTTTAACATAAATAATACGTAATAATGTATTTTATATCAATAAACTTAAGTCAAATACTGTTTATGTATATCATCAAACTGAATTTTTTTTGTCACTAATGTTAGTTTGCAGGATAGGTATTAAGTATATAAAAGAATACACTGTAAGCAATCTAGTCATGAAATGAATGAAAATTTAGTCATCCTTGTCACTGTCACTGGCACTCTCCAGATGAACAACACCTTCTTGAAGTTGATTTTGATTAATTGCAAGTTGTGAGACTGTAGATTTTCTTCTGTCAGACATGACCGTTTAGAGTTCAAAATCCAATTGAGAATAGAAAAGCTTTTTTCAACTGAAGCAGTTGATGGAGGACTCATAATTGCCTTCATTGCCAGCTTACTTAGGATAGGAATCTTGGTGGAATGTTTCTGCTAGAAGGATAAGGCAGAAGTTGAAGACAAATGTTCTCCATGTACCATTGCTGCATATGTTTATATTTCATTCACTGGAACATCAATGGCATAGAAACTTTTCAGTTTCGGTAATAACCGAAGAAATATTCTCAGCAACAGCTAAGGTTGGTTCTAAATTCTGAACTTCCTTCCAGAAATTTAGAGCAGGATGACTTTCATTCACATATCCTGCCAATTTTTTACACGTTGCACCTGAACTTTGAACCATCTGAAGAACTGATGGTAAGAAAAGCCAGACTTTTATTGCATCTTGATTATCTGATTCCAAAACCTGTATTTGATTGCAGAGTCCATAAAAAATTTTAGATATAGCTCTGAGTTGAAGTACAAGTTCTTTATTTTCAACCAGTTGGTTTAAGTTTGTTACAGCAGCACAGTCTTCACCATCTTCCAAATCAAACCAATGTTTGACTGCATTGAAATTGATGCAATGATATTTTCCTGCCTTCAGTCATGTCCCCCAGCGAGTTATTACAGGAACTGGACGTAGAACAAAAATGTTCCTGCTTCTTTTAGGCAGTCCAACAATCTCTCCCTTTTGGCTAAAGTTTTCGCTAAAGCAGCCTTAACAGCTGCAATGAATTCATCAGCTATTTTTAGTAAAAATCTAATCTCTTCAGCACAAAGATGCAATACGTGAGCCCAACATATAGAATGTAAACACGTTCACTTTATTATTTATTTGTCTGTCTGTCTGTCTCCTGCCTGCCTGCTTATTTATTTTTATGTCTATCTATCTATCTATCTATCTATCTATCTATCTATCTATCTATCTATCTATCTATCTATCTATCTATCTATCTATCTATCTATCTATCTATCTATCTATCTATCTATCTATCTATCTATCTATCTATCTATCTATCTATCTATCTATCTATCTATCTACCTATCTACCTATCTACCTATCTATCTATCTATCTATCTATCTATCTATCTATCTATCTATCTATCTATCTATCTATCTATCTATCTATCTATCTATCTATCTATCCATCCATCCATCCATCCATCCATCCATCCATCCATCCATCCATCCATCCATCCATCCATCCATCCATCCATCCATCCATCCATCCATCCATCCATCCATCCATCCATCCATCCATCCATCCATCCATCTATCTATCTATCTATCTATCTATCTATCTATCTATCTATCTATCTATCTATCTATCTATCTATCTATCTATCTATCTATCTATCTATCTATCTATCTATCTCTCTGTCTCTGTCTATCACACCTGTGGAGTAACGGTCAGCGCGTCTGGCCGCGAAACCAAGTGGCCCGGGTTCGAATCCCGGTCGGGGCAAGTTACCTGGTTGAGGTCGTTTCCTGGATTTTCCCTCAACCCAACACGAGCAAATGCTGGGTAACTTTCGGTGCTGGACCCCGGACTCGTTTCACCGGCATTATCACCTTCATTTCATTCAGACGCTAAATAACCTAGATGTTGATAAAGGGTCGTAAAATAACTCAATAAAATAAATATATCTATCTATCTGTCTGTCTGTCTGTCTGTCTGTCTGTCTGTCTGTCTGTCTGTCTATCCTGGCAGAGTTAAGACCATACGGCCTTCTCTTACACATAGGCCTACACTTTCATGTGAATTAAAATATTATTTTCAGGTTTGTAGTTCCACCTTTAGAAAACTGTAACGAGTGAACTGTATAAAACATAGTGGAATAAAATTGTTTCCTTTACAGTGCATTGAATGTATTTTACTTACATCCCCAGTTGTAACCGAAGTTTCTATCAATATTCACACCAGTGCATCGTGAATGTTCACTGCCATAGGGATGCGCATTTCTATTCTTTCGGAATACTTTTGGCTGTAGGAATGGAAAAGAAATCATTACATATTTTAACGTAGCTAAGAGTATTTTAGATGCACAAAATCGTTCCCTTTAACCATTACGTATCTGTGTAAGCCAGATGGTTATTCTTAATTAATTTGGGGAGCTTTTCCGTCATAACAGTAGACATACTGATACGTAATAATTATAAGGGTACTTCTGTGATATGCAATCAACATGACGATTCTCCAGGTAATGGAATATAAACCATCAAAAGTCCATGATCTTCACTTGAAGACAGCGATAAAGCTGGTAGACTTTAATGTAGATCTACATCACTGTCGGCTTGAGTGAGGCAGGATTTAATCATAATCTGTCTTTTGCACCTATCACTAGAGAAGAGATTGTGATTTAGAAATTTTCACGCAATACAAGTGTTCACATCACTGACGCTAAAAAAAAGAAGGGATTTTGATCATCTTTTCTGTCCGTCCATTTGTTCACAGCGATTTCTCCTAAACTATTGAAAACATTTTCTTCATTCATTATCTGACAGTCATTTTATCTGGATGATATACAAAAAGTATAAAAATTTAGTAAAAAAATTAATAAATCTTTATTTCAAATCAGAAACACAAAACGGCTATGAACTCGAATTGACACAAACTCTTCTTAATTTTGTTTCTGTCTTAAGATTAAGAGATTTGTAATATATTAATCAATTTTTATTTATAGAATAATTATTTACTATATCAACTACGCCAACCAGGCCGACGGTGTTGTTCCTGAATCACGTATGTAATTTGTAACCGTAAACGAAAGCTTGTAATATCTCTTCACTACTCTTTATTGTTTTATTGTTCCTGAATTATATATTAATTTGAAACTGAAGCCCAGAATTGATTTTATCAGTCTACTATTGATTATATTTTTAAAGTCATTATATTTAATTCGAAACGGTTAGATATTTCTTGTATAATAGGCCTATATTTCGCAGTGGTTATTATTCTTCCAACATCTAATTAATCTTTAAATGGAGTCTTTCTTTCATACATGCTTCTACATAACCCATATAATTTGTAACTGTGACCATTGTTTTGTATTATCACTTTACTATCGTTTATTGGTTATAAAATATGTATCTTGATGCCAACTGTAAACCTAATATACCTTAGGGTGAAATAGGGTTTGTAACATTGGATAATAAAAAAGTACTTCTGAGGACGTGTTGATTAGACCCTACACAAAGTACAAAATACAAAGCGTTCACCCGGAAACAGGTTTCGCTCAGGTGACTGCGTCAATCTTTTACTGTTGTAGATCGGACGCGACGTAGGAAAGTTTTGTGTTGCGCATATGGACAGATAACATCGGCTGAATGGACGTCAAGATCGGGGATTTATTGTGAGACTGACTTCCATTCAGTCCAGTTGAGTTTAGTTCGTGACAATGCAGTACACATTAGAACAGCGGCTCTTCATTTGAGAAGCTCATTTCCAAAAGGTACCAACATCTCCAAAAAAAAAATCGAAAATGAGATAGCAGGTGGCATCACATTTCGGAACCACAATCTATAAGATGGTACAAGCCAAAAGGTACCATATTCATGTTAAATTATATCTTAAAATCTAGCCTTCATTGCAATAAGTACCAAATCCCAGCTGATTTCTCTGTCAAAAGATGTCACACCCGTAGAGTCAATTATTTGTTTCGAAAGTCACACGATACATGATGGCGGTTGACTTAGGACAGGATAGCTATTTACTAGTTTAATTTTTCGACATAATATTGTTTCTTGTCTGTTATATTTAAAAAAGTAGCAATAGATGGGTTCGGGTCTATCTTCTATCTGATTAATACTGTGGCTATCCTGAACAAATTAGTACATAGAGGAAGAACGTGTTGAAGCCATATACGTGGAAGAAAAATGTTGCGAAAATGAAAAAAAATATAATAAAAAGTCCAATGTTCAAGCAAATGAAAGTTGCTTGCATGATAATGCTTTCTGTAATGCTGGTAGTTTGACAGTGATTGTAAACAGCTATGATCTAATACAGAACCAACCACTACCCAAAACCAGTATTGGACTGGCATATTACTCTAGACAGATATGGTATTATATTTTTGGAATAGTGATTGTTAGGAATAATGAAAATATTTCCCTAAATACTAATCAATTTTATCGATGGTTGGAAACCTAAAGGCATAGAGGTCTACAATACGTTTATTCTCTGATGGCTGTTCATAGAAAAATGAGAACCACTGTAATCTTTTTATGTTCTGTACAATTGTATATCACTTTGGTTTAAAATGGAATGATTCTTCCCGGTAAAGAGGTACTCAAGCATACACGCAGATAGGGCTTTTTGGTTGGTCAGGAAAAAGTACGGAAAGAAACAACTCTGTCTTAATTGAAAGTAAGTGAGGCTAAAGGATAACTGAATCGTTTATTGTAAAAACACCACAACCGACGTTTTTTTACAAAATGCGTTTTTGTGGATTTTTATTGTCAATATGAAGGCTCATCTTTTGATATAAAAACCTTACATCTCGCATGATTGCAACATGTAAAAAATTGGACAAGAAATATGCATTTGTTGTAAAAACTCTGTAACTACCATCACATATGGTGTTTTTCAAATAAACTAGTCTGCCACATTAGCTAACAGCAGTACTGTCGCAAACCAACAGCTGATTCCAGTCCCAGCTGGATCAGTATTTTGTTCTGTCTATTGCTGATTAAGTGTTGTCCTTACCAGTATTATCTGTTTTGAGTATTTTGTTACAAGATGGTTAGTTCAAGTGATGAAAATGTTGCTAATGAGGATAGTAAAGTGCGTAAGAAAAGAAAAAGGGACGTTAGGAATGATGAAACGTACAAAAGAAACATTATAAAGAAGGCAAATTTAAAAGGAAAATCTTACACAACCTACAAAGGGACTATTAAATCTGAAGTTCAAATTGGCCCAGATTGCAAGTAAGTAAATGGTGTGAATATTTTAGAGCTGTAAGAACATGATATAGTGCTAGTACTTACTGGCTTTTAAGGAACCAGGAGGTTCATTGCCGCCCTCACATAAGCCCGCCATTGGTCCCTATCCTGAGCAAGATTAATACAGTCGTCTCTACCATCATATCCTACCTCCCTCAAATCCATTTCAATATTATCTTCCCATCTACGTCTCGGCCTCCCCTAAGGTATTTTCCCCTCCGGCCGCCCAACTAACACACTATATGCATTTCTGGATTCGCCCATACGTGCTACATGTCCTGCCCATCTCAAATGTTAAAGTTAGTATTGAATAGATTAAGAAGTAAATAATTCATATATTTTATCCAATATTTATAGCTACTAATATTCACCCTATGTGGTTAATTGAAGAATATGTCAACATTTTTCGGATTGAAATTTGGTTTAATTCACCAATGGATCCAATAACAACTGATGCTAAGATAATGGTTCACATGAATATACTTGTCTGGATTTAATGTTCCTAATTATGTCGGGTGAAGAATACAATGCGTGCAGTTCTGTGTTGTGTAACTTTCTCCAGTCTCCTGTAACTTCATCCCTCTTAGCCCCAAATATTATCCTAAGCACCTTATTCTCAAACACCCTTAATCTCTGTTCCTCTCTCAAAGTGAGAGTCCAAGTTTCACAACCATAAAGAACAACCGGTAATATAACTGTTTTATAAAGTCTAACTTTCAGATTTTTTGACAGCAGACTGGATGATAAAAGCTTCTCAAACGAATAATAACAGGCATTTCCCATATTTATTCTGTGTTTAATATCCTCCCGAGTATCATTTATATTTGTTACTGGTGCTCCCAGGGATTTGAATTTTTCCACCTCTTCAAAGGATAAATTTCCAATTTTTATATTTACATTTCGTATAATATTCTCGTCACGAGACATAATCATATACTTTGTCTTTTCGAGATTTACTTCCAAACCTATCTCTTTACTTGCTTCAAGTAAAATTCCCGTATTTTCCCTAATCGTTTGTGGATTTTCTCCTAACATATTCACGTCATCCACATAAATGAGCAGCTGATGTAACCCGTTCAATTCCAAACCCTCTCTGTTATCCTGGACTTTTCTAATGGTATACTCTAGAGCAAAGTTAAAAAGTAAAGGTGATAGTGCATCTCCTTGCTTTAGCCCACAGTGAATTGGAAACGCATCTGACAGAAACTGACCTATACGGACTCTGCTGTACGTTTCACTGAGACACATTTTAATTAATCGAACTAGTTTCTTGGGAATACCAAATTCAATAAGAATAGCATATAAAACTTCTCTCTTAACCGAGTCATATGCCTTTTTGAAATGTATGAGTAACTGATGCACTGTACCCTTATACTCCCATTTTTTCTCCATTATCTATCGAATACAAAATATCTGATCAATAGTTTATCTATTACGCCTAAAACCACACTGATGATCCCCAGTATTTTAACTAATCAAAGAATATATATTATTTTAATGTACCGAAGTACATATGATATTTCCATGCAGATATTCTGCGTCATCATACGATGAAAGAGTAATGGAACGGAGAAAAATTCTCTCCGGCACCGGGATTTGAACCCGGGTTTTCAGCTCTACGTGCTGATTCTTTATCCACTAAGCCACACCGGATACCCATCTCGGTGTCGGACAGAATCGTCTCAGTTTAAGTTCCAACTCTTGGGTTCCCTCTAGTGGCCGCCCTCTGCACTACGTCATAGATGTCTATGAACGTAGGTCTGAAGTCCACACATGTGCTGAGGTGCACTCGTTATGAGTGACTAGTTGGCCAGGATCCGATGGAATAAGCGCCGTCTTAAATCACGAAGTGATTTATGCATATCAACTTGGAACTTAAACTGAGACGAGTCTGTCCGACACCGGGGTGGGTATCCGGTGTGACTTAGTGGATAAAGCATCAGCACGTAGAGCTGAAAACCCGGGTTCAAATCCCGGTGCCGGAGAGAATGTTTCTCCGTTCCATTACTCTTTCATCGTATAATCAAAGAATTTTGTAGTCCTGATAAGAAAAATTTATGTTGCAGCAGAAAAGAAAAAAAAAAAAAACATTTTTTTTTATGATTTTAACTGCAGTTTTTACATAGATTATAAAGTTTGTTAATACTTATTTTCATTCAGTCTAATACTTGGAAAAAGGCAATGCTTTGCTTAGTTTCAGTTTGTTTGTTGGAAAACCCCATAACATTCTAATTAATTTTTTTTGGGGGTGGGGAGACTTCATGTATATTATAAAACACAAGTCATTGTGAATAAACCTCATATTTAGCGGTTAATATCACTTGTTAAATACATTTTGACAATTAAAATAAAATTAATGAAACTAAACAGTTTTTATTGGTTTCCAAAAAGTTTTATTTTTGTCACTTGTGTGGTTGTAGAAATAAACGATTCAACTTTATATTGAATCTTTTTTATACAGGAAGTTCTTTTTGTGAACACAGGCTATTAAAAAGGGGAAATAAATTTGAGAAGATTTTAGACCTACTTAAAGAAGTTCAAAGTCAAAATCACATTCATGAAGCTAAGAAAAAGTTTGCAATTCACTTTATAGAAGACGTGGGATATACATTACATCAGTTGACTTACTAAAGTGAAGCTGTAAATAAAAATCACTTGAATGGAATCATGACAGAAGTGATAATGAAGTAGTTAATGAGGATGTTACAATAGAGAGGTAAATGTAATTTGAAAATATTGTAGGCTCTAAGTATAATTTAGTTAATGTTTGTCTACATTATAATTCAAAACATAAATTGCTAATTTTAATCAGCTAGGTCCTAATATCCATCACTTCCATGTCAAAAGGTACCACCTCCTTTTTAAAATATGCAATAAAGTCTGAACAGCACAATCAATAATAGAAATACTTTGCAGAATCTTAACTTATTCATCCACCTTAAATTCAGGTCTGCAAAATGTACAGTCTCAAGCTAATTTTTTTGTTTCTTCTAAAATTATACTTTTTGAAGTTGGTAGTTTTTGGAAATGAGCTTCTCATTTATGATATGTACATTACGAAGAAATCGTACAAAACGTGTCTTGCTATATTTCTAAGGCAATATCCCGACGTTCAATAGCCATTTCAATCAACAATCCAGCATTTGGTGTAAAGGGTGAAAGAAGCTGGATAATATTAAATAAAAGAAGAAGATGCATCAATGTCGTTCTAACTGAAGTAAAATCCTAGGCTAGAACAGTCTTCCACGACGTTGTTAAGAAACGTAGCTCAGTAGGCAGGTGTATCCAAGATACTAGCCTGGAAAGCGGCGAAATTGTTGAAACTGAAGTTTCTGCTCGATCCTGGGAAAATTTACAAGTTCTTTCCTCAGCAATCGCGTTCGATCTATAACAGTAAAACGTCGATGGCATTTACCTGAGCGAAACCTATTTCCTGGTGCACGCCTTGTATATGACATGGTACCTGTAGTTTGACTTCCGAATTAACTCATTCTAGCCTAAATTTTACCACTCTCTGCTTCGTTTGAACTCTTGATATTTGCATTTACAGGAAAGCACGGACATCAATAGGCTACTGAATGCACATTAAACGTTTATCATATATTAACAGTATATACTCACCCTCAACGATTCCGGAAATAAATAAATAGCTTCAGTGGTGAAATTGAATCCATGAGGATTTCCTATAGGCATAAAATACCAGTCGAACTCTGTCAAGAGAGGAACTTTGACTTCGCAATCTTCGAGAAGACTATACATCATGTGTATCATGCAGGAAGGCAGGTAATATCCCATAGGATCTACACCTGAAACGAAATTTATACAGTTGTAGAGGACAAAGACTTTCCATACCGAATACAGATAGCTATTGAAATTTACAAGATAGGGAGTGTCATTTATGATTAATAGAGACGGTTTTATCTGACATTCTCTCACCAATTCGCAATAATCGCTAATTTATGAATGTATCTCAAAGAAATGCAACATAATTTTATTATTCTCTGGTATGGTGTAGAACAGCAAATTTCTTGTTGTTGCTCTTCTTAGTAAGGTTCAGACTCAAAAGTAGGCTCCACAAGGTCGAGGAGGTCTTGAAGCGATCAGTGGCGTTGTACAATCTACTGTGGTTCCATGGAACGAACCGTATCGGAAGTAGGTGTCTGCTGTAGGTTTGTTGTTACAAACTTGTGGTTAAATTACATACCTACCAACTTTCACGCGTAATGCGCAAGCCACCCGGAATTAACTCAAAACTTGCACTCTTCCGCATTTGCACGGTTGTCACATAATTTTCGTCTTTAATGTTATATTTTCATCCTGTTATTATTATGAACGTATCTCATGTGTTTGAAGAAAATTGACTGTTTTCTTAAAATACTTCAAGGTAAGAGAAATATATGTACAACTTACAGTACTGCAGAAAACCTTTGTTATGTGACAGTAATATATAGGCGATACTATTACTTCTATAGTGCCGTACTGACGAAGAAGATTATTCACGTTTATATTTGTATAACCTTAAATGAAAAGCGAAGTGGCGTCTGCGGGCAAAGTGGATAAATTATCCGCTTTGCCCTGCCACCTTTATTTGACTATATAAGTGTCAGCTGTATTTTTGTATTGTAACTTTATTACAAAACAAGAATGTAATTTTATCGTTTCAACAATAGTCACTTTATAATTTAGTTTAAATACTCCCGTCAACAATGGGATTTCCACTCCACACAGCAACACAGTATTCGTTATTGCACTCCACAGACGACAATGACAATTTACTTGGATTATTGAGAACAACAATGTACTGCTAATCTTAACTAATGTTCACAAAGCACTATTTACAACAGAGAACTGTCAGCTCTCAGTTCACTGTTCGTTTGCCTTGGCTAGTTCTTCTATCTCAGTCACTCGAGTTCACAGTATCTTGGACCCCAAACCTTCAGAGACAGTCCACTGAACTTCGAACTCAGGTCCCCCAACTTCGGTCCACTGCACTCGAACTCAGGACTTCGGAATCTCACACAGCTGCGGACACACTCAAGTCGAACTCCGGTCTCGAAGCTTCACTGCTACACAAGACTGGCTGGCTTGCTATTCTACGACTACTACAACAACTGCTCCTAGCTCACTTGCGTCTCTTCTTTTATAACCAAACCATAGCTTCCAGAGAGTACGATGCTGGAAATTTCTACGGATGTCCAAAAGATGGCACCTCTCGAATTCTCTGGATTTCTCCCCTCAGTCGCAGGCGTATTATTTCCCCTCTCTGCCGCGGTAGCCGTCTCTCCTCTCCTCTCTACGCCATAGCACTTGCGCCAGGAAGCAGATGCGCGCGCAACTTCATTTGCCGCACCGAACCACCGCCGACCTTGACCTCTTTCTGCCGGACGTGAGATCGTATCCCGGCTGTCACAGTATGTATTTGTCTATTGTAATAAAGCGTGTTAGATCATTTTACACAGTGGAGGCATTAAGTCACACTAATTAAATTATAAATCAGCAACACTGATCTTAATTTTTACTTGAAAAGGTCGTAATGTGTTTTCAGATGTATTAATTTTTCAAGAGGAAGACGGAGCAAGCCAAATGGTCTAAAGAAGCCATGAAGAAAGCACTTGAAGAAATAAAATCTTCCAATCAGTTGTTCTGCTATCTGGCCATACAACCATAATGTGTTTGTTGATGAATATTTTGCTCCAGATGAACTTACAGATCGCCCACTTGAGACAGAAATCAGCGAAACTACAGCTGGCTCAGATTTAACAAATTCTGCGTTGCTAGCTTTTTCAGCGACTGAAGAGACAGTTAATGCTCACTCAGAATCAACCACCTCTCTGATGTCGGCATCTTCAGAGATTGAAGAAATATTCAATACAATTACACTCAGATTTTCAGTTCCGGTTACACCAAAACCCTCAACATCGTCAGCAGGAGAACTCAAGTCAGTTCTTTTGATTTAGACCAGTGCCAAACGTGGATGCTCGAAAGATACTAGTTCAATGAAGAAAATGTCAGCGCTCTGAAGCTTTTACATCTATACCAATTAAAAACGTTGAAAGAGAAGTAAGTTATGGGCAGGAGGAAAAGCAGAAGAAATCCCATTCTTCAGTGCCAATGAAACGTCGTCTTGTTCAAATTTGTATTTTGTACTAATATAACGTGCTGTAAACGGCTGTAATAACATTCTTATCGTCTCATATGACTCATTAAAATCGTGTTTATGTGTTGATTTAATT
Organism: Periplaneta americana; assembly: GCF_040183065.1. Taxonomy (NCBI): domain Eukaryota; kingdom Metazoa; phylum Arthropoda; class Insecta; order Blattodea; family Blattidae; genus Periplaneta; species Periplaneta americana. The sequence goes on from NC_091117.1 coordinate 123,522,161, forward strand.
TTATTATCAGTGAATATAAATTAAATAGAAAGGTGAAAATGTTATAGGGATATTCACTTTGCCCGGGTTAATTATTCGCTTTGCCCGTGTACCCGGGCAAAGCGAATAGTTAACTATATTGTCTTTCTCAAATCATATCACTGTCCGTAGGTACGAGAGACGAATTGCTGTTTTGTAGATATATGGACAACATGTATCACAACCAAAATCATGAAGTTTTTGTTTCGGGATCACCAAAATATAGCCTGTGACATTGTTTATTCTTAGCTTATCCGCTTTGCCTGGATTTTCCCTATTATATGTAGATGTTCATATGATTTCACAACTTTCATATAAGGCAAGTGAATAAAGAATAAAATTGTACACAATTTTTCGAGTTGAATTTATAGGTTCTAAGATTTTTAGTTTGGTGATTTAACGTCTATATTGAACGATTTGCTGATTTAAATCACTTCAACTGAATTAAAATTGTTTTGCCGATATTTTTAATCATTCGCTAATGACATGTCTGAGGAACTTGAATGTCTTTGCCATTAGTATAGAACAGGGGTCGTCAGCACAGAGCACGCTGGGGCTAGCCTCTCTTACCCGCTGAAAACGCAGTGCACTATAGTGCTCTCGTAGCTGCTAGCGGGTATGCTCTCTATCTCTCCCTGTTACACGACAGTGCACACTGGACGGCACCGCGTACCCGTTGCACATTTCAGCGAGTGCTGACAATCACTGGTATAGAAGTTCTGTAACTGAGACCATCAGTGGTTCATTGTTGTTAATCCCATACTCAGTGGCGTAGCTAATGTGTATATACTGGGTAGATTGAAAAAATCTGATTACCTTATATCTTTCTATGTAAAAGATTCTGTCGGATTTTCTATCAAATATCTTTGTGATACAAACCTCACAAGAAAATGATAACTACTCATTTTCATCCCAAACAAAAATCCAGGTATAGCAATATAACTTATTTGTCTCAGAGCACCCTTTTAACCAAGGGTATTTCTTATACTATAAAAATTGAAAAATTATATTGTCTCTTCCTCCATCCTCTGTTTTAATATGTAAATGTGGTATCGATTTCCTATCTTTGTAAGCATGTTTCGCTTCATACGTTCAATTTGAAAACGGTTTCTCTTTTAATTCTACAAATAATGACCTCAATATTCTCTCAGTAAGAGCCCTTTCATACAAAATTAATACGTAACATACACACGCATGCACTTTTTATGAACACTCAACAACGCAGCGCATTCACACAAAACCAATATAGCGAAAAGTATTATTTTGACAGTGAGGCTAGCCGCCGCGTTTCGTACCGAGATGTGACGAATCGATACCCCCTTCCCGGTCCCCCTCAAGCTTGCGAGTAGTCACGCCTTTAGAGGCTTCTGCCACAAGGCTTCCATTGAACTCTGCATCCTGGAATGATTGCCAACAGTGAACTTAATATATGGAAGGATTGGAGTGAAATCAAGCTTTCCGATGCATCGTTATTGCGAGGTTGTAGGCGTATTCTTAAGGCTAGTTCACAATAAACCGGGAACGGAAACGAGAACGGAAATATTGTTAAAATAAATGTATTTAAATGTGAGCATTCACAATAGTTAATTGTGAATGCTCACATTTAAATACATTTATTTTAACATTATTTCCGTTCTCGTTCTCGTTATAGTTTCCGTTCCCGGTTTATTGTGAACTAGCCTTTACTAGGAATAATAACTAAAATTTTTTAGGTATGCTAAGCCTCAAAAGCTCTTAAGAGCTTCGCCACTGGCCATAATACTGCAATTCAGGAAACAAATTATTTTTTCTTCGAATAATTACTTGACATGGCTGAAGTCAGATGCTTTCAAATTTATCGAAAATCCCGATTTACTGCTTAATGAAGTACAGTACAAGTACCTATGAGACAGAATTTAATAATTAAAGCACATTTAATTTCAAGCTTTTTATTGAAGTTAGTACACGAAGAACCACAATATTTATACATATCTTTGTTTATTATATCATCTTTATTTGCTTTATTTGTCCTGCATGTCTTTTATTTTTTTACCATAGTCCTTATTGTGAAAGACGACATAGTTAATGTGTTTTGGGTTAAACCTGTGTTCAAAACTTCGTGAGAAGTAAGATTTTGCTATATCTTCAAACTTTTTAAGTAAGTTACAGCATAATTATGTCTCCCATGTTGGAACGTCTCCCAATGTTGGAAACAAAGATATTGGTCCATTACAGTGGAATAACGGTTAGCCTGTCAGACTGTGAACCGTGTGGGCCCGGGTTCAAATCCTGGTTAGGACAAGTTATCTGGTTGAGGTTTTTTCCGAGCCATTAAGAGCAAATGCTGGCTAACTTTCGGCCTTGGACCTCGGACTCATTTCGTTGGCATTATCACTTTCATTTAATTCAGAAGCTGCTAGATAACCACAGTAGTTGATAAAGCGTCGTAAAATAATCAATTAAACAAAAAACAAAGAAAGAGGTTCGTACGACTTACAAGTTTCGTCACGTTTACTGAATGTACTCGTATGTTACAATGACTATGGTAGTAAGTGTGTATTATGACATCACGGAAGTTTGCCTATTAAGAATTCAGTCCAGGTTTTAATCGTTAGTACGTCTCCTGAAATCAGACTTAAAATAGTGAAATATCATTACTATGCCTTTCATTATAACTTCAGTCATAAAGTTTAATACCTTTTTTTCACAACTCTTTAGATCGAAGCAAGGCATAGGCCTACTGGGAATACAAGTCCTGCTTATTATTCATTTACACTGTCTCTCAAATATGTATCCCTAGTGGTTCGTTAGTGGCGCTGCGAACGTGTGTTTGAAGCACTGCTTAATGCACTAAATTTTGTAGAGAATTTTTCAGTCGTCCAGTGAATATGGACTTAGAGGGAGATATACTTTTGACTTTCGAAAGAAAAGACATAAAAATATGAGAAGGGTCTGGGGTTTGGAAAGACAGAATCGATTACTGTTTCACATTTCATTTGATGATTTACATCAGAAATATAAAAGTTTGTTTTTCTTTTTACTTAGTAATTTCTCATATTTAAGAAATCATTTCAAGAGCTTCTAGCAGGATTTACCAATAAAATTCGAAAAAAATGCACAGTGGCACAATAGACTATACATTGTCGTGGCAGTGTAAGGAATAAAATTGGTGACCCAACAGTCGTCCGTTAGCAGCGCCACATATACACCACTTACGCGGCACTAAAATAATGGCCTCATGTGAAACCTATCTCTTTTAATACCTAGTACAGCTACGGGAAGCGCCACTTTTAGTGAACACCACCAGCGACGAAACCAACTATAGGCCGTCTGTAGCGGCACTATTCTGTGGCTGTGGCTACGTCTGAAGTCTCCCATTTATATACATTATTTATTCACAAGCGACAGCGCTTTCGCAGCACTTCTGAAAGTAGCCTCGTCTGAAGGGCCTCTAAAATTTACGCAAGTAAACTGTATTCATTACTGGAGTCTGCATAGAGATTGGTCGAATAACTTTTATCACCTGAAGTACCTTCTCTATTTTTTAGTTCCTGAAAATCTTTCTCGGCAACAATAGTGCATGTAATGAACAAAACAAGGTCGCTTTTAGTGCTGATAGCGATTAAGCCGCGGAACTTCGTGCAATTGCACATTTTTATTGATTTGTGACATTGGAAAGTTAATACATAATTTCAGAACACGATTCTTATGTTTGAGTAAAGCCAACTTTATTTTGCATAATTACATCTAAAGCTTGTATTTAAAAATCGTTTTCGCAAGTCATATATCGAAGGAAAGCAAGGAAGAAGGTTCCGCAAACTGAAAACTTTGGATGGCAGTGTATGAAAAACAGAACATTCATTCTATAAATTCACTCTTACTTTTTATACATCAGTCTGAAAACGCCCTCCATGGCAATCCAGACACAATTGACACCTCGTAAGTGAACTGGGACAGTCTTTGAATTTCAGTCGGTGTAATCCTGGTTTTCGTAGCCCGAATATATTATTACATAGCACCCTTGAAATTTCTTTCGACTTTCCTTTCAGACTTGTTGCAGCTTTCATGATTTACATGATTCGGATATAAATGTACGCTGTTCTAAATTGTATTGAACCATAGTGTATCGTACGATATTGCCTAACTACCGAGATTATTAGAGGAGAAAAATTCGATCCGGCGCCGGGTATCGAATACAGGTCCTTGGTTCTACGTACCAAGTGCTCTAATCACTGAGTTACGTCGAAGTTCAATCCACAGCACCGGATCGAATCCCTCTCCTCTAATGTTTTTCCTTTTGTAGCCTGACTCCATGTTCGACATACACAGAGCGATTCACGAGGATGTACCGTCACTTACGGAGCTTATTTCCGAAGACATTCTGAGCAAAAAAATGTCATATAAACTTGTGTCCTAATCTCAATATTTTCAGAGTTACATTAATTTGAAATTGTTTGTAAAATACCATTATTCTTTAATTTTAAGGGTAAAAGAATATTACAGATAAAGAATTAACTATTCAGGAGTGTCATTTCTTTAATTAGCTAGTATTCTGAAGCTAAAAATTTGTTGTGAATTCCATGGTTGCTTCGTACAGAATTTTTCCCCCATTTTGACTATAAAATTACATTTTTCTTACGCATTTATTAAAACAATTATTACAAAATCACGCCACTCTTGTAAATTCTTTAAGACTGTACATTAGGATGCATAATTAAACTGTAAAGAATCAAGTTCCTAAAGTCGTATGATTTGTAACAATTTTTGTGTCAAGGCCGTAAGAATAATGTAATTTTCAGTTAAAAATTGAGAAACAAAATCTGCACAAAGGGATTAACAACACATTTTTAGCTTCAGAACACTAGCCAATTAAAGAAATGATACTTCTGAATAGTTCATTCTCTATTTGTAATATTTTTTACCCTTAAAACTAAGGAAAAAGGGTATTTTATTAACAACTTCAAATTAGTGTAACTCCGAAAATATTGAGATTAGAACACATGTTTATATGACATTTTTTGCTCAAAATGTCTTTGACAATAAGCTCCGTAAGTGACGGTAAATCCTCATGAATCACTCTGTATGTTGACATATATTAAGTCAACTGCCACTATACAAGGAGCGCACTCAACTGAGTACTTGGTGGCCGGGATTCCACAGTAATGTACACTATTTGGCGAAGAATCTACGTAAAGATTAATGTATAATGGTAGTTGACTTAATACATGTCAACATATGTCGAACTTCGAGGCAGGCCACAGAGGGGAAAAACACTAGAGGAGAGGGATTCGATCCGGTGCTGTGGATTGAACTTTAGCGTAGCTCAGTGATTAGAGCACTTGGTACGTAGAACCAAGGACTCGGGTTCGATCGCCGGCGCCGGATCGAATTTTTCTCCTCTATTAATCATTGTTACCATAACAGATATATTCTGTATGACCAGAAATTAATCTTTACGTATATAACTACCGAGACTGACGCAGCACGTCTTACTGGACTCAAGTTCATTTCACTTGTGTTGTTAGACATTAATAATGTCGAGATGGTGTTTGGCGAGATGAGACCGACGAGTCCCCATGAGATTATCTGACTTCGCCTTACAGTTGAGAAAATATCTGGGAAAAAACAACCCAACCTGGCCAGGCGGGATTTTAACCCAAGACCGACCGCGGTCTCGTGTCAGGAGTTGAACTCGTTATTGTCTGAGCTGTGCGGTGCCCTTGTTTCTCTTGGCTTCGTGGTTGAAAAGTCACAATGCCTCAGATGTCAATAGGGTTACCATCCGTCTGGCAAAAGGAGGACATGTCCTCTTTTTTAATAATTTTATTCTGTCCGGCAGGCATTTAAAAAAATTGAAATGTCCGGCATTTCGCATTTCAACTAGAATTAATATGAATATTGAATAATGTGCGATATTATGCATAGAATATCTAAACAAATGGTGAAAACATATGAAAGAATTTAACTGCTTTCAATGGTTGAAGCTGGAGCACATAAAAAAAACATAAAATATTATAACCTATTGACATGCATTGAATTCTTACACTCTAAAAATGTAACTATTAACGATTCCAAGCTATTTTATCAATTTTATTCTGCAATGTACAAAGATATACCAATCAAGTTAATTTGGACAAAGATAAACTATGGTGCAAATTTTTCAATTCCAATAGTTCTGCGACCACTGAAACTTTCTCAGAACTTTTAAAAATATGTCAATTCTATTTATTTATCCCAAATCACAATGGAAGTGCTGAGAGAGTATTTTCCCTAATATCTGCTCAATGGACAAAAGAACGAAATCGCATGCTAACGTCAGAGATATCATCACGGTGAAATATAATTTCAAGAACATGTCCTGTGAACAGTTCCATAGTTATTTGTTACAAGATATGTTTGTCTCTTCAGGCTCTTGTGCACAAAGTGGGCTCCACCGATAAGTAGAGTACAGATGTAATACTGATCCAGCAACTAGTGAGAAAATTGACTAAGGTGAGCCATTGTTTTTATCTTTAATTTTGTTCATACCAATTTTTAAAAAGTCTCCCTTTTTCAGCAATATCCTCTTATTTTAGATTCCATGTCCTCCTATAGAATTTTTTCTCATGGTAATCCTAGATGTCAAGGAACTTACGTAGGCCCTAGATGTTTGTTTAGTATTGCTGTGTTGCAGGCGTAGGCCTACCTATTATTTGACCGTTCAAGGATGACAAAACCTCAAGTATCTGCCCGGATTGAGGAGTGTTATGTGACCCTTAGTGACCACCGAAACTTGGCTTTAAACAGCTTGTCACATGGAAAATTTGTTGGCACAGTTGGAGGAAAGTTTCCTCAAAATAAGCACAGAACTTGACGCCAGTGATCTTGATCCGCCTACACCAGCTTTAACAGCTACAAGAGAACTCAGCAGAAAATTGCCCAGAAATAGCTGCCGATATCCATGAGTTTTAATCCTTTGAAATTATTGTGCATATAGTCACCTAAAATAATTAATGGACCGAAAAAGAGTGTCGAAAACGGTAATGTAAGATATCAGGAGGGATAACTTCCGTAAAAGAGAAAAATTTACATCGGGGTCACGGAAACGTTTGCCTCAGGGCAAAGGCGTGAATCGACATGGAGTGACTGATTTCTGACGTTTATTAATTTAGATGGTTATCTATGATATTATTTTTCTCTATTTCCTACTTTAATAAATATTTTCGCTATATTCTTAACTCCATTTCCATCTTTCTCCCAATTGACGCACCTCCGTAAAATCACTGTTTTCAGGAAATAGATTTCTATCCTCAATTTACACCATGACGCGTCTTAAACTATTCATATTGTCCTTATGCAACAGTTTTGATCATTCTGCGCAGTCCAGCATATCGCAGGATCATCTCATCTGACCAATTCCTTCACGTGACCAAATTTTAAAGAGGTGGAAAACTAAGAGGATGAGGAGTAATGTTTAACTTACTTAGTACAAAAACTCCAGGTTTCTTTTTTCTGTGGGTTATATCATAAGAAATGTCGACAGTAGCTATTCTTGTTTCTACTGGGACTGTTTTCGAAGGTCCAGAAGGCAACTGTCCAATTACCTTCCTCTTCTGTATGTCCATCCTGAACTTTCTGTAACCTCGAGTATCTTCGTCTTCTTTTTCCTCATTCTCCAGAAGTCTTAAATATTTCATGACCTGTAAAATAATCAGTTTATAAATATAGCATTTTATTCGAATATTGCTTCTTTTAGGGACTGGGTGGCTAGAATGCAACCAAGCTTTGATTCAACTGAATTTAACATTCAGCGCGGCAAAGAAAGAGGTTTAAACACATTTGCGCTATCACTGATTAATGGTTGATCATATCGGCATTACGTTTGTTTTAATCTGAAGTATCTTCCATTATACATACATTATTATAAAACAATTAGTTCAAAACATGTTACTATTTACAGAGATTTCAGAACTTATGAACTCATCACATTGACTAAGTTTATTATGTCATTTATTAAATTAAAATTAAATTATGTTATTTAACGACGTTCGCAACTGCCGAGGTTATAATATATGCATCGCCATTGCGCCGGAATTTTGTCCCACAGGAGTTCTTTTACATGCGAGAAATTCTACTGACATGAGCCTGTCGCATTGAAGCACACTGAAATGCCACCGACGTGGGCAGGGATCTAACCCGCAACCTCGGGCACAGAAGGCCAGCACTCTACCGACTGCGCCACCCAGGCCGACACTATCTGTTCACTTCGAAACTTTCCATCTTGAATAAACTTATATATGCAGGGGAGACGATTTTGAGGGAAAATGCATCGATTTAGTTTTGAGGGGGAAGGTCAAAATCAATGCTGATCTAATTTTCTGCTCCACCCCTTCACCCGCACTTTGAATTTAAAATTGCACCCCCTATCTTCACTCATACAATTTTAAAAGGGATGATAAACCCTACCCGTCTACCAATATATTTATATATTTTTCGGTCCATCCATTTCTGAGACAGAGCCAGAAATGTATGATTTAATGAAATGAATTAAAGCTTAGTTAATATTAATTAAACCATATTATGAATCCATTGTCCTATTACTGTGTATACTTACATACTTACGTACGTACAAATGGCTTTTAAGGAACCCGCAGATTCATTGCCGCCCTTACATAAGCCCGCCATCGGTCCCTATCGTGTGCAAGATTAATCCAGTCTCTATCATCATATCCCACCCACCTCAAATCCAATTTAATATTATCCTCCCATCTATGTCTCCACCTTCCCAAAGGTCTTTTTCCCTCCGGTCTCCCAACTAACATTCTATATGCATTTCTGGATTCGCCCATACGTGACGCATGTCCTGCCCATCTCAAACGTATGGATTTAATTATCCTAATTATGTCAGATGAATTATACAATGCGTGCAGTTCTGCGTTGTGTAACTTTCTCCATTCTCCTGTAACTTCATCCCTATTAGCCTCAAATATTTTCCTAAGAACCTTATTCTCAAACACACTTAATCTCTGTTCCTCTCTCAGAGTGAGAGTCCAAGTTTCACAACCATACAGAACAACCGGTAATATAACTGTTTTATAAATTCTAATTTTCATATTTTTTGACAGCAGACTAGATGACAAAAGCTTCTCAACCGAATAATAACAGGTATTTCCCATATTAATTCTGCGTTTAATTTCCTCCCGAGTGTCATTTATATTTGTTTCTGTTGCTCCAAGATTTTTGAATTTTTCCACTTCTTCGAAGGATAAATCTCCAATTTTTATGTTCCATTTTGTACAATATTCTGGTCACGAGACATATTCATGGATGTTACGAATCCATACTGTGTATACTAGAAAACAAATCTCTTGTTTGCCTGGTATGACTGGAGTTGCTGTTCGGAATTGTCCAGCGGTTCTTTTAAATTTATTTATACATGCTTTAACATCTTCGATCATATCGTGTGTGTTGTATTTATGAGTGGGCTGTGAACTATTGCTTTTATTCTGTTTCAATTTCCAATTGTTATAGGCCTAAATCAGTGGTCATCAACTCATGTGCTCTTTCGAAGCAGTAAGAGTGCCCGCGAGCAAGTAAGCCAGCTGTGTGCAAGATTCCAAAAATATTGGAGGGATAGAAGTAGACACCTGTCATGTGGTAACTTGAAGCCGATTTGAAGGGGGGACATCGAAATATTATAGATTTGAAATTCACATATTGCCAAGAGGCTCCAGAAATTGTCGTACTTGAGAGTCTGAATGATCATTCGCTTGATTTTGACTTTTAAAATTGACTTTAAAAGCCTTGTATTTGCAATAGCTTTCGTGTACCATACAATCAGGGTAACGGACGAAGTGAATGAATGTAACCTCTATGAAGAATATTATAACAGATTGAGCACTGTAAAATTATATTTATTTTGAAGTGATCGGAACATTCAATACAAGATGAAACTATATTTATTTTTCCAAACAACAGGAATGAATCCCACTATGCCTAATTAAAGGGTTCAGAACCATAGTGGGCCAAGTGCCATTTACTAAAACCGCAGAAAACAAGGGTTAAAATGAAGTTATTACCATAATTAAATGGAAAAATATAGCAGGTAATATCAAGTATACATATTAAAATTAAATCATATGCCAATCTTCATTAAACTATGGCATCCATTTAACTTTAGCCCTTGCTTTCTCCGTTTTTAATAAATGGCGCTTAGCCCACTATGGTTCTGAATACTTCAAATGTGCCGTATAAATATAAAACAAAATACATAAACTCATTAACTCTGAAGATAAAGAAGAATATTATACCTACGTAAAATCATAAATTTTAATACAAATTTTAATCAAATGGCGTGCACAAAAGTTCATACAGCAATTTTGTGTAGTGTTGTAATGCTAAGCCATATTCCGGAAGATTATTTTTAAGAGATAAGAAATTAAAAATAAGTTACACATTTGAATTAAAAGTGAGCATTTTAATACCGATATTGATGAGTAAAATGGGAATATGCAGGAATTGTATTTTATTTTTTTTTCAATTTCTTTTCACTGCATTATAACAGTTCCTTACTCGTAATAATTACACTATTAACAATTTTATATAAGAATAATTATTGCGCCAGCAATGTTCCACCAATATCTTATTGAAGTTAAACCTAAATAATGAAATTCCTTTAATAGTGCATTATACGAGTAAGAATTGTTATTAATTACTACCATATTTATTTTCTTAAAATACACTTATTGAAAGAAACGCTTCTGAATTTGTTTGCTGTATGTACCGTAATTAGTAATTATTTATATAAATGTGACAACACAATTGAAGCATATTCAAATTTTCTATATATTAAACTGTTATAAAGTAATTTTAAAACGTGTCCATTCTTAAAATATTTCTTGACTTACTAAAAATAAATCCTGGTTGTCCACATACTTCATCTATGATATCATAATTTGGTTTTCAGAATTTAAATTGTGTGTAAAGATTAAACCTAGATCTTTAAAGTACAGGCGAAATTTTCAGAATCCATACTGTATAAAACATTTGGTTGTAGAGAAACTCTATGAAAACTTATGAAACAGCATTTTATATCATTCAATGGAATATTATTTAGTACGACTCTGGAGTATACTCGTATTAAATATAATTATGAACATTAAATCCGGACATTGGAGATGGGTATGGCATGTAGTGCGTATGGGCGAATCCAGAAATGCATATAGAGTGTTAATTGAGGGGCCGAAAAAAAAAAAGAAAAATCTTGGGGTGGTCGAGACATAGATCGGAGGATAATATTAAAATGGATTAGAGGGAGGTGGGATATGATGATAGAGACTGGATTAATTTTGCACAGGATAGGGACCGATGGTGGGCTTATAAAAGGGTGGCAATGAACCTCCATAGTAGCGACCAAAATCTATAAAATGGAGTTATATCTGGATTCATACTCTTTATAGACAAATATATGGTTTAGTGCAGAAATCCATTATACATGTTTGACCCTTCCCTACATTTCCGATTCATTGCTTTGAAACCTAGTTTGATGCAGAAACACCTCAAATGTCAAACATACATACAGGGCTTTCATTTTAAAATTTCCCAGTCTAAATAACTATTTAAATTGAATTCACTTTAAACAAATAACACGTCACTTGAGATATTAACGGGGAAGTCAGGGTTTCTTTTTAGGAGGGAGGGAACTTCCTATGCACTACGACCTGAGGTCTATTGTACACCCCCCATATGGAATGAGTTGCGTGCCCACCGATCCTCTACGCGCACCGACCTAACCACTTGACCCCCTTAACGACCGATCTCTACAGCCAACAGAGTCCATGTACCATTCCTGCTTTAGCAACTCCCCTAAGGCTCCCTTAACAGCCCGAGGCGGAAGTCCTCTCCCGAGAAGGTCTGCCCCAGGTTCCGTTGCAGAAGCTATCTATCATCGCATGAATACAATCCACGGAGGCCGGTCGAGAGAGCCAGCAGCTTCGGAGGGACACCTGTAGAGCGATCTCAAAACCAGAAGCAACGGGATGGTGAATGAAAGAATGATAGGGGAGGAAAGGAAGTGGCGAAGATGAGTGAGGTTCCAATCGCCTGACAAAGTTACCTGATATTCATCCATAGGAGTGAGAGAAAAACTTCGAAAAAACCTCACCCAGGCAACTCGTCCCGACCGGGGATCGAACACGGGCGTGCTGGAGACTCGCTAACCCCTCAGCCACAACGGTGGACTGAAACCAGGCTTAATTGCATTTTAGATTTAACCCCCACCCTCACGTTGAAATTTCAGGTGGCACCCATATATTTTTATACTCAGATATGAAAGGACATTCATTTGTTTATACACCGCATTCATTTATTTCACATCTTTTGCCTGGCAATCTGACAAGAAACAGTTTATTTTCCACTATGAGTAGCCCAGTTGCAAAACCTGCTAATTGTAAAAAAAAAAAAAAAAAATGAAAAATGAGATAGTGGTAACCATGGTTTCAGTTCGTCATTAGCTACGTAATAAGCCATACATTTGGTTGCAAATCCAACTCTAAACCCTTTAAACCTAGTAAATAAAATTGCATACGGATGCAAAACCTGCTAAGTGTGGATGCAATACCTGCTAACTGCACAATGCCATGTTTACTTTTGCAATACCTGCTAAATGTCACTGAGACAACATGGCCATATTGAGAGTTACGGATGCAAAAGCTGCTATTTCGATCTCCATAAGGATTACATTGCGCATACTAAAATAACGTATAAGATATTATTAGATGCTGATAATAAAGCTACTCTTGCTCGTATAGTTAAATTGACTATACTGCTGCATTTGAGATATCAGCTGAGAGATTCTACCCGCGCTTTATCGGGGACTTCTAATCTCTTATGTTAAGTGTGTTGAAGTCTTGAAGTTGTTACTGTGATTATCTTACAGTTTTTTTTCGACTTTTGCCGAAATGAGTGAGGATGGATATGGTGTATCCAGTTTCAATAACTCTGTTAGTGTTGAGGGAAAAGATACAGATGATGTTGACGCAGATAAGTCCACACCCTTTGCAGTACTCCAACGTCGACTCAACACTGTGGATGAAACTGTACGATCCGTCACAACCATGCGGACAAGATGGCAGTTATCCCGTGCTGTGGTCATATTATGTGGTCCAGTACTCGCTCGTCTATGCGTACGACCCTCTTCTACCCACTGGTTCCACACACGCATCAGTGTCGTAGCAGCATGCCCTGTACGAGCCGAAATGTCACGGTATGACAAACCTGCTTCCCGGAGACCAACCATTCTGCCCCGTTCGAACTCACTCACGTGCTGATATTGCGCCCTTACACGTCAACGAGGCATACCTGTACTAGCTTTCACGTTTCCACTTCGTTTGGAAGGTCTGCACTGACTGAGAAAGTCATAATACTGACGTTGCTGGTGACAGAAGAGACGTCACTGTTGGTCCTATGTGTACGCCATCTCTCTGGAAACGTAATCAATTTTTATTGGTGGTATTCTGTTCTACACATCTCCCGAGTTTGGGGTCGTTCGGGTCATTCTTTCTGGGTGTTGCATTTTTCACAAACAGTAGTATAAAAGGGAACATTCAAACTATAATAGTAGTATCCGATTCTCCTTTTATAATTTTTTTAGTAGTACAGTATTTTTTGTGTGTTCAATAATATTTAGGTATTTAACGAAAATAAGAATGTTTTCTTCTACCGTCAGTGTGTTTCCAAGTTAGTCTTGTTAGATAAACTGCTAACATTTATCAAATACCAGGTTTTGCAAACTAATGTGTCGTTAATATGGCCATTTGTTTTTTTGCACACAGTACCAGTTTCTTCAAATTTCCATATTAGATCTATGACATATCGGTGACTTGTTTTTCTCAAGATGTCTCTCGTTGAAAGCTCTAGCAGTTCTACGAGCACAACGGTTTTCAGCTTCATAAATAAATACGATTTCTGTTCTCTCTTGAATAGTATAGACCATTTTACAATAATTTAATACACGAACACATTCGTTACAAGAAATGTTCAATGGTATTTGTAGCTTCAGCTGTAATCAACAGTAACAACAATCGAGGTTGGCAGGCAACGATATAAAATAGAAGATGTGAAATGAATGAATGAGGTGTATAAATAATTTAATGCTCTTTCATATTTAAGTATAAAAATATAGGGGTACTATTTGAAATTTCAAAGTTGGTGGAAGCTGGGGATGGAGGGGTGAAATCTAAAGTACAATTAAGCCTGGGTTCAGACTTCCCTTCAATATCTAAATTTACGTGTTTTTTTTGTTTAAACTGAATTCAGTTTAAATTATTACTAATTTAAACGGGAAGTTTTGAAATGAAAGCCCTGTATAATGTTTCTGCACTAAAATACATACAGTTGGCGATCATGAGTTCCTATGGAATCAATTCTGGTTGATTATGAAGTGCATATTACTGTCGATAGTACTTTGAAAAAAAATCGGTGGATATGGTTGTGACGTTTACACCGTATACATTTTAGAGATTTATCTGAAGTTGTAATTAAATTGAAGACATGCCCAAAAAATTTATTTTTGCTTTAGTCTTCACTAGAAAAATCAGTTAAAAAGTGTCATACTTACCAAACCAATATTAGGTGCTTCCGTTAGATTTATCTTTTCCTTTATTTTTAGACTATCTTTAGCAAAAAAGCTGAAAGAAAATAAAAATTTTGTATTTTATGAAATTAAAATGTTTAAAACAAAACCTATCTTATAAATATTTACACTACTACTTCGTTATTGTTTGAATAATAGCTTCATTTTATATTACACGTAGTAACGTTGACGTCTGATAATCTTGTCCCTATTTGGAAGTGTAGTACCTTTGGAAAAAGTTCTCAGAGGTGAGTTTGTAAGTCTCATTATATAAGTACGGAACGCTGAATAAATTCACTTTTATGTCTACACGAAGAACAGAGTCAAACTGTAACAGTGTTGTAAATAATTATTTTCTAAATTTCTTCAAAATGGCTCTAAATGTATTTTTAATACTCAGTACTTTAAAGCAACTTCACATTAGCTTGTGTTTTTTCAATATACTTAAATTCTACGCCGGAGAAGAACTTGACAGGTGCAGCATAATTTTACCATGCTGCATCAATTCACGTAGAACTGTGTACAGTTCCCCCCCCCAAAAAAAGGAATGAGACGACTCTTGCTGATGCGAAATGCTAAGTCCTATAGCACGGTTCACACGACATCGACGTAACCATGCAGAAAGAAATCTTGCAGTACATGCGTATTTTCACCTATTCCAAAATACACATCACTTAAAATGTTAATAGTTATGTCATTTTCTGGTTCAGGTCCCTGATTATGTTCCATTATCTTTTATCTTTTATGAAATTATGGGAGGAACCATGTGGCAAAGAGACACTTTTCGTAGGGGGAGAAAACAATGTTATTATGCAAGGATAAATGTAGAGCAATAACAAAGACTACAAGGACCACGAGAAAGATAAGAACTACGAAAAGGACAAATATAAGAATCACAATAATGATCACTACAAGAACCAGGACCATGATATAGACTATGACAAAGAGAACAAGTACCACGTTAAAGACTATGGCGAAAACAACAGCAACTACAATTATAAGGACTACGACAAGGACCATGACAAGAATCACGACTTGGACTATGACAAGCGCGACAATAATGTTCACAACAAGGACCACGATAAGGATGACATTGACTACAAGGATTACGATAATGTCCACGACATGGAAGAACCAAGACCACGATAAGGACCATGACAAATACAACAAAAATCACGATGAAAACCATGACAAAGACAACAAATACCATGATAAGGTAAATGCAAGATCAGAAGAACGGTAAGTACCATTACAATAAATAGGACCGTGATAAGGACCACGACAAAGACAAAGATCACTATAAGGAATATAACAAAGACAAAAAAGACCAGTAAGAGGATCAGGGCCACGAAAAGGACAAAGATAAGGACCAGGATAAGAATCACGACATGGACAACCACCACGACTAGGATCACGATAATGATCACAACATGGATTACGATAAGGACCACGAAAGCACCATGATAATTACCATGACAAAGACAACAATGACCATGGTAGGACAAGGACTAAACCAAGACAAGGACAACACGACAAAGACTATAACATTGACAACGATAAGGATCACGATATAGACCACTGAATGAAAATTACCACAAATGACCACGATAAGGATCACTACAAGGTCAATGGTAATGACAACGATAAGGATCCCGATAAGGGCCACTATAAGGATAATGACCATGAGAAGGATCACGATACGACCACTAAGAGGGCATTAACTGACCACGATAAGGACATCTACAAGGACAATGATAATGACCAGTATAAGGACCACTACATGGACAATGCTAATGATCACGATAAGTTTAACATGGACCACTACAAGGACAATGACAATAACCATAATAAGGATAACGATAAGGACCAGTACAAGGACAATAACAACCACTATAAGGACCACTACAAGAACATTGATAATGACCACAATAAGTATTACGATAAGGACCACTACAAGGACATTGACAATGATCACGATAAGTATCACGACATGGACCACAAGAACAAAGACAATGACCACAAAAAGGATCACGATAAGGATCAGGACTACGATGAGGACTATGAGAAAGACAATAAGGACCACTATAATCATCACGACAAAGACAACGACGACCATTCTGAGGATCATGACAAGGACAAGAACAAGGTGAACGACGGAGACCACCGTAAGGATCACGGCTTGGACCACGACAAGCATCAAGATAAATATCACATTAAGTAAAAACCATAGCATGTATTGCAAGGACTAGGATAACGAACATGACACGGATCACAACAAAGATTAGGATAAGGACTACGACATGGGCAGCGATAAGGATCATGACAAGGACAAAGAAAAGACCACGATAAAGATAGCGATAAGAAAAACCTTGAGATAAGCTTCTGTGAAAAAATTCCCTGAAATATGAAATTATATTGCATTTTAAGGAGATAATTGCGTGCAAATTTTGTCTGAATTTTTAGTTCCTACATATTACTGAAATTAACGCTCAAAAAGTTACTCGCCTGGAGTGTTTATAACTATAAGACATCTTGAGATATTTTGATTTTATTCTAGGACAAGGAATTCTTATCTCCAGGAGGACGCATAGGGAAAAACAACAAACAGGGCAGATTGTTATGCGGACATAGAACGATTTACTCCATGGTTAGTATCCGAGGAAATGTTAAAAACGAATATTCCTTATCGTAAGACATGCTCCGAATCACTGCAAGGTGCTTGGAGGGACTATGAAGTAGTTTAAAAGAGTGGGATAGTCGACGAGTATATGTGGGGAGGTAACTCTATTTTTAATTATATGCAATATACAGAGTGAATCGAAATTCCTTTAACACCCTCTATAAAATGTAAACGAGTTGTGCTAGGTGCATTATTGGTCATGACAGAAACATGTTAGGCCTAGCAGTAACTGTATTTGTGTCTCTGGAGGACGTTCACCATATTATTGGCCTTCATAAAGAACTCAACTCAACAATTAAATGTCAACGGGATGATTCGATGTAAGAAATAAAGCTAGAATTTCACGAAAAATTCAGCGATGAAAGTTTTTGTTCAAACTATATTTAACCAGTTAAAAGTTACGAACGCATGATTGTAACCAGTTTCTAAAGAGTGAAGAATACCATCATTTCCCATAACTATGGTCCAAACACCCAACTATGGTCCAAAACGCATTATGTACTACTTAGTCCCCCAAGAGTTCGGTGTTTGCCATTTAAGGCAATTATGATGGAATTATGTTCCCCATAGATGCTTCCATCTACCATTACACGTGGCAATGATATGGATGCTTAACAAGGTCAGTGTGCATCGTTCTATTGAATGTGTGAAGACACGAAATCATTCAGTTTGTGTTTGTCTCTTTTATTAAGCTCTCCTATGTAGAACTGGTAAGTTATAGATATATGATTGTTTGTACATTTAAACCTGGCTGTATAGTGTTTAATTTCACGTAATAATTAGACTGGCAGAGGTTAAGGACTCTGCGTGAAAAATGTTTAACCTCAAGGCTAGAAGTCAGTCCTCAACTATGTACCACAATTTTTCGTGGACCATAGTTGTATTTCATTTTGAAATATTTGTTTTAATGAAATGTGAACAATGTGATTATTTACTTCCGCAAATACGATATCTCAGTATATTGTGACAGCGACGTGAGATTCGAACTCACGACCAGCGTCCCGCATGAAAGCAGATCGCACAGGCTGCACGGAACATTGAGTGACGTCGCGCGGTGGAGAGAAGAGAGAGGGTGTATTACGTCACGCGACGAGTTTGCGCGCGCATCTGGTGCTGGTAGAGAGGAGAGGGCTCTGGATTTCTCTGGAATGCCATCTCTAGAGACGGGTGGAACCTTCGAGGCTACGTCGCTGTAGTTATAAATTACGGTCGCGAAGTAACGACAGGAGTTTCAGAGTTTTCAGTTATTCAGTCAGTGAGAAAGCCAGAGCAAGCAAGCCAGCCGAAGTTCGACTCGAGTGTGCGTCCGCATCTGCGTCAGCATCCGAAGGCCTGAGTTCGAGTGCAGTGGACCGCAGTTGGAGGGACCTGAGTTCGAGTGCAGTGGACCGCAGTTGGAGGGACCCGAGTTCGAGTACAGTGAACTGTCTCTGAAGGTCTGTGGTTCGAGATACCGTCAAATCGAGTGACTGAGATAGAAGAACTGTGAACTGAGAACTGGTAGTTCTGATTTGTAAATAGTGCTTTGTAAATATTAGTTAAGATTAACAGTTCATTGTTGTGCGTAATAGTCCAAGTAAATTGTCATTGTCGTCGGTGGAGTGCTATAACGAATACGGTGTTGAGTGGAGATCCAATTGTTGACGAGAGCGTTTAACGTGAATTGTAGAAAGGAATTATTGTTGTGACGAATAAATTACATTGTTGTTACTAATAAAATTCACATTGGTGTCAGAACCGGGACATTATCGACAATGGAGAACCTACAGCTGATCCTGCAAGCCATCGCGGAACTGAAAAACGACCTAAGTGCAGTAAAAGCAGAAATGAAGAACGATATCAGTGAAGTAAAAGATAACATAAACGACATGAACAGGCACATCAGTGAGGTTAAGAACGACATAAATGATGTTAAAACGGAGATGAAAAGTGACTTAAGTGAAGTGAAAGGCGACATCAGCGGAGTAAAAGATGACGTCACTACGCAATTTGAAAGCGTTTCGGCCCACGTAGATGGAATTGTCGCCATCGTGAAAGACGAACTTAAGGCCGATTTGGATAAACTAAACCAGAATTTTACAACTATAAACGAGACAGTAGCCGAGTTGAGACAGGATGTAGACCATTTCGACGGCAAAATCCGCGATCTCGAGCGTCGTCAAGAGCAGACGAGCGAGTTGCTGGACAAGACGAGTGAGGTGATGGACAGACATGCTGAAGAAAACAAGCACATACTCACGTTGATGGACCGACATGCTGAAGAAAACAAGCACATTCTCGCGTTAGTGGATCGCCAGGCTAGAGAACAAAAACAGATAGTTGCCGAGGAGGTTCGACGTGCCATGCAAGAAGCGGCCACAGAGTTGAGGACTCCATATAGTGGCCCTGCGGAATCATCGCCTTCAGCCAGACATCACAACGTCAAGACGC
Organism: Periplaneta americana; assembly: GCF_040183065.1. Taxonomy (NCBI): domain Eukaryota; kingdom Metazoa; phylum Arthropoda; class Insecta; order Blattodea; family Blattidae; genus Periplaneta; species Periplaneta americana. The sequence goes on from NC_091117.1 coordinate 123,541,879, forward strand.
CGAAGTTCGACGGTACGACGTCTTGGGCGATATTCCGTCGCCAGTTCGAGGCCACCGCAGCACATAATGGCTGGACCCCAGCGGAGAAGACTACACAGTTGCTGACCGCGCTTCAAGGACAGGCGTCGGAGATTCTTCACAGCGTTCCAGAAGATGGGACAGCCGCTGAGATAATGGCGGCCCTGGAGGGACGTTATGGTGACCATCAACTTGCTGCAGCATTTAGGACCCAACTAAAAACGAGGGTCCAACAGTCAGGCGAGTCCCTGCAAGAATTCGCGATGGCGGTGGAACAACTGGCCCATAAGGCGCTCAGGGGCCTACCTAATGACTTCATCGCTGGAGAGGCGGCCTACACCTTCGGCAGCGGAGTTCGAGACCCGGAAATAAAGCAACAGCTACTCTTGGCAGAGCATCGCACCATCAATGCAGCTCTGGCGGCGGCCCTCAGGATGGAGGCAGCCAAGTTGACGGCGAACGTCTCGGCATCGCACCGGATGAGGAGCGTCGCGGCGGCCGACGTCGAGGAACGTCAACCGAAATCACCCGAGCGACGAAGACGAGGAGTGCCCACCTGCTGGTCCTGCGGCGAGCCTGGACACCTGAGGAGGGACTGTGACCGATCTGGTCACAAACAGGAAAACTAAAAGGGGCCGATGCGATGAGGGGCACGTCGGCGCCGTCATCACCATCCCCTCGGCTGATCTTGAAGACGGTTAACAGAAGATGCGACGATGGGCTGATTGCTGACGGATGGATAAGAGGCCGCCCATGCAGAGTACTGGTAGACACCGGGGCGTCGCTCACTATCGCCAGACCGGAAGTCGTGCGTGGACTACCTGGGAGGACGCCGCTGCGCCGGTATGAGCTACGTACTGCCTCAGGCGAGAACCTGCCCATCCAAAAAGAGGTTTTCCTGGACTTGACCTTGGGAAAGAGGAGACTGGAGATGTGGGTGTTCGTCGCCAACATCACTGAAGACGTCATCCTGGGACTCGACGCCATGCGGATCTTCGATGCAACGGTGGACGTCCGACGCCGTATCCTCCGTTTTGGTCAGGATGAAGTGTTCCTGAGGGACGTCGAAGACCAACCCATGGCCGGCAGACTCACCTTGGAGAATCAAGTGACAATCCCAGCAGGCTGCGAGATGGTGGTGACGGCAAGACTGGACGGACAACCTAAGAGAAACCTGCTCCTCGATTCGCAAACAACTCCGATAGATGGGGTTTATGTGGCCAGATCCCTACTCCCGAATCAGAAGGTGGAACCGGTGAGGGTCCTGAATGTCACCAGTCGGGACAAGGAGGTGCCTAGTGGAACTGTGCTAGGTAACGTCGAGCCGGTGGTGTCTGTGACGTCTCTGGCAGAAAACGAGGAGTGTCACCGACCACGTCCAGATCTAGACCCATCACTGAAAGAGCTGGCTCGAGAATTGCCGGCGAATTTAAGCAAAAGAGAAAGAAGACAAGTCCACGATCTACTGACAGAGTTTCAGGACGTGTTCAGTCTGTCTGAAAACGACTACGGGAGAACGGAGAAAGTTCAGCACCGCATTGACACCGGAAATGCTCGCCCAATCAGACAACCTCCTCGACGCGTCCTTCTAGCTAAACAGAGGGAGATTGACAGCCAACTGGAGGGCATGAAAGCAAGAGGGGTCATCGAGGAATCCGACAGCCCTTGGTCATCACCTGTAGTGCTGGTGAAGAAGAAGAATGGGGACCTGCGTTTCTGCGTGGACTACAGAAGACTGAATGACGTCACCAGGAAAGACTGCTTTCCCCTCCCACGAATTGACGACACCTTGGACACCCTGGCCGGAGCAGAGTGGTTCTCGACGTTGGATCTCAAGTCAGGATACTGGCAGGTGGCGCTACATCCTGAGGACAAGGAGAAAACGGCATTCTCTACAGGCCAGGGACTATGGCAGTTCACCGTTATGCCGTTCGGCCTCTGCAACGCCCCGGCTACATTCCAGAGACTAATGGAGTCCGTAATGAGAGGCCTGACATACGACACCTGTTTGCTGTACCTTGATGACGTCATCGTGGTGGGCAAGACTTTCGGCGAACAGCTGTTGAACCTGAGGAAAGTGTTCGAGAGACTGCGACAAGCCAGACTGAAGTTGAACCCGAAGAAATGTCATCTATTCTAGAAGAAGGTCAACTACTTGGGACACGTAGTAGGGACCAACGGAGTGGCCACGGACCCGGAGAAGCTACAAGCCGTCAGAGGATGGCCGAGACCGAGGGACAAGCAGGAGCTGCGCCGCTTTCTCGGCCTCTGCACTTATTACAGAAGGTTCGTAGCTGGGTACGCCAACATCGCTAAGCCTCTAACCCAGCTGACCGAGGAGAAACGACAATTCCAGTGGACAGACGAGGCGGCGTCATCCTTCCAGTCGCTGAAAGAGGCGCTCTGCACTGCTCCTGTACTGGGATATCCCATCCCTGGAAGGAAGTTCACGCTCGACACGGACGCTAGCAACGTAGGCATCGGCGGAGTACTCTCTCAGGAACAGGACGGGCAAGAGAGGGTGATTGCCTACTTCAGCCGAACATTGTCCAAGGCTGAGAGAAACTACTGCGTGACCCGTAGAGAACTTCTTGCCATTGTGGAAGCCCTGAAGCATTTCCACAAATATTTGTATGGCCAGGAGTTTCATCTGAGGACAGACCATTCTGCACTCACGTGGCTATTGGGCTTCAAGAATCTGGAGGGGCAGACCGCCCGTTGGGTTCAACGTCTGCAGGAGTACAACTTCACCTCTGAACACCGACAAGGGAAGAAACATTCCAACGCTGATGCCCTATCACGACGTCCGTGACCGGATGGCTGCAAACACTGCCTGAAAGTAGAAGAGCGGGATGGCGCCCACGCAATCCGAGCAATTGCCGCCCAGCCGAGCCCAGGATGGGATAACGCCGCCATAAGGAGGGAGCAGCTGGAGGACCCAAACATTGGCCAGCTACTACGTGATGTGGAGTCCGGCCAGAGACCAGTATGGGCCGATATCGCCAACCGTAGCACCACTTACAAGAGCTACTGGGCCCAGTGGGAATCCTTCACTGTCAAGGACGGTATCCTGAAGAGGATTTGGGAGTCGGCCGATGGAAGGACCCGCATAGAACAACTTGTCCTGCCCAGGAGCAAGGTGAAGGAAGTGCTGGAGGAGACTCATGCTGGAGTGACTGGAGGCCACCTGGGAGCCAACAGGACGCTGGACAAGTTAAGGCAGAGGTTCTATTGGTTGCATCAGAGAACCGACACGGAACAATGGTGCCGAAGATGCGACACCTGTGCAGCCAGTCGCGGACCAAGGACCCGCAGCAGGGGAGCCATGCAGCAGTACAACGTGGGAGCTCCTTTTGAGAGGATCGCCATCGACGTTGCTGGACCGTTCCCGGTCACGGATCGCGGGAACCGCTACCTGCTAGTCGCCATGGATTACTTCACAAAATGGCCAGAGGTGTACGCGATTCCCAACCAAGAGGCTTCGACGGTGGCCGACGCGCTCCTTGACAACTTCATCTGCCGATTCGGGGTGCCCCGGGAATTGCATAGCGATCAGGAGCGCAACTTCGAATCCAACCTGATGGGAGAATTGTTCGAGCGTCTGGGGGTGCATAAAACCAGGACCACTCCCCTCCACCCACAGTCCGATGGTATGGTGGAACGCTACATCAAAACCTTGGAAGAGCATCTGCGGAAGGTGGTGTCCAACCATCAACGAGACTGGGATGCCAGAGTCCCACTGCTCCTCTTGGCCTACAGAGCTTCGGTCCACGATACAACAGGGATGACACCGGCAAACATGGTCTTCGGGAGAGAGCTGCGCCTGCCCTGTGATCTGCTGTTTGGCACGCCACCCAGCGCCGACCAGCCAGCGACTGACTATGTGGCAGAACTCACCGAGAAGTTGAATGGAATTCACCAACTGGCCAGAGAGCACCTCAAGATGGCCAGCGACAGGATGAAGGTGCGCTACGACAGATTAGCCAACTCTGCAGGATTCCAGGAGGGCGACCTGGTGTGGCTGTATCGACCTACCAGGACCAAAGGGAAATCACCAAAGCTGCAGCGTGCCTGGGATGGACCATACCGCGTGGTGACCCGGATCAACGACGTGGTGTACCGCATCCAGCGACAACCTCGAGGGAAGATGATGGTGGTGCATCTGGACCGATTAGCATCCTACCAAGGGACTGCCCGAGACGAGCAGTCCTAAGGAGGGAGCAATGTGACAGCGACGTGAGATTCGAACTCACGACCAGCGTCCCGCATGAAAGCAGATCGCACAGGCTGCACGGAACATTGAGTGACGTCGCGCGGTGGAGAGAAGAGAGAGGGTGTATTACGTCACGCGACGAGTTTGCGCGCGCATCTGGTGCTGGTAGAGAGGAGAGGGCTCTGGATTTCTCTGGAATGCCATCTCTAGAGACGGGTGGAACCTTCGAGGCTACGTCGCTGTAGTTATAAATTACGGTCGCGAAGTAACGACAGGAGTTTCAGAGTTTTCAGTTATTCAGTCAGTGAGAAAGCCAGAGCAAGCAAGCCAGCCGGAGTTCGACTCGAGTGTGCGTCCGCATCTGCGTCAGCATCCGAAGGCCTGAGTTCGAGTGCAGTGGACCGCAGTTGGAGGGACCTGAGTTCGAGTGCAGTGGACCGCAGTTGGAGGGACCCGAGTTCGAGTACAGTGAACTGTCTCTGAAGGTCTGTGGTTCGAGATACCGTGAACTCGAGTGACTGAGATGGAAGAACTGTGAACTGAGAACTGGTAGTTCTGATTTGTAAATAGTGCTTTGTAAATATTAGTTAAGATTAACAGTTCATTGTTGTGCGTAATAGTCCAAGTAAATTGTCATTGTCGTCGGTGGAGTGCTATAACGAATACGGTGTTGAGTGGAGATCCAATTGTTGACGAGAGCGTTTAACGTGAATTGTAGAAAGGAATTATTGTTGTGACGAATAAATTACATTGTTGTTACTAATAAAATTCACAATATTTTAAAACACCATTTAACATTATAGTCCAGTAAATAAAGAAACAGGCTGTTTCAGCATCAATGGTACTAGCACTAATGATGGTCCGTTAAAACGAAAATCCAGGGTGGAAGGAAAACAACCGTCCATGTAAGTGACTATGAGAGCGATTAAATTGAATTGGATTGAAATTATTATGTTTCCGGTGTTCTCTCCATGTTGACAGACAGTGAGTCAGATGTGGAAAAGACGACGAAATCTGTTACATTAATGCTAAAGGCACATAGTTACATGGTAGTTACTTATGAGGGGAATTGTGGCCAGGGAAAGTTTTGGAGCTGTGGTTTCAGGTATGGTAAGAAGCGGCAATTACTGAGGTGGCGAGAAATGGAAGACATTTTATTCTATAGAAAGGAAAACATAATAAAACAAATTGAAGACCCCAAATGCGTCTCGAAAAAGAGCGATCTATTTTCAAGTTCAGAATTACGAGAGAAGTGCAGATTCAAAGGATCGAAATAAGCTACTGAATGTAGTTCTCAGTATGGTAAATAAACATTATCAGTGAATTTATATGCATAATATTTTGCTAAGAATATATTAGTTTATTTGATATCATACTTTGTTCTTTAATATACACTCACCGGCAAAAACAAATTGGGCCAACTACATTTTATTTGAAATTTTTGAAAATTGTAGGATTTTAAAAATAATTATAGGTGTACTGAGGTTCATTTAGTTATTAATTTATTTTGTGATACGTAACAATGTAATACTGAATACGTAATAGCCAAGAATGATCTGAAAAGAAGATTCGTTTTTCTTGCAATATTGTGTCTAAACTTCTCGAACTCATTTCAAGCTAAGCTGAAGAAGTCTACAGAGTGGTGAGCTCTTTTGAGGCAGTATTGGAATATTTCATTGTATACAAATGTCACTAAGTCCTACCGGTTCAGCAAAAGTGGTTGCATTGATAGAAGTTGGGAATAGTCAGAGTTATGTGGCTGCAGTTCTTGGGATTCCTCGATCGACCGTACAACCAGTGTACCATCGCTTTAGAGAGACAGGAGGTTATTCCAGGAGTCCCGGTTCAGGGAGAAAACGAGTAACTTCAGCTTGTGACGGCCATTTTATTGTCCTAAACACATTAAGAGATCGCTATTCCACAGCTATTGAGACCAGAAGAGCCTTCCAGAAAATAAGACAAGTTAACGTGAGTGAGGGAACTGTATGTAGACGTCTGGATGAATGTGGGGGCTGAATTCCAGAAGACCAGCTAAGGGCCCAGAATTGCTCCAGCAACATCATTTTGAATGATTACGTTTTGCTCACGATCATGCTAATTGGAACCTGTGGGTGTGGCGACGAGTGCTCTTCACAGATGAATCGAGATTTAGTTTACAGATGGTCGTGAAAGAGTGTGGAGAAGAGAAGGAGAACGTTTTTCTTCATGTATCTTCAGTTCACGTGTCAGTTTCCAAGGTGGATCAATAATGGTATGGGGTGGCATTTCGTATGCAGCTCACACAGAATTTGTTTTCATTAATGGAGATGCTTTGACTGCTCCAAGATACATCGAAGAAGGTCTAATTTAACATGTGGTACCATATGCCCCACTTATTGGTGAAAAGTTCCTGTTAATGCATGACAATGCTCGCCCTCTTGCTACAAGAATCGTGGATGAGTTCCTTCACGACGTTGGATTGAATAGGATGGCATGGCTAGCAAGAAGTTCTGATATAAACTCTATTGAACATGTGTGGGAAGTGCTAGGGAAAAGAGTTAGAGATCGTTTAACTTCTCACAGTAACTTACAGCAGCTCCGAAATGTTCTAAATAAAGAATGGAATAGAATCGACCAGACTGACATCCAGAATCTGATGGAAGGGTTGAATGGGCGAATAGTAACGGTCATACAGTCACGGGAAGGCAATACCCGCTATTAGCAACATCTGGGTGGCCACAAAATCAGTTGAACATTTGGAAGAAAATTGACAAAATTTGTACGTTTTTATACCTTTTAATTATATCCATTGTTTGGCGATGAAAATAATAGCGCAAGTGTTAATAAAAAAGAGTTTGTTTCTGGGAAGCAATGTTTTCTTCATTTCATAATGTGTTTTCTGATCCTCACCTCATAAAAAAATTGAGAAAATTTAGGTGGCCCGGTTTTTTTTTTTTTTTTTTTTTTTTTTTTTTTTTTTTTTTTTTTTTTTTTTTTTTTGCCGTTGAGTGTAGTTCTTCATTATTGCAGGAAAATGACTTTTAGATTTCGCTTCTTTATTGTGTGTTTATGCAATGTGTACCAATGAAAAGAATCCATGTACTTTTCATTTATTTTTAATATTTCTGTGCTAGATTATGTTTCTACCCTTAAATTAGAAACTCAATGTATTGATTTACGAATAATTACAGCTTCAGCTATAGTCCAGTCATGTTTTCAATCATGAATATATGAGTGGACCATAGTTGGGCAAATCAGAATAGAACTATGTACCAATGCTTATTATTTTTTTAACACTTGTAACTAAATAATTTCAAACACATATTTCAATATATATTTAATATACACTTACAAGAGTCCGAAGCCAAAATTTCACTTAATCTGGATGAATAGTACTGAATATACACAGAAAAATGTGGACCATAGTTAGGGGAAACTACGGGACATCTAGATACTGATGTCTCGGAAGAGAAGTTCACGTGTCAATGCATTGGATTTTATTCAACGACATAATTACTCCAAAATTTCAGGGAAACAAGATCAGTCTAAGATAAGCGACGATCAGAACGTCCCAAAACTTCCACCGATAAAGAAACAGCCACAGCAGTAATTGCTTCATTTACGGAGTCTAGAACATGCCGATTATCGCAAGAATGGCGACACAGAATCTCTTTGGGGATGTTGTCGCTGATTAAAATCCTGTGCGATGTCACATGAACATCTCTATTAAAGATCAGTATGATCTCGATGCATGCTTTTTTCTCACACCTAAAAGAGAAGAAATTGGTTACAATCATGAATTCATAACTTTTTACCGATTAAAAATATGTTGAAAAAATTTCTACCACTGACTTTCTCGTGAAAATATTGTCTTATTTGATATATCACATCTCCCTTCCTTCCCATTATTTTAAAATCTGGCCAACAATATAGCGGACGTCCCCTTGACATACGCAAATATGGTTTCCCGTGGGTCTAACCTATTCTGTTACTACCAATTGTACCAAGCATAACTCGATTACATTTTATAGGTGGTTTTAAGGGACTTCTGACGCAGTACAGCACTGTCACACACAGAAGTAGGTTAGATTAGATTAGGAGGTAACGGTGGCTAGTGGCGGTTTAGGGACGATCCTTTGCACGTCGGCCACACTGAGGTCTATTGTGCACTTATTTTTGGGATGAATGAGGATGAGGTGTACTACACGCAGAAGTATGTTGCTTGTTAAAGAAATTACAAGATATACAGTAGAACGTATTCTATTCATATATTTTTAGCTATAGCTGATAGATTAGACGAAGTATTGTATAATGCTGTAAAATAGATTTCTGAATTTTCTCAGAAATTCACATTTTAAGTAATACTAATACCGAAAAAGGAATTTTGGGCATACCGACTATCTGTTTCATTGTGTGCAGCCATTTATTTGACGGTCTCATTAATAAATCTTGTTTAAATATTACCTACTTATATTTATTTTCAATTTTTATAATCACATCTTTTTGTGAAAAGCAAAGATTCAAGAGACACGGCACTTATAACACATCTTAAAACGCAAAAAAAAAAAAAAAAAAACTATGGGACGATTTTTCTTCATAATCGTACGTGTCTATGTAGCAATTTATCTAGGAATGATACAATTAAACGTAATACTTTTTAGTAAAAGAATAACATGTTTTCATTTGAAATCAAAGAACAAGATGTCAATGAACTCGAAATCGGTTCTAATTATTCTGTTTGTAATTATGTATTGTCTCAGACATAATATGTTTCAGAGAAATGTATTATTAATTGCAGAACTATTCCCGCTTTTCGTTGCGAATATTCATAGTCCCAATAGCTCCAATCCCAGTTAAGTAAGGCCACTATTCTTAGTGAAGACCACCTCAGTGTTATAGAATTAGTTGATATCTCTTGTTATGAACACATTACTTATACGTGAGTAACCAAATCAAAGTGTAATATATTATTTAGCATTCATGCTATTTCATAAGGATGAATATTAAATACTTTCACTTATGTGTGTATTTTCAATTATAGCTCAAGGAAATAAATTATGGACAGTAATATTATTCATACAGAACTTATGTGTCAGCTTAGTGACTGCTTTATTAAGGGCTGGTCTCAGCAGATGGCATTTAGTGTCTATATTGTATTACACCCATTTTGTATTAAAATATTTAAGTTAAGTGATGTGTTGAAATGAAAGTGCTGTACAATTAATACAAATACACTATGTCCCGCTTAGAGGGATCGAGAAATAAATGCTAAACATTTAAAGTCAGATGAAGATATTGATTTGATTTACATCTGACAAGATGCAGAAATTGTCCAGCTTTATGCTTCAATACTTTAAAAACAGCTGCATGTTCATGCGCATGCGCACTAACATTTATCGTGGAAACAAGCCTGGCACCATTCAGTAGAACATTCCGTCATTGGACCATCCTTCTTTATCGAGGCGACAGTCACAGGGATTGTGTATCTGGACATGTTGCAGAACTTTTTTTGTTGATAAACTTTTCCTAGAATCGGTTTTTCAGCAACATGGGGCTCCACGCCATTACTATGGAGCAGTGCGTGGCTCCTTGAAAGCAAACTTTCCCAACAAGTTGATTGGAAGAGGAGAACCCTTGCCTGGCCACCTAGGTCAACCGACTTGACGCCAATTGACTTTCCTCTGGGGCTTTGTGACAAGTGTTGTGTCCCTACAAACTTGATACAGTGGAAAAAGTGAGACAACGCATTATAAATGCAGCTGCGCTAATCACTTCACAAATGCTACAGAACACTTGGCGGGAGGTTGAATATCGTTTAGGCCCTACATGCCTGCAGAGCAACTTAAGGTGCATACATGGAGTTGCACTGACCATTCTCCGAAACTCGAAGAGTTTTTACATCAAGTTATACAAAAAGTTAGGTATAAAATCATTATTAATACTTTAAATTAGTACTTATTTCTCCATCCCTCTAAGCGGGACACGGTGTATTCAAATAGTATCTACAAGAACTCTTACTCGCCCTCCGCTGTTCCGCTTCCTTTCTCGCAAGCTTCTTGCAGGACAGGTATCTGATCGGCGCTTGTGATTGGCGAGAGGGGAAGGAAATAACTTGCCCTTTGCATGTTCTGTGATTCGAGTGCAGCCGTCTGGTAACTCAGTTGTTCCATATCAGATTCTATAAACATCTTTTTATCCTTTAAGATATTCGTATCTCCGGGAAAGTTATAAATGTTTTCCATCCTGACTGAAGTCTCATTTCGTCTTGTGGAAGACTCAACGTGTTCTGACAAAGTGAAAAGTTCATTTACAAAGGTTCTTCTTCCATCATCTCTCAAAAATTTGTTTGGTAGTGCTTTACTTTCTATATCTTCACTATTTATTTCTGAAAGCTGAAATATTAAAAAGAAGAACGTTAAAACATTGATAAACTGCATTATAGTAGGAAAAAGCAGAGTGAATATACTAGGTTCTCCAGATTCACAGGGTCAAAATGATACAGATGAAAGAGGGATCCAATATAAGTATTTTGAGAAGGTCGGAAATGTCATCCTAAGGTATACTAACCAAACTTTGAACTTCTGGGGGTGGTGCCCGAAGAGTAATAAAATCAGCAAAAAAGCCTACCGCGTCAAAATTCAGAAAGAGACGTTTGGAGGTACAAACTTTTAAAATAACACATAATCGCATTTGTTACTATGGTAATCCATGTCTGTTTATACTTCGTGTAATAAGAAATAAAAAATTATAAGATGAAATAGACATGAAATTTCTGCAATTTTTTTAAGATCGTTATTAGGTATAACGAGGTTGGACCATAAAAGAAACCTATATAGCCGAAAAAAATTACAAGTTCCTTGTATAACCGAAGAATTTCAACAATATCAGGAACAGTGGAAAAACCATGTGCAAAGATAGGAAGGAATAAATTTCCAAGATTAGCCTCAGTATATAGACCAAGAGGACACAGAGATGTAGGAAGACTAAGACATCGATGGAGGGATCAAGGCCATCTTTCTTAGATTATAGTTAGAGATCACATGATCTAAAACGAATAATGTCATGATGATGATTTCGTCAAGTATGAGGCATCGGTGCTCATTCAGCATCGTGAGCAATTTCAGAGACTTTAGTGAATAGAAAAACCTTGTTTCTTATATACCGTTATTACAGTAGGGATATTATCGTGCTGAGTAGCCCCTCATTGGTTGAATGATCGTCCACATCTACTTAGGCTTGTCGATGTGAAATCAGCAATCGGCTGATTGGCCTTGACCGTTCATGGACTGACTATAGCACTATGGACAGAAAAGTTCACGTATAAATTTACGTTACATGAATGTTAAATTAATTTTTATTAGAGAAATAACTGAATATCGTAAAAATATATAACAAATGTAAATTGTTCTGAAGTAATATTTTATTGAAACAATGGGCACTGAAAGTTGTTCTTCCACATACCCTTTTGTATTGTTTAATTGAAGTGTCCGAATCTATTTCCATTAAACTACATAACTATGTGAATTCATGGCCCAAATAATTAATGGGCTATATTAATAAAGCTACGGCATTTAAAATTTCCACGTAGAAACAATAACCTAATTTACATACACGTGAGTTGGCACTTGTTGAGTGTATTTTATGACTTTAATGAAAACAGGAAATCTAACTTTAGTAACATCACTGAAAACATATTTCTAAATAGTAATATCATCATCTTCATAACTTAGATTAGGCAATAATGTCTGTTCTGTCTTCATAACTTTTTAGATCCATCGTTTCCTTGGACGTCAGATATCTCTCCTATCGCCCTCGATAGCGTAGTTGGTATAGTGCTGGCCTTCTACGCTCAAGGTTGCAGGTTCGATCCCGGCTGAGGTCGATGATATTTAAGTGTGTTTAAATGCGACAGGCTAATGTCAGTAGATTTACGGGCCTTTAAAAGAACTCCTGCGGCACAAAAAATTTCGGCACACCGGCGACGCTGATATAACCTCTGCAGTTGCGAGCATCGTTAAATACGAGTAAATCATAATTTTTTTTGTCTCTCCTACCTTACATTTATATGTAGGTACTAGGGCTGGAATTTAAATAGAAATGTATTTTACAAAATTGCAATGAATACTAGATACTACATGATTTTTTAAGTATACTTTCAAACAATTAACAAGTACTGTAACATTCGTGTCTTACCATTTGCTTGTTCTTGACATTTATTTTACATCAGAAACATTTCATTTAGTTAAACTTAATATGGGAAACTCGACTGGAAAACTTTACTAATGAACTGGCCGAAAGGAAAGTATGTCTACAAAATACATTAGATGCTACCTATTCAACACAAATATTGTAAAAAGTGTATATTGAGAGCTAAACAACAAAGGAATATAATTATTATTAGTTTTGAAAAATCAGTTAGGCCTACTCTGTACGCCACTAATCTTAATATATAAAAGTTAATGTAGGCCTATGTATGTAATGTATGTATGTATGTATGTATGTATGTATGTATGTATTTTTTTTTTGTATTTTTTAACCTTGTTTACAAGCATGTTCCATTACAAAAATTCAATACTACATGCTAATAGACTACACACTACAATATTGCTAACTCTTCCGAATACAATGTATACACATTATTGCTAGCCTATTCTACTTTCCCTAAATATACTATTTACAACATGTTAACATCTATGCTACTGTTGAAGCTTTTAAATACTTTGTACAACACTATTTTAGTACCTATTCCGTTTCCATTTATAGATAAAAAAATCAATACTATTGCTAATCATTTTGAAAACTATGTTTAGAAATACACTATTTAACAAATTAACCTACTTTCCCTAAATTTACTATTTACAACGTGTTAACACGTATGTATGTAATGTATGTAGTATGTAATGTATGTATGTATGTATGTATGTATGTTCTCTATACAAGTCTATACGCTTTGACCGATGTGTGCCAAAGTTTGCACATTTAACCTTGTTACCCAGGATAAAAACATAGGCTACATTAAAATTGTGCAAATGGACTTTAAATTAATAAAAAAATAAATAAAAAATAGAAATAAATGCGATCAAACATTCATGTCTAATATTAAAATTCAATCGTCTATAGTCTTTTTTTTCAACATCGACTTTCATGAGGCCATGGAAATTATAACACGAAATTAAATAACATTGTTGATACACATCGTGAAGGCTAAAACTAGATAATTCATGTAGTCCAGGACCGTATTATGAATTTCCCGATGCAGTTGTAGACAGTGAGTAGACTGTGTTTTATCCAACTGAATTTTTTAATTCTTTGAAACCACAAGGAAACCATATAATTTAATACTTAATAATGAATTACCAACAGTACTATTGCGAAATATTGACCTACCAAAATAAATTATTCAATGGAACAAGAATTGGTGTGAAAAACTCATTAAAACGTAGTAATAGAAGTAACAATATTAACTGGTGAAGTCCACAGCTGTGGAGTAACGGTCAGCGCGTCTGGCCGCGAAATCAGGTGGCCCGGGTTCGAATCCCGGTCGGGGCAAGTTACCTGGTTGAGGTTTTTCCGGGGTTTTCCCTCAACCCAATACGAGCAAATGCTGGGTAATTTTCGGTGCTGGACCCCGGACTCATTTCACCGGCATTATTACTTCATATCATGCAGACGCTAAATAACCTAGATGTTGATACCGCGTCGTAAAATAACCCAATAAAATAAAAAAAAATTAACTGGTGAACGAAAGGAGATATTTTCATCTCACGTATTCTTATGATACCCACTAACATGCCTTTCGATTTTAAGTAACAACAATTTCAGTGCGACTAGCATTTGTAATGGTCATATTAAAATTAAGCTCAAGGACAGTCGCTCAAAGTTGCAGACATTAATTTAAAAACCCCGTGTTTTTAACATTCTCAAATATATTTTATAAAACTAAGTAGGGGAAAAAAGATTTTTGACACATCAAAAAGCAATTCACCGATACTTTTGTCATATTCCTAATATATTATGTGAATGTGTGTAAGGCGACTGAAAATAACACTGTATTAATTCTAAAATATACGTCTCTCAAAATATTGCTGTTTATACCCGAAAACTTGTTATTACGAAATTCTAACAGTATAATCACGTTGTCAGTGTAGTATGTTATGCATTGTGGAAATATTCTCTTAGGGTGCTATTCATAGACATTTCGCTAGCCCGCGCTACGAGCATGCTAAATTAGCCCCGGCTATCGACTTGTTACTTGCACAGGATTCATATCATACCATATCGCTAACATTGGTTTATGAATACGAAAAACACTAGTTCGCTGATCATCCACCGGAAACCCGCGCTAAGAATATCTATGAATACGGCCCTTAAAAAAAAACCGGTATACGTCTCTCAGAATATTAGTCTTTATATTAAAAAATGACTTATTGCGAGTAGTCTGCGTATAAAATAAAAATTAATATAATATGTTCTGAATTTGTGAGATATAGTTTCTCAAGTCATTATAAAAAAATAGGCGTACAGCGGTCAAGGGGTAAAAAATCTTCCAATATAAATTAAATTATGTACGTATATATTGATACGACCGATAGAGAGATAAATTTTAGCTCTCGATGACACCACAATGGGATCAGACTGGGAACAAGGGAATTTCCTGTTTATCGTCAGCTGTCTCTGAAATTCAAGTGAAAGCACACACAGACATGAAATTACGTGAAATGCACAGCTTCAGATGAATGTACAGATCTTATAATTATTTTATCTCTGCCTCTGTGCAACGTCACATTTGCGGGGGAGGAAAGGAGACGGCAGAAAGGTTGTAATGCTTTTTAATACTTTGACTTCCTTGACTAAGATAAGCCACTTGAAATTTGACAGTCACTGACCGGAAGAGATAAATGTAAGGTCTGTAGAACATTGATACAATGCTAAGTGGCCCTATAGGGACCGAGGGGTGTATTTTTGTTTTGCTGAACTTCAACACAATGCTAACACATTTTAAGTTTGTGTGACAGTAGCCTATATATACATATATATATATATATATATATATATATATATATATATATATATATGTTCGTTTGGTTTTACTTTATTTATAGTTTGATTTTTTTATTATTGTATTTGTATTTCTGGTGATGTGAAAGAGAAGGCCTGGTGGCTTTAACTACGCCAGAATGAATAAATAAACACATATATTTATACAGTATGTATATATATATACATATATATATACACACACACACAAATTGAAAAAAGACATTTGAAAATAAGACACGTGATGAAATGTTTTCTTTCGTTGCCTGATTTTTGAGTTAATCCTTTCAGGCATTTGGCTAAGAAGTTTATTAATTCATGTAAGTGATGCTATGTAAAGATTCATCTTGACGGAAAGCTTATTAAAGACAATTCGTTTTGGTTGTCTATAGTTGAGTTTCTGAGATTTCCGAAAAGTCTAACAACCAGTTTAATGGGGGGGGGGGGGAATGACAACCCGGGCAACGCCGGGTGCTTTCAGCTAGTATGTGTATAAATTTAAACTTAAGTTCCTACAGATCTACAGATGAAATGGGTTACAAATGAATTGATTAATAATAGGAATACTATTAGATTACTTTCGAAAAATAAACTATATCCCGATCTCTGATCGGATCAATATCCCTGAAAGAACTGATATTTAACACTTGCGATGAATTTCGGTTAAGTTCGGAGGGCCTAATTACTCAAATCTACTCTCCTCACCTCCACCCTGGGACCCCCTGGATATTTTAAGATTGCGAAAGAGAGAGTGGTGTGCGGAAAACAAAGGGAAGCTACCGCATTTATCTTCCACAAAACTGCAAACATGGACCAAATGATGGATGACATTAAGATATATGGTTCATAATTATGTGGAGACTAAGAGGAAGGTTGAAAATTGGAAAGATTGAAGAATGATGAGTTTGCAATGAAAGACCTGCCCTTGGGCAGAATACTATAAATGAATCTATTGAAATGGAGTTATCCTAGAAACAGTAAAAAATGTGCATTAATGAATGCCCCATTCATATCAATCGAAGGTATTTAATAACGTTGCATGCTAATCACTATAATATAAGACACGAATTATGTACTGACAACCCTTTATATACGCACTTATTTATGTTGCGAATATTTCTCCAAAATTCTACCAAAATAGGCCTAATTATATTCATAAGACAGTTTCATTCATAATTAAGTGTATAATACATTGTACTTATTAGCAGAATATATATTCATGCATCTACATATCTTAATTCTAATTTATTTACTTTGTGTTCTGGTGATAATATTACAAAACTTTAACTTTTAGTTATGTACGATCCAACATTGGATCCTTCAGCAGGAGGACGGTGGTCTAATGGTTGCTGTCCTAGTCTTTAGATCCAACGGCAGTCCTCGCTGGTCTCGAGGACATCATGCTGGGGTTTAGATCTAAAGTTCACGGATTCAATCTCGACCGAGAGCGATGGATTTTAACGATTAACGATATAATTGTTAGATATCTTCCTTCGAGAGGACAAAATTTTGTACGACATCAATAAGAGTGATATTCCTCGGAAGTAGGTACAGTTAGTATTTTCGTCCTACATAAAGATAGATACAATGATGGAGTCCTTTGCATTCTTCTGGTACAATTTACTTTTCCCAAATACCAAGTACAAGCTTATAAATATCTTTGGATAATGCGTTTCCACCCTCTTGTATTAATTCTGCTGGAATTTGACCGATACCTCGAGACTTATGCTTTTTTAGATTTTCTATCGCAATGTCGACTTCTGAAAGTGTGGGTTCGGGTATAAATTTTTCAGCAGTTTGTATTTGAATATCGTTCCTACCATTTCTATTTGGCCTATGTACATTTAATAGTTGCCCAAAATAGTTTTTCCATGTCTTCAGAATGGAATGAGAGTCTGCAAGCAATTCACCATTCTCATCTTTGATCACATATTCCCATACTTGTCTTTTCTTAAATCCCTATACGAGTATTTATGCCTTTATACAAATCTCTAATGTTTATATTTTTACTATTTGTTTCTACCTCATTAAGTTTTTCCTTCAACTAATATCTATTTTTGTTTTAAGTGAACGATTTGCTTCCCGTCTTTCATTGAAGTTATTATCTCTTTTCGCCTCAACTGGATCCTGTAAGAATTTCAATTTTGCCTGTTTCCTTCTGTCTACTATCATGCAACAATCTTCATCAAACCACGGTTTCTTTTTTTTAGTCTCATAATAACCTTTGCCCTGGTCAGCTGCAATTTTGATATTATCTCTGATATTTTCCCACACGGTTTTAACATCTAACTCTTTCTCAACTTCATTGGAACTTGCTAAAGCAGCGGACCTTTTTGAAATTTCGACCTGATAATGTTGCTTAGTTTCCTCTTCCTTTAATTTCGGAATATTGGATCTCCTAATATTAACTTGTTGCTGTACTGGTTTGGCTACTGATAGTCTTTGTCTTAATTCTCCAATTACCAAATGATGGTCAGAATTACGGTCTGCCCCCCTGAAGGTTCGAATATTTGCAATACTAGTATGTCTTCTTTTATCTATCAAGATATGATCTATCTGGTTGTGTGTCAATCCATCTGGAGAAGTCCAAATATATTTATATATATCCCTATGGGAGAATTACATTTTTTTATCTGTCCAAGTTGACTAACCTAACTCCATTATAATTATTAGTTACGTGTAAGCTCTCTTTTCCAATAGTCGGTTTAAAAATATTCTCCCGTCCTACTTTAGCATTGAAATCCCCCAATAAAATTTTCTTCTGATATCTAGATAACTGATGAAACGTGTGTTCCAATTCCTCATAGAAGCTATCCTTTATATGGTCGTCTTTCTCTTCTATAGGGACGCGGGCATTTATAATTATGATATCGCGCCATCTACTAAATACGATAACATGTCACTGATAAATTATACTGTTTTTACTGCTGATTTTATTATTTTATGGATATTATTATATTTATTTTATTTTTATATGTGTTCCTAATTGGCGATTATATCGTTTCCTTCCCCATAGTACAACAAGTGAACTCCTATTTTTGATATGCAGTTCTCATCTAACCTAACCTCCTGTACACCCACAAAGTCTATTCTATATCTAGCTAGTTCTTTTGCTATTAATGTTAGACTTGTAACATTTCAAGTACCAAATCTCATAACCTTATTCCTTTCCTGTGTTCGTGCCAGAGAACCAGTCTAATTCCGAGGCTTATTTTGAGGTTCCGTAACAAGTTGTTTTATATGGTGATAGGTTGTTAGTCCTTCGTCCAACCCCCAAGCTGGAGAACCACCCCTCGTCGACTGTTCGCGACTGCTTATTCAATATATTCACACCAATCCTCCATATCTGGAGGCCGTCTCCTCTATCCGCAACCTGAGGACGTGCCATGCCGTGGTGATAGGGACCCACAATACATGGTATGGCTCCTTATCTATCTGATATATGCCGTTTCTCGCCCATATTTCGATGGTGTACAGTATAACCTCTGCTGTTGAAAGCGTCGTTATGTAAAATAATGCTACTACTATCATTATTATTATTATTATTATTATTATTATTACTACCACTACTGCTACTGCTACTGCTGGGTCTAAGTTTTGCGAGTTCAGACTTGGCAGTGGGAGATACGTTTTAAAAGGAGGTAACATTCTTCCTCCGGAAGGAAAGTAGCCTAAAACAGTAAGTCCCATGTTTATTATTGCGATGTACTCAAGTACATACTATATGATATTTCCGTGAAGGAATTCTGCGTTATCATATGATGAAAGATCGGTGGAGCGGAGAAGAATTCTCTCCGGCACCAGGATTCGAAACCGGGTTTTCAGCTCTACGTGCTGACGCTCTATCCACTAAGCCACACCGGATTCCAATTCCGATGCCGGATTGAATCTTCTCAGTTTAAGCTCCACCTCTTAATTTCCCTTTAGTGGTCAACCCTCATGCACTGTATCACAGATGTGTGACCGTGGCACAATGTCCAACATACTAATGTGCAGAAGTGTACTCATTATGAGTGACTAAGTGGCCGGGATCCGACGGAATGAGCGCCGTCTTAAATCACTAAGTGATTATATACGCATATCATATTATTGCGATGTACCGAAATACTTACGTTATGTCCGTGCAGGAATTCTGCATTATATGATGCAGGATTGGTGGAGTGGAGAAAAATTCTCTCCGGCACCGGAACTGAGAGGATTCAATCCGGCATCGGAATTGGAATCCGGTGTGGCTTAGTGGATAGAGCGTCAGTACGTAGAGCTGAAAACCCGGGTTCGAATCCCGGTGCCAGAGGGAAATTTTCTCCGCTCTACCGATCCTTCATCTCATGTTTTATGTTTACTGCACGTAAAATAAACTAGCTTCTGATAAGGGAGTCCATGCAAAATTGTTCGTCCATTTCTTACCCACATTAAATTTCGACACTGAATTCCAGAGCCGGAATATGCTGCGTCATTATCGATCCATAACTCCTTCGCGTTTAAACTCGCATAACTTCGATTAAAACAGTATTTACTCAATTATGTATATTTATTTCATAATAAGTGCTAATCTGTGTTGTCCGAATTGTTCAAAGTGTGTCCGTCTGCATTCACACTTTCCGAAATGTTGTACGAAATTATTATTCACTTGGAAAAATTGCAAATATATTTCCGTAATCCTTGCAGGTTCTCTTGTTGCATTGTTTCATAATTCGTCTGTAGTGTGGGACTTTTTCCTGTAAGCTTACTTTTTAGGGTTTTCAGGGTGTGAATAACAGTTTCATCAGTTCCATCCTGGGATCATTTCTTCACTCTACTTCGATGGATGAGATCTTTCTCATTCAATTCCTTCCTCCTTATTTTATTGCTTTTATCGTATTTTAGAAAGATGTTAATTTCATCAGTAGGGATTGTGTCAATGCAGACGGACACCATTTTGAACAACTCCTACAACATACAATAGAAGTACTCATTGCACAAGTAAAATAAAAATGCAATAATCAAAATTATATGAATACGCATGAGGTTACGTACTCAACTCAATACTCGCATTGTCCAATTCAACCGATACTATTATAATCTCGGAGTTTTTAAATAACAGATTTAATATTATTAGATGTACGAAATGGAAATATAAAAATGAGAAATTTAGCCTTCGAAGAGGGGAAAAATTGAAGTATCTTGGTGCAACAGTAACAAATATAAATGACACTCGGGAGTAAATTAAACGCAGAATCAATATGGGAAATGCTTGTTATTATTCGGTTGAAAAGCTTCTGTCATCTAGTCTGCTGTCAAAAAATCTGAAAGTTAGAATTTATAAAACAGTTATATTGCCAGTTGTTCTGTATAGTTGTGAAACTTGGACTGTCACTTTGAGACAGGAACAGAGGTTAAGGGTGTTTGAGAATAAGGTTCTTAGGAAAATATTTGAGGCTGAGAGGGATGAAGTTACAGGAGAATGGAGAAAGTTACACAACGCAGAGCTGCACGCATTGTATACTTCACCTGACATAATTAGGAACATAAAATCCAGACGTTTGAGATGGGCAGGACATGTAGCACGTATGGGCGAATCCAGAAATGCATATAGAGTGTTAGTTGGGAGACCGGAGGGAAAAAGACCTTTGGGAAGGCCGAGACGTAGATGGGAGGATAATATTAAAATGGATTTGAGGAAGGTAGGATATGATTGTAGAGACTGGATTAATCTTGCACAAGATAGGAACCGATGGCGGGCTTATGTGAGGGCGGCAATGAACCTGCGGGTTCCTTAAAAGCCATAAGTAAGAAGGAATTACAATATTTTTATTACTATCTGTGTGACTTTTTGTCTTTCAAAATTTATTAATACTTAAACAGAACACTTGATAGATTAAATCATATTAATTTTTGTCATTTCTAAGATACCTTTTCTGTTCAATGCACAAACGAAATTTAATCATATTTAGTGCACAGATGATTATCTAATTTACGTATATAGCCTATTTTGAGTAATTTATTTTGTTGTTATTTTATCATTCGTAACATAGGCTAATAATGAAGTGAATTACTGCGAATTGAGTAAAATGCACTGTATAATGACGAAAAATGTGTCATCTTCCTGGCCGTAATTAATTCTTGCTAATAAGTTCAATAAACACCTGTGGTCCTGTAGTTTCACTAAGACTCTAAAGGCTGGTTCACAATAAACCGGGAACGGAAACGGCAACGAGAACGAGAACGGAAATAATGTTAAAATAAATGTATTTAAATGTGAACGTTCACAATAGTTAATTGTGAATCCTCATATTTAATTACATTTATTTTAACAATATTTCCGTACTCGTTCTCGTTGCCGTTTCCGTTCCCGGTTTATTGTGAACCAGCCATAACAGAAATGAGTACTAGGGCGGCAGGCACATGCATACTGTTATTCATTGGCGATTGTCCACCGAAGTGAGAAGCTTAACATCCCGCCATCCTAAGGGCCTTTAAGAATGTCTAATGCAGTGGTTCCCAACCTTTTTTAACTGACGATACACTTTACTGAATGCCCACGATATCGCGACACACTTATTTGTTAATAATAATAATAATAATAATAATAATAATAATAATAATGATAATGATAATAATAATAATAATAATAATAATAATAATAATAATAATGACAACAACGACAAAAACAACAACAACAACCAGTGCTTTCTTCTAGAGAAAAAGGTGGTGAAAGTCTGTATAGAATATTTTATAGCGAACGGGGAGATGATTACTGTTCATGGCACGGGAATTTTGTCGTTTTTAACCTCCTTTTCGTCGAACTAGATTTCAAGGTCTAAGCCGTTCCTGCGCGTTCCACCAGAAAAAAAATCATACGAAAATTCTAAAAAGAAAACAAGCAGCAACTTAATTGACATTAGACAAAAAGAAGGTACAATACCTGTGTGTTAAAAAACAGTCCCAAATCTATTTATACAGAATGTCTGATAAAAGATTTTTATTGTCGTTTTTGAAAACTCATCTATTTAAATTAATGTGAAGTCTGCGCTTGGTGAGTTGGACATAGTTTCTCTATACGTAGTCTTATGATTGACAGGCCACACGTAAATCATCTTCAAAATGCACCACGTATTATACTGAAACTGGTCAATATGTTCTGACGATTCTAAACTCTGTTTTTATTAAGGGGAAAGAATAAATGAATTACAAAGCATTGTTGCAGGAATTCACTTTTCATTGGTAAAGTCAGTCTCAAAATGAAATGTACCATATCAAAGACTTCGTTGTAGATTTAAAAAATATGTTGTAAAGAGACTTTCTGGATGGCATAAAATGTATTTTTCAGTTCCAAAATTCCGCGATACACTCCATGGGGCTACGCGACACACCGGTTGGAAACCCCTGCTCTAATGGAATAACTTTGCTTTCTTTAACGAACAGGTGATATATTATAATTTATATTAAGTAATTAAGTTCTTAAACTTTACTTAATACTTACGAAATCTCACTGATGAAAGAAATAACTCCCCAGTATAAAAGTCTCGAACTCCAAATAATACAATATTTTATATACTGTACTACGAGTACATAAAACAAAAGTAATAGTTGCTTCATTAAAGTAGCAACCTCATGGCACCGCGTAGGGATTAGTTGGATAAGCAACAACACAAATGATATCTAACATTCTATCACTGTCACATCACATAAATTACCTGAATTAAAAGGACTATTTCTAGAAGGAGAAGCAGATTCATAGCTTCATGTTCCCGTCGCCGTCACTGGGTACTTGGCTTGCGCATGAAACGTTGTGTATGCATTTGCGTGGAAGTACTGACTATTGTTCGTGGACTCATTGCTAATTGAGCACTGCAAATTTTGCAATTATTATACATGACGAAGTGTTGATACAATTATCATTAAATTCGTACCAAATTTAACAACCAATAAGTTATTACTTAAAAGGAGTAGGCTGTCAATTTATGAAGGATGGCAATCATATCGATCTGAGAAAATGTTTCAAGTGCTTATATACAACTTTAAGGGATTTTATAAAATTTACGCTTTAGAATTTTCATTGCGTAATCCTAATAAATGCTAAAGAAGGAATGTTAATCAGATTTCTTCCATCGCTTATTTTTAAAGAATTCACTACGTTGTGAAGATTGGTGAGATGGGTGAGAAGGATAGCCTACTCGTTGAGGTTGTTAAATACAACTATTCCGCTTGGCTGACCAACGATAGATTGTAGAGAGCGGGATAAATGATCGAATATCAGTGAATAAGGTCCAATTTATACCTCTTCTTTAATGCGTACCATTGTTTTCTCCTTCTTCTAGATCAAAATTAATAAACGTTCCAGTATAATTATATTTATTTTATGCGATTTTAATCTAAAGAAACTAGGTCATTAGTAATTGAAGGGTTCGCGGGAAAAACGATGAATGTCACAGTTTTGTTAAAGTTGATGTCATTATCTAATTCAATGGATCACTACGAAATTTAATGTTGTTCTTATGAAAAATGGTAAAAAGGAGAAATATCGCCACGAATACAGTAATCCTTTCCTTTATTTTCTATAGAAACAGCACTACATCTTGCAGTTATAGACTCAATTAGATCATTATCTAATCCTTAACAGAAATGTGACATTCATCGTTTTTCCCGCGAACTCTTCATTGTTTTTGTAATGATAAAAAGGTATACTGTATAACATATCAAGATAAATATTTTAGTACTTAGTGCTTCATTTAATAATAAAATAATACGTTCTTATGTTCGAAAACATTGGACATACGAAGTATAAAAGGAAAGTGTTGTGATGTTACGAAGTCTCTTTTCAAGAGTTTTGTGGAAATATACGTTTCCAGCATCCCTCAGGTCGAAATATCGGTTTTGGGCATGCACTATCTCTGCCTGTGTATCATTGGTGGACTGATTTTCTTCAGTATCAAAATAGAAATATCCAGGATTGAATAGCGCGAAATATAATTATATATTAAACAAAATAATGGACTTCATTTTAAAACAGCAACACAAATTGCAATTGGCCCAAATGACAGCTAGCAATTTGCTTCGTGATTTTATATGATGAACCGAAAAATTAAATTCTTTATATTTGAGAGCAAGGAAAAACTTATTTCCTAGGAGAAATCATATACAACAGAATTTTATTTCCCTGCTTGATCGTGGTTTCTGTCAAAGTTCTATTGTTTTTGACACACAATAGAGTACACATGAAAAGGGTCGCTATTTCTTAAAAAGACGACCCTTGAAGGGCGAAGGCGGACCAGCCGGCTGCTGGCCTCACGTCCACACGCCTCAGCAAAGCTAAACCATCATCTAATCACTGTATTTATTTATTTATTTATTTAACTGGGTTATTTTATCGACGCTGTATCAACTACGAGGTTATTTAGCGTCGTAGTGATTGGTGACAGCGAGATGATATTTGGCGAGATGAGCCGAGGATTTACCATAGATTACCTGACATTTGCCTTAAGGTTGGGGAAAACCTCGGAAAAACCCAGCCAGGTAATCAGCCCAAGCGGAATCAAACTCGCGCCCGATCGCAACTCCGGATCGGTAGGCAAGCGCCGTAACCGACTGAGCTACACCGGTGGCCGGAATAATGTATGGTCAGCATTACGATCCCTCAACAGTTACAGCTGGTTTTCGAAACCGAATTTCACTATATAGCGTAGTTCCCCAAATTCATCCTGATGCTGAGTGGACACCGGTCTCATAGACATTTCATGACATTTTCTCTCCTCTTAAATCAGTGCGCATTCCGTAAAGCGAGACGTAGACATGGTGTCTCAGAACACGATGTTACGTCGTGGGACTCTTAAAGGATTAATTTATTTGCATTAATTCTAATTCGACTTTGTAATAATAATAATAATAATAATATTAATAATAATAACGGCGCCACAGTCTATGAAGCGTCAAGCCAGCTGCTCGCCTCACGTCCACAATTTCAACTGAGGTGAACGAACATCCAACACAGTACGTGGGTAACGTGTGGTCAGCACGATGATACCCCCCCAGCCGTTAAAGCTGGTTTACGAAAGTAGATTTCGTTACCTATCGTATGTAGCTCTCCAAATTCAT
Source organism: Periplaneta americana (assembly GCF_040183065.1). NCBI lineage: Eukaryota > Metazoa > Arthropoda > Insecta > Blattodea > Blattidae > Periplaneta > Periplaneta americana. Next base: position 123,567,200 of record NC_091117.1, read on the forward strand.
TACGATGCTGAGTGAACACCGGTCCCATACACTGACCGAAATTATGTAAGAAAATTACTTCTTCATGAGGACTCCGAATCAACTCTCACTCCGTAACACAAGTCCATGTAAGATTCCTTAGACAACGATTGCTACGGCGTGTGATTCTTGTTGGTTTGTTCTACTTGGTCTTTAATGATATAATTTCATTGTACTATTGGTTACAAATATGAAAAAGAGTGTGAGTAGAATTATATATTTGTTATATTTTATGTATTTGTATCATATTTAAAAATTAATTTTTATAACTGAAGAAATAATATTGGAAATGATTACAATATAATTATGGGTAGATATTTTATGAATTCCTATAAAATTAACGTTGTACATTCTTTTCCTTCGGAGAAGGGCCCGTAGGCAAGCACCGTAGCCTTAGGCTTATTGTGCAACTTCCTTATGTTGGGATGATTTTGAAGTCCTTATACTTGTTTTTTTTAAAAATGGGACATGACAGGAGCGTTGCGATCGGAAAAACAACTGAATGTCACATAGCGTGGTAGGCCTGTTGCTATGGTAACAACGGTTGAATTGCCAACCGTTCCTACATGGCGAGTGCTTAATAGCTCTCTTGGCGACATTTATTGTGCACACAATGTTAGCATTGGTACGTTTCGTCTTTGATTCTCTGTCGATTTTTGTATTGTTTTCTTTGCGTTAATTGTCAATGAATGTTTTAACGTCAGCCATCTTAACGTCAATTGATACCTTCCATCAGCTGGTGGCAACATAACACTATAGTTCCAAGCTCGACCGCTTAACTGTCATGTCCCATCTTTCAAAAAAACAAGTATAGAACTGCTCATCAAGCACAAGATTCACTGTATGGTGCCATCTTAACGATTCGGCCACAGCATCCAAGTCTGACGGAGTCCGCGTGAACAAGAACGCCCCCTCCACTTCCCTGTAATGTTCCTCTGCAGCCTCTTCAGATCGGTGGCATCTGTTCGCAATTCACGTGCATGAATCTGCTGCATCCTTAACAAGAGGGACATGCCGCCGTTGATTCCGCGATTCAACAAAGCGGCATCTATTCAAGAGAGCTACACTCTCCCTGTCTGCTGCAGTCCGCTAATTGAAGCCACTGCAGCTTCTCTGGGATATATGCAATTCCCGCAGACAGACGCCATCTGTAGGTAGATCTCGGAACCACGTCCACTAGTCCTTCTAGTCAACCTGTAACTATTGAAGATGGTTGATGGAATTATGTTAATGAAGGCGAAATGACTCAAAGGTCCAACGCCGAAAGTTACCCAGCAATTCTGCTTCACGTGATTGAGGAAAAACTTGGGGGAAAAAAACCAACTAAGTAACTTGTTCCAACCAGGATTTGAACCCAAGTCCGCTCGTTTCACGATCAGGAAGGCTAATCGTTACTCCACAGTGGTAGATTATGGCGTAGGCCTACATTTACTTAAACTGCTAAATATATTTGAGACAGGGAGATTAAAAACCCACTAACTCCAATTTTTGACAAAACTGAGTTATGGGCTGGATGGTGCTTTTTAGTTGGTCCCGTATGCGTGGAAGGCAAAAATACACTAATTTCGAAATTCATCTGCATTCTGGGGGCCGTTTTAAAATTCCTGAAAATCAGAACTCCATTTACTCCATGGAATAAGAGAGTTTTTGCATTCCAAGATTAATTTCCCGGTCGGTGGCAACACTATCGCTCAACCAGCTGAGTAAAGTGATACGGTATTCAGAATCGCACAAAAACTCTATGAAATTCATGTAGCTTAAGTAAGACTATGAAAGGCACAATATGGAGTCGATTTAACTTCCAGAAACCCAATACAGATGCATCATTCCACAATCAATAAAGTGCAATTTAGCATTGCCATTGAAAGAAGAAAGCAAAAGGACTTGCAAAATTTAATGCAGTTTATTTCTCAGAGAAGTAGGGCGTATTACCAAACTCTGTTTGCGGACAGTAATAAATTAGAGACGAGAATTCCATGCAAATGCATGTTTCTATAGGAACACAGGACATATCTCAAATTTAATACTTATACATTTCATTACTTTCTGGTTCCAAATATGTGCACTTTTTCCGTGCATATTTTGGTCTTTTTTTGGGATAATAACGTGCATAATGTATATTTAAGCAATTTTTAGTTTCATCATGTATGTAATGTACATTATATTCTGTTTAAATGCATGTTTTCATGGTTTTAAGTGGACACCTCAGTTTGTCGATTTTTATGTCCCTTATTTCATCGACTAACGAAGAAAAAGAAAAAAAACTAAATATCAGAAAAAGATTCATTCGAGTTTGCACCCGTAACTTCTTGCGATGTAGAAAGGTCATTGTGTGTCTACAAAAACATATTGACTGACAAGCACAGGCACCTTACAGAAACCAATTTATAAATGTTGTTAGTTGTAAACTGTGCAAAGTGAAGTGAAATAAGAAATTTGGAACAAAAATTGAAGTGCAAATTTTAATGTATTTTTCGCTTGATCGTGCATGTTTCATAGTTTGATAGTGCATGATTGCATGCATATTTTAGGATTTAAAGTGCATGAAATTCTCGTCTCTAGTAATAATCTAGATGCACAGGAAGAACACAGAGTGAGAGAAAAAACAGAATCTGTATCATGAATCAGATTGTGTTAACATTTTAATATTGTTTATGGTTTTATTTGTGTATTTTGATGTGCTTTATGGTAATTTGTGATTTTCTGCCCCATATATTTTAAATTTTAAAAATGTAGCAATGTTAATCTTAATAATAAACTTCCATTTTCTCATATATATTAATGTTTCACAAGGGAATTATGATATACTTATCTTTTTTCTTCACATGGCTAATATTTATTCACTTTTCTTAATTCATACACTGTGGAAGTCAGAAAGCCCCTAACTCCAGCAGTGTTTATTTCAAATTGTGGTGTGAGATAATGTAAAAACTTAGGTTTTGAAGTATTTAATTGATAAAGAATGTAATTTTACACAATATTAATAGGTAAATGTATAATACTTACAGTTAGTAAGACAGATAAGTTTTTTCTCTCTCCTGTAAAACTCGGTTTATTGGAATTAGGAAGTTTTTGATATCCTTGTCTCATTTATAAATGAACTTAATTTTAGATACTATAAGCAGTAAGTTCGTGTTATATTCAGAAAACGAAATGTTAGTACTAATATCTTCTGTAAGAGATCAATGTTATGGTTGGAAAATTGATTTTCTTAAAGATGGTCTTTCTTTGCATATTTCACCTTCTTTCAGATTATTTTTATGCACGAACCATCAATAAATAGTCTGCCAGCCTTGTTTTGAAACCTGCCCTTACAAAGGACTAATTTATTCTCATGTATTTATAAAGATGTCACGTTGAGAGACTGAATTGCTTTTCATGGTTTCTAATCTATCGGAATAAATTTTATCATTGTAGGCCTAGCATGAAGAATTTGTTTATTTAGATTCTAGGACGTATAGCCCACATGTGTTTGTCAAAAGACACAGAATAGTTTAGAATTTTTTCCTGATGTACCGGTACAAAGAAAAGAATGGGTACTTGCATAAATAGTTAATTTCAGGATCAGTACAATCTTTATCTTAATATATCGGTATATAAAAGTAAATGTGGGTATGTATGTGTTTGTTTGTATGTTCTCTATACAAATCTACATGTTTTGACCGATTTGTGTCAAAGTTTGCACATTTAACCTTTATAACCAAGAGAAAAACATAGGCTACATTAAAATTGTGCAAATGGACGTTAAAAATAAAATAAATAAAAATAAATACGATCACACATTCATGTATAATATTAAAATGTAACCTTTGTAGTCAATATTGTTCTTTATTATTGTCTGTTGTATTCAATATCGAGGCCATGGAAATTATAACACGAAATTAAATAACATTGTTGATACATCATGAAGGCTAAAACTAGATAATTCATGTAGTCCAGGACCGTATTATGAATTTCTCGATGCAGTTGTAGATGGTGAGCAGACTGTGTTTTAGCGAACTGAATTCTTGAATTCTTTGAAACCACAAGGATTGCTACCATATAATTTAAGTACTTAATATTGAATCACCAATAGCACTATTACGAAATATTGACCCACCAAAATTATGCAATGGAACAAGAATTCAGTGAAAAAACTCATTCAAAATATAAGAAGTGACAATATTAACTGGCAAAACGAAAGGAGAAGATATTTTTATTCCACGTATTCCTATGATAACCACTAACATGCCTTTCGATTTTAAGTAACAGCGGTTTCAGTGCGACTAGCATTTGTAATGTCCATATTAAAATTAAGCTCAAGGACAGTCGCTAAAAGTTGCAGACATTAACTTAAATACTCCGTGTTTTTCACATTCTCAACCATATTTTATACAAAGAAGTAGAAAAAAAAATTTACACACATCAAAAAGAGATTCAGTTTTTACTCCTTCAGAGAAGAATTAAGACCGTATTTTTGTACAGTTGTTAAAAAAAAGTGGCCACACTCGTTTTACAATACACGTTTATGAAGTGCATTACAAAATCTCGGAAATTGATGGAATCACATTCCTGGATTTTGCTAGGGAATAACTACTCTGCGGTCATGATGGCAACATTCTTGGCAAATTCCCCGTCATTAAAAGAACGCATGTTCTTTGCAAGGGCTAGTGAAATCCTATATCTTAAGCCTTAAGCTTACCATTGATTCACTGACAGTGTGTTTCCTAGCTTCACTTAACAATAATTTATCTTTCAATTCCTGCACTAGTATTTGTCGATATTCTCCCCCATATCTGTCATAATCATTTGTGTGGCGTACAGAATAATGGCATTGTATATTGAATTTCTTTACATGCTGAAACAGCTTGCCACAAATCACACACTTCGCCATTCCTCCATACTCCATAACACAGTTTGATCTCGACAAAGCATTTAGCTTGGGCACGATAGTAACACAAAGTGATGGTGTGTTTCAAAAGTTGAAATATACTTTGCATACTACTCACCAAGTTAGGGCCTAGATAGTTCAATCTTTATATTATGTAGAAAAATGTCTGTTAAAAACACTTGAACTGTTTTCAAGTTTCCGAGTAGACAAAGTGTTGTAGTATTGCTTAAATTATTTATTTCTATATTCGTATATTTATAGCAGTTTCGGAGCCTCATTTACATAATGCGAACGCTTCTGCAGCTGGCTGTATTATGAATTTAATATTATTATAAGTATATTAAATTTGATTACAAACCAAAATATTTTGTTACACTGATTTATCACGGATGTACAGTTTTGTTTTCGTGCAAATGTATTGTAATTGTGCTGTTCCCATACTACCTCAGACGAATGAATCGCGCTCTGTCATTGCATAGGCGCCGTACCACCACTGTTCAGTTGAACCTTCTCTCCTCGCTGTGCTCAGTATGCAGAGATTGCCGAGCAAAGAGCGTGGCGTCTCCGTGGTATGATGTCACAGAGCACGGAACATGCCGGTCACTGTCTTACGGTAATGTTTATGTCAATGCTTATGTGAATCATTGTGAATGAATCCCATTTGGTAGCCTGGGCGCAAACTTCTGTGTTTATGTTACGGTTATGTTTAATTTTCATTGTGAATGGGCCTTTAAGGCCTACACTTCTAACACATTTTTCGTTAGATATCATTAATAAAATTAATTCAAAGTTAATAATTTTCTTTTGCACTAAGAAATTGATTTCTTCGGATTGAAAAAAGTGAAAGGAATCGGTATCATGTTTCATGCTTTCTGAGATGACAACAATACTTTTGTAACGAATTTCTGTATCCTCTTTGAAATATACTACGAAAGGATGTATTGTGGAGACACACTGTTGAAGTTTCTAAGACTTGCCACTATACTGAAATGAATTATTCTGATTTGCCATGTCAGCGAGTAGAAAACAAAGAATTGCATTATCGTGCCTAAATTATTGTTGACATGTGGCGAAATTCGAGTTGCGAGTGCAAAGAAGTCTATGAACACTTCCTGTAACTTCTGCTCCAATCATATTGCAAGCATTCTAGTGACAACTGTCAAAATCTTAAGTCACGTATGGAGTAGACCAGTGATGTGAACGAGTGCGCAAGCGTGCCTCATCGCCCGTATGCGCTGTTGAGAGCACGTACGGCACGCAGGTACAAGTCACTGATGAACTCGAAGGTTGTACATTACACATTGCGGAAGAAGTCGTTCAGTAAGTTTTAGGCTGACTGGACTCCTGACTTTTTATGAGTGAAAGAGACGAAAATGTTGGAAAACATTTAGTTACGAATAGGAGCAGTGAGTTATTCCACGTCAAATCGCACAAAATCATACAAAATTTGACCTTCACATTTCTGATTGCGTTTATATTTTTTTCACCAACTCTATAGGTCCAATAAACCAACAAGTGTATTTTTATTTCCTCCTAAGTCCACATGTTTTTAAAATATTGCATGTTAAAATTAGCTAAAAATGTCGCACAATGCAACATTTAAAGCATCTATTTCTGAGGATATTGATGTTAAATTTTTTTTGAAAAAAAAAATGCATTTAAAAGCTTAAAGTACTGTCTTTTGTTAAATATTTACTAACTAATTTTAATATAAATATTACAAATATTTTTTTATGATTCAATTTTTAAAAGTTAGATATCAAGGTGAAATAGCCGTATTAAGAATCTAAAAAAAATGCCTACTAAGTGCACTGAAGTGTTCTTAATAATCCCAGAAAAAAATCATAATGGGATCTCCAATAGTTTAATGGAAATTTAATTACTTACGAAACAATGTGTAGCGGTCGGTGCAGCAGCAGGGGACGGGAAGCGTTGAATCGCGCGGCAAGGTTTATCGGCGCTGGATGATCGAGTGAACGTTGGAACATTGCACCCAGTATGGATCAAGTCGCTCGAGGAAACACTGCTAATTTACTTATTATGATATCTTCAAATATTTGTACATTATGCTTTTTAAACGTTTGTTTTCATTCACACTACACTTTAAATTTTCATTCGCCTACCTTCTTTCTCGAAAGAAGATTGTTTTACTAAATCTTCAGTTTTTGACAACGGAATGAAAGAATGTAATTTTAATGTACCAATTATTGGTTTTGGATTGTGGTATCTGGCCTGCAAATTTTCAGTGTGGTGTTTGTGCTTATTTAATGGACAAAATATAAATGACACGTTAGGAATGTTTTTTTTTTTTGTGATCAATCAAAACGTATTTTTTTTTTGTGTTGTTATAGAATATTGTATAGGCTGGCTCTCGTGGCAAGTCTTTTAACAGTTCCTCCACTGCCATCACATGAACCTTTACCGTGCGACATTGCAAAGAAGTGCCATTCAACGCTAATTCCATAATCGTCTTCATGTAAGCAAGTATTTTTAAAATTCTTTTTGTTTTTGTATTGTGAACTTGATCCATTGGAAAAGAAGATGATTTTTTTTTCATATCATTGAATTCTTGCTTTAAGAAATTGATTTCTTCGGATTGAAAAAAGTGAAAGGAATCGGTGTAATGTTTCATACGTTCTGAGATGACAATAATACTTTTGTGACGAATTTCTGTATCTTCTTTTAAATATACTACGAAAGGATGTATTGTGGCTTGGCATTTGTTCCAATGCATACCTTGTACTGAATCTTGTACTACAAATGAATAATTTTCAGAAAAGTCTGCAATAACTATGTAATTTTCAGGTTGTACATTTTCTTTGCATTCCGTCAAAAATAAAATATGGCTGACTTTTGTAACGATGACGATGCATCTTCTACATGAAAAACTTTATTTGCGTCCACACCTGTGGAGTAACGGTCAGTGCGTCTGGCCGCGAAACCAGGTGACACGGGTTCGATTCCCAGTCGGGGCAAGTTACCCGATTGAGGTTTTTTCCGGGGTTTTGCCTCAACCCAATATGAGCAAATGCTGGATAACTTTCGGTGCTGGACCCCGGACTCATTTCACCGGCATTATCACCTTCATCTCATTCACACGCTAAATAAGCTAAGATTTGATAAAGCGTCGTAAAACAACCTGCTAAAATAAAAAAAAAAACTTTACTTGGTAGGGAGCGTTATACTTTTGGAAACTTTTCACGGGAGTATCGTTTTTGTGGTAGTTTTATTTTCTTGATAGGGGATTCTATTGACACATCAAACTTTCGTTTAATTCCTCAATATTACTGATTTTTAGCGCTGTATTCATAGAACTGCTAGAAGAAGAACTGGGATAATCACTTTCTCTGTCCGCACTTTAATTTGATTCATGTTTATTAATATCACAAGAACTATCGGCTTCACATATAATTTGACCTGACCTATCCAGAAGTCGAAAGATTTTTTACGGAACGAATCACATATTCGCACATTCAAAAACTCTTTTAAATTGAGCTTTATCAATAAATCGCGACTTACGCGTCTTAGTGTACTATTCTTTTTAAAAGCGTGATTAGGAAGGTCAAATGGATTTAAACACTTGTTATATATATCGCGATCTTTACCGTCACTCATGTTGTATAGAAGTCACGTCCTCCATGAAATTCAAACCCTGACTGATTATTTTTCTCTTCTATATTTTATTTATTTATTTATTTATTTTTTATTTTTTATTCTGGTGTAGTTAGGCCATCAGGCCTTCTCTTCCACAACACCAGGAATACAAATACAATAATATAAATAAACAGAAAAAAATACACTATAATATACAAAGTAAAGCTACACAAGAAACAAAGAGAGAGAAAAAAACACTATAAACAAAGTAAAGCCACACAAAAATATACAGGTTGCAGTCACACAAACTTTAAATGAGTGATTAAGTATCATAATTAATTCCATCCTAACTAATTAACTAACATAAACAAGAAACTTGCAATTTTAATCTAGGTTAAAAAAAGAAAAAAAAACACAAATCAATACTTCTAGCAATACCTAAAAAACATTAACTAAGACAAAAATTTTCCAATTTAATTTTGAATTGTGATAAAGTCCGGCAGTCCCTGACATCATTAGGTAACGAATTCCAGAGACGAGGTATTTCTACAGTATAGGAAGATGAGTATAAAGACGTTCTATGATGAGGGATAGAAAGAAGTGCTTGATGTCGGTTTCGAAGAGTTGTAAGAAATTGAAAGCGCGATAACAGATAATTCGGAGTAGAAGTATGCATGATTCTAAACAGAAGAGACAGTGAATGTATTGTTCTTCGTTCCTTCAGACGCACCCATGAAAGTAACTGGAGGGAAGGTGTTATATGGTCAAATTTACGAGTATTGCAGATGAATCATATGCACACATTATGAACACGTTGTAGTCTCTCAGCTAAGAGTGAACTTACATTAGTTAGCAAGGAATCGCAATCATCAAAATGGGGCATTACAAGCGTCTGAATAAGATTCTTTTTTAGACTAAGTGGTAGAAATTCTTTCATATGAAACAAGGAGTGAAGTTGAGAAAATATTTTTTTGCAAATATGTGTTACTTGAGTATTCCAATTTAGATCGCTATCCATAAAAATGCCAAGATTTTTAACGGTTTCACTGTATTTAACAATAATCCCATTCAATATTTTATGTGGTAGAGTACTACTATCAAGAGTGCTTCGTAGACGATTATGTCCCATTACGATTGCTTGCGATTTCTCTGGATTTAACCTTAATCCAAATTTGTGTGCCCACAGTGAAATCGAATTCAAGTCTTCGTTTATTTTGTTTACTGCGTAACTATTCTCGTCAGGGTGGAAATGCAAATAAATTTGCAAGTCGTCAGCATACATATGGTATCTGCAGTGTTTTATCATACTAGTCACGTCATTAATATAGATCATGAAGAATAAAGGTCCGAGAACTGATCCTTGTTGAATTCCAGATTTCACGACACACCATTTTGAAGAATAATCGTATGCAATGACACATTGTTGACGGTCGCGAAGGTAGGATTCAAACCAAGTAACATAACTTTCAGAAAGATTCAGAAGTCTTAATTTACATAATAGAAGGTCCGTGTCAACTGTATCAAATGCCTTACTGAAGTCAAGTAATGTCAGTAATGTTATTTACGTTCATCCGTGGCTTCACGTATATCCTCATTCACTTTTAATAGTGCTGTAGTCGTACTATGTCCATTTCTGAACCCGGATTGGTATTCATCCAATAAGGCATGTTCGGTTAGATAGTCTATTAGTTGTTTGTGAACAATACGTTCCAGAGCTTTTGATAGAGCAGGTAGGATACTAATTGTATTGTAATTGTATTTTGTCTCCTGCCATCTGTTTACTGCCATGAAGTTTACTGCCTAACCCAGCCTTGCTATCGTTAAACACTTGGCTATATTACAGTATAAACATATAGCATTGTGAAGGGCTTCCCCTTTTAGCTGAGCTGATAATAATAAAATAACTTTAGATAAGATATTTACTGTTCCTTAAGATACTAATCACTTGATGAATGAATGTATTTGTATTTAGTGTGGCGACATCAGTTATATGCAATGGGGGATTTCGTAAAACTTTCCGCGGGCAACCTTCTAGCCAACGTTCGCAAGCAGTTCATTAGCTGGGGAGCGCGTGCATACCTCCGGAAAACAAATGTATGTGTGGAGATCCCACATTTCTAAATGCAGTAGTTCACAGATAATACATCAGGGAACGAGACTATATTTTTTTAAGATTTTTAACTTGGCTATTTAATATAGTAATTTTGCTTTGAAAAAGAAATGATTAAAAAATTAGACCAAATTTTGAATTTATTTTTGATAGGCCTAAAGTAATAAAAAGTGTTGTATTTAGTATTCCAAGTGCGTCAAACCGCAAATCTCAATTATATATAGACACAGAGATCCAAGTGAGTTTATGTAACAGTGCGCGCATAATTTGCGTAATTTCAAATAGTCATAACTACACAAATAATTAATAATTGTGAAAATAAAACAATACGGGTCTTCATATTTGAAGTCTGGAATTCATGAATAAAAATTCGACCATTTACGAGAAGGTCGAGTTTTATTGCTGTGCGATTTGACATGGAATGACTCCAATGTAAAATGCCTGAAATTATTAATTGATGTACTGTAGAGGTTCTTCCTCGCTGCATTGCATTTAAGTTTACAGAGTAAAGGCTCATTCACAATGAAAATTAAACATAACGTAAGCGTTAACTTAAGAATATAAACGTTACGGTAAAATCAAGAAGTCGTACCATCATTCACGATGGGAACATAAACCTAACAGCAAACATACTTGGTAACCATGGAAACATAACAACGACGCCATTTCCTCATATTCTGTCGTAGACTTCAGCGCTCCACGATTGTGTTCTGTTTGCAAATCACGTAAGCACAAGCATAATAGTTTAGAGTTTGCAAACTTTCATGTTAACGTCTTACGGTAATGTTTATGTCAGTGCTTATGTGAATCATTGTGAATGATCCCATTTGGTAGCCTGGGCGCAAACTTCTGTGTTTATGTTACGGTTATGTTTAATTTTCATTGTGAATGGGCCTTGAAGTACAAAAAGTATGGATGCTAATAGCGTAAGACTCGTTATGAATTCTGTCTAAAAAATTGTGAAGATATGTCGTCTATAGATTTTCAGTTTGATAATGGTCCTTACCATTGTGATGTCCTTTGGTTAAGCCGAGGAAACGTTCTCTCCAGGTTCTATGAATTGCGTGAACAGAGTGAAGTTGGAAGTTCGCTTTGCCTGGTAATATATCCAGGGTGCGAATATTTGCGGCTCAAATTATTTCTATATTTGGCAGTAAGCACTTATGTGAGAAATTTTCCTCACTTATGAACCTCACACAAACAAGACTAATACCAAGATTACCAGAAGATAATAAGCGTGCTATGCTACGTCATGCTGCAGGGAACATAATTTCGCCGGACATAAGAAGGTTGGTGTCGGGTAAAACAAGAAGAAACACTCTGTATTAGACGAGAAGTCAGGAATTTAAATTTGTTTCTATAAATGTGCTGTTCATATAATAAATACATTATTAAGGGTGTAACAGATACATAGCAATTAATTAGGTAGGCCTCATTATCTAAAACATCTAAGATAAAAAATATAGTAAATTATGTTTATTATTTGTTGCAATCCTATTATATTTTCATTTTTTCGTATGCACAATGTCCTGTAATTTCTTTCACTTTTGTATTGGTAAGTTTAAAGTTTAAGGAAAACAGTGTTTTTTTGTTCGTTGGATTATTAGATACTTATATAAAAATTAATTATATTCTAGCTATTATCTGAAACTATACAAGTTAAGGAGAAGTTGTGTTTATTATTTATTGTAGCCTACTATTTTGTAATTCTTTTCATTTATTAGAGAGGTACACTTTACAAAACATGTTCTAATTTCTTGCTGTCTTGTATGAATGTAACACGTTATCTATTATTTGAAAACTGTTTAATTCATCTTGCAGTGAAAGGCCAATAGACTTCACTTTGCTCACCCCTTCCTATTCCCTGCTGCTGCTTGCAGAATAGATTCATTGCACGCAGAACCGTCCACGTGGTCTTGACCTTGACATCGCTGGAGTACACGATAAGGCGGCTTCTTGTTTTGAATACAGTACGACTCCAGTTCTATGCATGGTTGTAAGCGTACCGTGACTTATACCTACTTTTTTATGACGGGACATGACAGTTAAGCGACAAAGCTTGATTTTACAGCTTTATGTTGCTAATATTGACTACCACGCTGTCAGCTGATAGGAGCTAGAAATTGACGTTAGATGGCCAACGTTGAAACAGTCTTCGATAATTAAGGCCAAGGTAAAAAAAAAAAATACAAAAACCGACAGAGAATGAAAGACGAGACGTACCAATGCTAACATTGTGTGCACAATAAGTGTCGCCAAGAGAGCTATTGAGAATTCACCACGTGGGGACTGTAACTTTGGCAACTTAGCCGTTACCGTAGCAACAGACTTACCACGCTATGTGACATTCAGTTGTTTTTTTACGATCGCAGCGTTAATGCCATGTTCCATCTTAAAAAAAAAAAAAACTAGTAAACAATGATGATGCCAGTTCAGTTCAGGCACTGACACCGAGTACCTCACAGACTGTAAGAGATGTCTGTCAAGCGAGCGTCTTTAAACATGCAACAGAAACTGTAAGTTATTCGTCGAAATGAAATTGAAAATGGCGAAAACTTAAAAAGTATCGCAAGTAATTACAATATTAGAGTTCCCACACGATTTGTAATGTTGCTGCCTGCTGGGCTAAAATTTCCTTTGAAACACTAAAGACTTACTGGAATAAATGATTCATGTATGAAGTCGACTTCTGAATAAAGAAACTTTATGTAAAATTCACCAGTCATTATGCTGCAGGCACGACTCTTATCAGAGCAGTTTGTAAAATACTATTTATTTTTCTTTCAGGACACAATAACACTATAAGTTATTAGGAACTCTTTTAGTCCTAAAAATTTTAGCTTTCTTTCTGTATGTTAAATTTGATATATGAAGATTTAATTTGTGTTTAGTATTAAAGCAAATATTCCATTATATAACACTGCGTACTTCTTCGACGTACTATCGTGATTATGGGTCTTTACCTAGTGCCTCTGCATCGTGAACCAAAAGAGGTGGACTCTTTCTGTGAAGGATTTTATACAGAATTGGAGTTGTACTGTATGTATTCTTTTAACAACAACTTTCATTCATCATAACGTCCCAATATTGTGCATTTGAAGTAGGAAGTGCACTTAATTATTGTATGCATTGTTTTAATTAATTTTAGTATGTTATTTTACGACTGTAAATATGTATGGGTATAGTATGTATATTCACACACACACACACACACACACACACACACACACACACACACACTATCCAAGACCACAATATATGTACCTATTGACCAGGTTTAAATTTTGTATCATAAATACGTCTGATGATGGTACACTGAGGTACCGAAAACGTTAATGTAAGAAATCAATAAATTATAATTGTAATACAGATGAGCATAGACGGTCTAATTTAATTTTCATTACATTATTTTACGACGCTTTGTCAACATCTTAGGTTGCAAATCAAGCTTTCAGGTAAACTTCCCGTGAAGTCAAATCAACTTCACAGGAAATTATACCTGAAAGCTTGATTTGCATAATATACGTCACTGTTCGTTAACAGAAAACCACAATTTAAGTCACACAGAGTTAGTGTGCATTCAATGTTGGTTGCTTGACGGTTGTCAGCCCACTTTGAGGTCTCTGGATATAGAGGGATAAATTAAATCGGTGTCGGGTAGAGTTCCCGGGTAGCTCAGTTGGTAGAGCGTTGGTACGTTTAACCAAAGGTCCCGGGTTCGATACCTGGCCCGGAACAATTTTTCCCTCGAAATTATTCAACGTCTTAGGTTATTTACCGCCTGAATGATATGAAGGTGATAATCCCCGTGAAATGAGTTCGGGGTCTAGCACCGAAAGTTACCCAGCATTTGATTATATTGGATTGAGGTAAAACCCCGGAAAAAACCTCAACCAGGTAACTTGCCGCCACCGGGAATCGAACCCGGGCCACCTGGTATCGCGGCCAGACGCGCTAACCGTTACTCCACAGATGTGAACAGTGCTTTGTTTAATGCCAAAGATTTGTCCAAAATGATTCGCCAACAACAGTGCACTGTCTGCATGTTTTCAGATTGCAATAAATAAAATATAACTTCTATAATGTGCTTCAATGTCTGAACTTTTTCTGTATTGAATTTCTACGATTTTCTATATTCTTAATCTTGGTTTACGCATCACATTGCTAAAAAGATAACAAAATATGCTTTTATATGCACTAAAAGCTGAAATATGCATTAACCAGTTAAATATGCATATATATGCACTATAAAATCTTGATCTTTGGTTTCAAATAACTTGAAATCCATTTATATAAAGCATATGATTTGCAACTAAGGAATAAAACCATTGTTGTTGTATTGTTTAGTCAACTGTCCGAAGACAGATCCGACCCCGGTAAGTGACACCAATAACGCATCACTGATATATGATTATTTCTGTATAAGTTTTGATACGGAGAGTAATATTTTTCTAGCAATTTAATATTATATTTCATGAATGAAACTAGTTTGAGGCAGAGGAATTTTATTATTATTATTATTATTATTATTATTATTATTATTATTATTATTATTATTATTATTATTATTATTACTATTATTATTATTTACTTGAACATGTACTGGTATAGATCAATTGTTAAGGCTAGTTCACAATAGACCGGGAACGGAAACGAAAACGAGAGCGAGAGCGTAAATTTTGCTCTCGTTCTCGTCGTTCCGTTTCCGGTTTATTGTGAACCAGCCCTTACTGTTGCGAAGAATCACTGTGAAGTACAGATATTTTTGTTCTGGGAACCATGTTTGCGAAATTTTACAAGAATCACAGGCTGTATGCGAAAAAATACACGATCTATTAACGGAGCGATTCTGTCGGTTAGCATCAGGAGTTTCTTTATTTCAAAGGGCTCAGGGGTGTACACGGAATGGTTAATACGTCACGTCCTTAGAAACTGAAGGTGGGAATACTTAATATCGCTCTTTGTTCTTGCACACCTTTCACAATAACTTATTTTTAATTTTTAGACGCTTATTTAACGACACTGTATCAACTACTAACTTATTTAGTGTCGTTGGAATTGATCATGGCGAGATGAGGCCGAGGATTCTCCGTGTGAGTACAAGACATTGTCCTTAAAGTTGCTACAGTGATAGCATTATTTTTTTAGGTCCAACATGAAATACTGTTTATCGCCATATTTAACGCAGTTCTAAGAGTTTGTAAAACACGTTTCTCGTCACTAAGAAGAGGAAGATTAGGGGGAACAATTTTAAAATGTTTAATTCCTACCACTTCACTTAACTCCCAAAAACTCCACAACACTTATTATTTAAAACATATATACAATTATTTTAAACTATACATTTTTCTCAATTTTTAGATTTCGGTAATTACACATAGACAACACTGAAGTTACTTTTCTGATTACTCTATTTTAAGTCTATGTTGTCGGGCTAAATGTATACAAAATTATGTTTATCGGTTCATGTTGGGTTGCAAGAATGTATTTATTCCTTCGTTAGCCGCTAACGGACCAATAAGATCGAAAGACGCGATGCAAGAAACATCTGGTCCGTTAATGGATTCACTAACTTAGAGATCTGATATTTATTCCTCCGTTAGACAGCCATCTTACG
The DNA here is from genome assembly GCF_040183065.1 of Periplaneta americana. Classification (NCBI taxonomy): domain Eukaryota; kingdom Metazoa; phylum Arthropoda; class Insecta; order Blattodea; family Blattidae; genus Periplaneta; species Periplaneta americana. The sequence continues at coordinate 123,583,409 of NC_091117.1, forward strand.
TACATTTTGTGTATTGTCGAGTATATATATATATATATATATATATATACTCGACATATTTTGATTCATAATGTTACCTGTATGAGATTCAGGTATGCGATATTCTGCATAATAGGTCTATATACACGATATTAAAATAATAATGCATATCGATGGCTAAAAAGTGATATCTCATATCTGTACATTTGCAGGTAAATAAAAAAACTGTTTTAGAAATTATTTTCTTAAAATAGATAAATTTCTTATATATGTTTCTGCTTTGCAAAGATCTTCTTTCTATTCGAGAGCAAAATATTATAAGTACACTCGTAGTACACTGTATAATTTTGTGAATATAATATAATAATAATAATAATAATAATAATAATAATTATAATGTAGTTAAACTAAATTACCATTCTTGAAGATAGAGGTATCTCTTCTTAGCCATTTATATATGGTAATTCGATTATTTATTTATTTATTTATTTATTTATTTATTTATTTATTTATTTATTTATTTATTTATTTATTTATTTATTTATTTATTTAGTTATTTATTTATTTATTTATTTATTTAGTTATTTATTTATTCATTCATTCTTCAAATAGCGAAGTTATTATTTATTTCTTTATTATAGACTCTAGTTCATTGTCTGACGACGAGGTTATGTGCTCTGTAGTCCGTCTTTTTATTTTATATAAAATTAATGCACAAGTGCGCTATTTTAATAACAAATAGGCATATTTATCTTTCTCACTAAAACTTCTGTGTCTGATTCGTATTAGTCTATATTTATTGCAAATTTTGACAACAATAAAAGTAATGCCTCATATCAATCTAGCATCCGATGTTCACTTTTCATTCATTCATTCATGTTCTATTGCGTCACTTGTGAAGTGAAATCCAAAGATGCTTGGGTAACGATCCAATAACTAGTGGACCGCTAAATTCGTCTTCTGCAACCCTACAATCCACTAACTTTAAAGGTCCACTACTAATGGAGGAAGACATTATTTACAGATCTGTTTTCTTGCAACGCAGCATTAGTCTACTCTCGGCGAAATTATCATGACTTACATAAAAATAATTCAATCATTCACAAGAACAAAGTTGTAAGCAACACTTTTGTTGAACATGAGTTAAAGAAGGAACACTTATGTCTGTCCTCCTGCAGGCGATGGAAACCTTTGTTATTGCCTATATCAACAGTTGACACTATTACAGATATTTGAATTTACTGTTTAGTAGAACAAAATTGTAACCAGAAGCTTGGCTGATTCTGGTGTTTTTTTGATGGGTAGTGATGAAAAAATACTCAACAAAAGGAAAAGACGTAAAGTTAACCTTGGTAATAGAGATATATTATGCGAAGTTTCACCGTTAGATCGCAGGAGCGTTTCATGCGGGACAACTTGTTGTAGGACTATATTATGTCATATGCTAGTTCATTACATTCTCCCGGCTGTTGGATTTCTGTGGGTGTCGAAATTATATTTATAATTATTTTGTGTAACCTAGTGCAATTTAATATAATTCAGTATTTTCTTACCTCATAATTTAATTTAATTAACAACAAATGATGACGTAAACTTGTATAATACTGAACGATTCCCCTTAACAGATGGATGGGGAAATCTGCAGTATTTAGAATATAGATACGAGTAAATTGAATGTTCATGAACCTAAACGAGAACTTTGAGAACGAAGTACACGAATAAAAACCAGGAATTTTGTCCAATGTGAATATTGCCTCTTTAATCATTAGTATTGTAAGTACCGTACTCAAAAAAACAGGATATGAAGCCACCAATGTGTTTTTATAGGAAAGTGACTGACTTCAATTCCACGTATTTGTTTCTCTAGTTGCAGAAAGATTAAGTGCAATTTTTTTATAGGACGATTATTCATGCGTTTTGTAGGTTAAGGACATGCAGTTTTAATATGTAGGATGATTTTGAAAATTCGAAGTTAAAACATAGTTTTAATAATAATTAGTCTACATTAAAGACATTATCCACGAAATGGATTTCTGGAGTCAAGGTTCACCTACTTTCTTATTTTATACCGGGTCATCATTTTGTTTTTACTAACATTTCTAATATTTACCTGGCTATACCTTTGGATTAACTGTTGAGAACCACAAACACTATGTTACCCTCTTCCACGACCGGAGTTTGATGATACTGGTGTAGAATATAAACAAATCACTTTACTATGTATAGAAGGGAAGAAAATTAATACATCCATTTACGTAAACTAGGAACTATTACGATTTTCTGTTTGATAATTTTCGTTAAGTTTTTATTTACTCAAAAGACAATACAGTTTTAACAAAAAGTGTTTTTACTCACTAACTGAACTATCCAGGTGGACGTATTCATTATGAAAAGTATATTATACTGTCTACAGCACATTAGCATACAATATATAGAGTACATTTAAATTGACTATTACACTCTTACTACGTCATACTACTTTTGACCAATAAAACGGTATGAAAGGACGTATTTCAACCAATCATGGCTGCTTATCGCACAATTTTATCGCGTCCCTAGCATTTGTTTAATTTTATCGCGTCCCTAGCATTTGTTTAATTTTATGCGTCCCTAGCATTTGTTTCTTTGTTTGCCAACATTTGAAACTGCGCTGGTCTGGACGTCAAAATATATATATATATATATATATATATATATATATATATATATATATATAATTACAAACCACTCCAGTCGATGCACAGCAGTTTCAAATATGACTCGCATTGGCATTCAAGAACAAGAATTAATAAAAATCACTTATCATACCTATGCATCTTCTGAAATCCGATTTACAAATAAATGAAGAGCACCATTCGGAAATCCTGAATAAGTTGACTACATCATGCAGGCCTAAATCAACGAGTTCCACTTCTATTACGCACACGTCCAATATAACATCAATTGAACCACCAACCATATTCAAATTTGAAAATTGTACATTCAATAATTATCCCTTTTAAAATTATTCATTCGGAAATTCTGAATAAGTTGAATACATCGTGTAGGCCTAAATCAACGAGTTCCACTTCTATTACGCACACGTCCAATATAACATCAATTGAACCACCAACCACATTCAAATTTGAAAATTGTACATTCAATAATTATTCCTTTTAAAATTATTCATGTTTATTTTTTATGTCATCGTCGTTAATTAAAACTTTTCTAACACTTGTGTATATTAGTTAGGTTATGTTATAACTTCTGCTGTATGATATTATGGATAGTCACGTATCAGAGATTGTTTAATATTAAGATTTATTGAAAATCATCTGTCAAGTGACGTTGATTACTGGGATTCGGATAATTGAAGTGGAATGTTGCATTTTAATAAAAATGAAACTGAATCAACAAAGCCTTCTTGACTAGTAACATTGCCATCGTGTATAATAGATCGAGAACTTCTCGACGAGAAGGCATTGCTCACTACTGCCATCTAGCATGCATCTAGCGTAATATTTGTAATGTTGAGATGGTACAATAATACATTTGAAGACAGTTGTATTTTCGTAAGTCAATTAATATTTTATTGTATTGGATTACTTCGTTACTTCTAATCTTTATATCTAATCGTGTAATAGTCAATTAAATTCCACTCGAGTTTTGATTTTCTCTAGATAAATCAAAACGTCTAGTGAGATTACTGTTGAAAAATAACCAAAATCTGGGTATTTAAACAAATTGTTGAAAATGATGGCCGTTCATGTCTATACGGGCTTCAGTTCATTTATATGCATATTATCGAAAACTTTTTAAGCATATCTTCTGAAATTGAATGTATTGTTTCTGGAATGTAATTCTTTAATTCTTGTATTGTTGTAGGATGTTTAGCAAACGCAACTGTTTTACAGTAACCCCAAAAGAAATAATGCAAAGCATCAGTCGACATGCCATAATCCTATGCCCCTTGAAATAATAATTCTGTACTTATTCTATAACAGAATACCTTACTTACGTATTGTAAATTCAATCTTCACTTCTGACCGATTCGCACATATAAATTTACTCAGATTGCTGTCTATTGTCAGTCCAAGTAGTCATGTCGCAGGGTCGTAGAAAGGAAGGAAATCACGTGACAGTTACTTAACGAGGCCCTTTTATTTAAATTATTTGAAACAGTTGTATAATATTACGTAGACATCCAATTCCTGACAGCAAATATTTTCAGAAAAAAGCTGACAGCCCAATCACTAGCCTTTACAGAGGGACCACCAGAAACGGGTGGGGGAAACCGGGAAGCGACGTAAGCAAACGGACAGAGTACCTAAGGGAAAATATGATTCAAGAGTGAATGCACTTTATTCACTGGAAAATAGGACCATATTTCTGGAACGTACTATACTCACTCATTCAATACTGTGTTTGACTGCATTTATATGCGGTCTTGGGTGGAAGTTTACTAGTAGAAGGGGTGGGATTGAAGTACATTCAAAAACTCAGGTACAATAAAAATTGAAGTAAAAATAAAATGATGTCCCTGTATATAGACTATATCATTTATTGACATATACCTATAATTTTTTCCACTACGAATCGTCCTTGATAATAAGCATCTCAGTTCATCGAGAGTTTACTGTAGGTCTAGTATCGTCCCATTGTAAAATGCAGACGTAAACTTTGTATACTCATAAGTACTGAATATAATCTAAGTTAACATAGCTTGCTGTCGAGGTTGTATATGTTTTTATTACAATTTTTCTTTGCCCTCTTCCAAAATGAAACTGTAGCCAGTAATTTTATTTCGTACTGGAAGTAGTTATTATATTTAATAGCTAAGACTTTTGAGATGCTTAATTATATTTTTTTAAGCTTGAAAGTATATATTCAGATGGAAATAAATGTGCATCACCCAATATCAGAGGAACCAGAAGAGTACAAAAGATTTCCTATTAATTTCCTGGATGTTTCAAAGATCTCCCTGCTTCATTTCAGCCACTTGTTTAATTGAAAATATAAACTCATTATGCGGTGCAGGCTTCGAATTACTCGAAATACGATTTGTTTTGTATAAAAATGTGTTGTTCAGACGGGTGATGTATTTGTACTGTCTGCTGTGAATTAGAATACACGAATAACAAGCAGTGTCTTGTCAAGGAATATGTCAAAGTGACATTGAGGGACAACGGCATTGATGCAGCAGCACGTGAATGTGTGGCGGGAGCAGGTCTGAGCTAGCTGTAAGCACCTTTAGGGACCTGACTGAAGGCAAAAAGGTTTACCTGGTTCTTATATATAGGAACATGACAACAATTTGACATTTTGAGTTGTTTTTAAGAGTACTTAGTATACTAATACACTACGTAAATCCTCAATGTTTATATACCGGAAAATAAATGCACACCCAAAGCGCATCTCTCAAAGTACAAGAGCGCTATTTGTTGGTGCTAGTTCAGGATATCCCTATTTATTGTACAGATAACAAAAGAAGGACGCTAAAAAACAGCGAATGCCCATATATTTCGGAAAAGAAGGAATCTGTTCCTAGAAAACTACCATCTAATACCATAAGTAGAACAACGTTGTGAGACTAGTACATAAACTCTTAAATAGTACAAATAATTTGCTCAGTTTTGAAGTTACCAATGCAAAATATCTAGAACATGCTCTTATGTAAGTCTAATACACAACTGCAACTATATTATGATTATAAGGCAATACTATGCAAACATCTAGGTATATTAATATAATATTTTAAGCTATATAGCTGTTATATTAGTCCCGATTATATATTTTGATTTCATAATCTTAATCACAACCTTTGGTCATATAGCCTGTGCAGATCTAATAACATTTCAAGTGATAATTTATGTAAGTGAAGACCTTATTTATCCCGGATTTCACTGGATTTTGTTTAAAATATCAAGTATGATTTTGTATTTGTGTTTAGGAAAAAATTGACACTGTACGTTTTCCTGCGGAATTATACCTGCGAATAATAAATTTAGCTGTTCCAAACGTTCTACAGGCTTAATCATGACAACCAAAGAAAATCTTTGGCTCATCAGTTTATTCAAGTAGGGCAGTAAAGAGACGAACCACACCAGAAGTATCCCGTCGCCAGAGTTCAGTTACTTATTTCTGGAAAATGGTAGACTGCAGGTTTGTCAGAAGACTGTATGTAATACATACAGTATTATACCTCGTAGAGTGAAAAACGTGGTTGAAAAAATGAAAGCCAATTTGCCTCTTGAATATCCAACAGGCCAAACAAAATTCCCAATTGTGACAAAAACTTAGTGAAAAAACACATTACATCATTTCCAACATAAAGTAGTCACTATTCTAGGCATAAGAGTGTAAACTGTTTCTTGAGTCCACAACTGAATGTCCGTAAGATGTGTGAAGTTTTTCCGGGAGAAATATTCCATTGCTTATGTCACTGGAAGCATGTATAAAACATCTTTGGAAGTGATTTTCGATTGAAATTTCGTGTTCCTAGATCAGATTCATGTTCATATTGTGACAAATTGTTTATTCATATGATTGCTGCCTTATCTGAAGAAGTAAAAGAGTTTGAAATCGAAAGCGCACTTGCGCCGAAGTAGTGTAAAAGTCACTCACAGCTGATTCTGAAAAAAGCAAAACCATTCAAAGTGGTGACTTTAGAATACAGATTTGAGTAAAACACAGGTTTCAGTGCAACAAAATGAATGTTGCAATGAAAGTCAGACTCCAACTGTCTATAGAATTTTGATATTAAGTAATATATTTGCCATTTAAATATTTCCTATTATTTTACCCAAGAACTAATTACAGTTTTCTGTTTCTTGGTAAATTTAAAATACTTTACTTAATTTGAACAGATTTTAGAACAACGTTGTAACTAGCCAGATACAACGTTATTCCTACTACAACATTTTAATTTTTCTGATAATCAGACGTAGATGGAACATAGTGAGTTGTATAATGATGGTGTTAACTTACAAATCCAATTTATGCTATTAAAAGAACAATGGTTAAGGATTAAACCATTTTTATTCTCCTGTAAGATTTACGTTTTGTTGGTGACAACGTTGTTCGGATGAATGATTCAATTATTGAAACTTATGCATCGGTATATAAAATGTAGCTAGGATTTATAAATGCATATGAATACAACCACGAGCCCTAAGATGTATATTGGAAGAAATACGATTACTTCTATGGATACTCTTGAAGATTTTTAAACCCTAAGGTAATTTTCACAGTTTTGCAAACTGGCCCTGCACCTCTTTCGCAAATGTACTATGCGTTAATTACCAGGATCAGTTGACCTTTCGCAGAAGTGCCGTCCTCATTACTGTTACAAAATATATTACTCTGTGTATTGAAATAAAACTCCACTTCGTAGACCTGCACATTCCAGTTCTGAGTACACTCACGGTTTGTAAGTGTATATTGGCCTTTGAGGGAATGGGAAGTCTGGTATGACAGTTGTACTGTTTAAGTTTACACAAATTTTATGGACCCGCCAGAATATTTGCTCTAACGCAGCACGGTAAGCTAAATGAAATACTCCAGTGCTGATCTCGCTACAATATTCGTCGTAATATCGGGACGCTTCATCTTGGAAATCTTTTGGAATTTCGTCATTTGATCTTCCTCTTATACTAAACACATAAGAGTTTTGAGTAAACGCTTGAATGAAGTCTATGAGCGTCCCGTGTGCTTCTGTAAATAAGTAAATATTGCACGTGTTAAAATACCTTGAAACTTAACTAAAAACTTGTTAATTTCTTATGCAGTCATTTTTGTTTCATCGGACACGATACACGCAGCAGATATTTGATTTAACTTTCTTAGCGTTTGGTAAGCACGACGCCAAACTGCAAATAACGAAGATCCAGAAAATTCTGTTAATTACAAGTAAATATCCATGTTGCAGACAGCATTCGAAGCTGCGCTTGATACTTCCATGAGGATTTAAAATTTGCGCCTTAATGCTGTGTATATCATGACCGGCATAGTTAATATTTTATATCTACGTACCATAGTATGTGTTTGCTTGACTAGCTTCAAAATTAGCGTTCTTGTGGTTTGTATTTATTTCATCTCTTGCAGAATGCGCCCACTCCGCCTGAAAAAATAATTGGATGGAAGTAAAATTTGTTGTACTATGATCACACAAATCTTTAACATACAACGTTTTACACATCGTTGAACAGGGAGCTCTAAAATGTTATATATTGAATATTTATTTATTTTTAACTTCTCAGCTGCTTGTATCGAGAACAACGCGATTGTGGAAATACCATTTTGAATAAACGTTTGAAAGGGGAAAACAGTGGAGATGGTTATCTTTGATTTAGAGGAGGTTATCAAGGTCATTTTAAGGTCAACTTGCTTTTTTAATGAAAATCCAAACTTTTGCATCTGATTCTGATTTTACGCACGAAAACAAACATCTTTTGTCTGAAACATTTTCCTATCAGAACTTGACTTTTATAAAATATTTAATAAACATGAAACACATTAGTACATAGTGCATGATAATATTTTGTAAGACTGTATGTTAGATTCCTTATCTTTAACTTTCCTGTGTTTATGTTCTGTGGCCATGTTTGCAGTATAGTATGTTTATGTTCAAGGTTAACTAAAACAATCTGACTTCTTTGTTTGCAATATGTTTATGTTGAAGGTAAGATAAAAACTTTCGAAATAAGCCTATGACCGTGTAATAATGTTTTTAGTTTGTTAAATATTCTATAAAAATAAGGCTTCGATAACAAAATGTTTCCCACAAAACGTGTTTTTGTGCGAAAAATCGAAATCTGATGAAAACACTTTGAGTTTCCATACCAAGTTTACCTTAAATTACCTAGATAGGCCTAATCTGCACTAAATCAAAAACAACTAATATAATTGTTTTTCTCATTCAACCAAAGAAATATTTGTTCAACGCTGTATTCTCCCAAATGCGATTCTTTCGAAATAATCAGCTGGAAAGTTAAAAAAAAAAAAAAAAAATTCTCTAGATGTGTGTGTTGGAATTTGAAGTATCTTTCGCTTAACATGTTTTTTATATTAAACATCATATTTCAATATGTCATGGGAAAAGTTTTGGGTAAATTTTGAGTGAAGTTTCTACGCTTCCAGTAATTTTATTGAAACATATCAGACAGGGTATGTAAAGAAGGTTGTTTCGCATTCTCACCGTTTATCGTTTGTGATTTGTCTCAGAATGGCGGTGAAGCAAGTTTTTCATGCTAACATGCTTATAACCCATTACCTCCTATTGAAATTCAAAAAAATTTGGTGCGAATGTGATGTAATCGAAAGCCATCACAGCAGAATAGTTTTGTCGTCATCAGTACCAATTCAATATAGTAGAACCTAAAGTTTCTCGAAGCAAATAATTGCTCATATTGAGATTAAAACAATTTTGTGTAGACTTAGTACATTTTCCTGAGAATTCGTCTTCATCTTATAATAATACTACTAAATGAGCCGTTCAGAGCAAAAGCGGTGTAAGTCAAAATTGAGTGATGGGATTTAAAGTAAAAATTCTGTAAAATACAGCGCAAAGTAGCAATTAATATATCCTTCGTGCTATCCACTGACTACTAATAGTTTAAATAAATTTAATATTAATTGTTACTTTGTACTGTATTCTACAGACTGTTTACTTTAATCCTCATTACCCATTTTTGACTTACACCACTTCTGTTCTCTACGGCTCAAATAATAAACTACTGAATGATAATCAATTTGATTTCAGAAAAAGATCTGTGCACTGATGATGCTATTATGGCATTATTAAAAAAACAATTCAACAATTAGATGTAGGAAATAAATATCTAGAAATTTTTCTATACTTACAAAAAGCTTCCGATACAGCCAATCACAGTATAGGCCTACTTTTGAATAAAATTGCTAGATTGGAAATTAATGGATTGGCCTTAAAATTATTTAAATCTTACTTGAGAAATAGAATTCAATCAACTAAAATCAATGATCACCTTAGTGAATCACGTAACATTGATATAGGTGTATCTCAGGGGACAATTTTAGGTCCTGTTTTGTTTTTAATATATGTACATTAATGACTTATTTAAAATTGACATTGAGAAATATTCTGGTACTCTGTATTATTATGCTGATGATACTGTGGTTATATTTAGCGGTTCGAGTTGGAATGAAACTTATCAAAATTCAAACAACGGTATTAAGATTATTGAAGAATGGCTGGATGCTCACTTGCTTTCTTTGAACGTTTATAAAACAAAATTAATACTATTTTCATTAATGTCACATGGCCTTGAACAACTAAAAATAATTAATAATAGAAATACATCATAATTGTAACCTACCTACTTGCTCATGTCACACCTTGAGTATATATTCACAAGTTAAATATTTAGGTATTATTATTGACTAACATTTAAAATGGGACAAGCGTATCTCCTTCCTGTGTAACAGATTGCGTAAAATAATCTACAAATTTTTTATTCTACGTTCTTATTTACCTATTTATGTTCTGCGTACTATGTATTTAGCTCTGTTTCAATCATTAATTCAGTATGGTACACTGTGTCCCACTCGCTACCGAACCCGGAATTTATTTTAATAATTCCAATACTAATGAAGATATTGCAATGAAATTTGAAGATGACATACCTCATTGTGCGAGAAATGTGACATCATAACAGATGCTGTAAGTGCCCGCTATTTGCATCCAGGCAAGATTGAATTCCTCGGACCATATTATCGGATGTCTTCGCTAGGACGTCCGCGTTTATTGCTTGGATCTCTGTGATGATGTTTTCTTTCAAAGAGTCTATGGTTCGTGGTTTGTTCTTATAAAATGTTCCTTTCAGATGTCCCCATAAAAAAATCAGGCGATGTCAAGTCGGGCGAGCGCGGCGGCCAAAGCCCTTTCGAAATGACGCGATTACCGAAAAAGGACTGAATTTCGGCCGTGCTGACGATTGATGTGTGGCATGTCACACCGCCTTGTTGAAAATATCCCATGATGAGTTCCTGGTCGTCCAATTGATTTAAATCGTATTGAATATTTCAAGGTACTGTATTCATTTGTTGTAATGATTGTATTGAAGAAGAAGATATTGCGCACCAAACATCAAACTTTTCGAATGAAGGGGCTCTTCGTGTGTCATATGGGGATTTTCGCTTGCCTAAATACGGGAATTTTGATTATTTATGTATCCCGACAGGTGAAACCACGCCTCGTCCGTGAACCAAGTGTACACTAGAATGTGGGATTATTTTGAAGAAATGTTTGAAACATTTGACAGTAACGTACTCATTTCACTTTGTCATTTTCTTTTAATTCGTGCACCAGAGTTAAATAGTAAGCGTGAAGCTTCGCTCTATTTGCAACACGCTGACAAGTGCTTTTGGACATTCCTGTTTCTTGCGAAAGTCGGCGGAGTGATTTAGAGGGAGAAGCCAGTAGCCTATCCTTCACATTCTCGATCGTTTCCCGTGTCATTGTTCTCTACCTCCTGCATGTCTGTCCAGTAAAGTTCCATGTGTTTCAAGTTTCTTCGATAAGTCCCAAATGGTGGACTTACTTTGTGGATGTCGGTTATCTCCAAATCACTCTAAGAACCGCTCTTGACATGCCTGCATTGAGTCTGTCTTCCAATACACTCGAATAATAAACACAAGCTCTTCTAGAGTATTTCGATTCATTTCAACTGCACTACTTGTCTTTCTACGAACTCAACTGTATTGAGTCTGTTTTCCAATACACTCGAATTACGAATAAATACCATCAACAATCAATGATTACACTTGCAACGAAACAATCACAAATAAGCCAGCGGACAAGTGCATGGTTGCTACTCCAAGTTTCACCACACAACTGTGATCAATATCTTCATTAGTATTGGAATTATTAAAATAAATTCCGGGTTCGGTAGCGAGTGGGACACACTGTATGTTGGGTTGGGGAGGAATGGCAAAATCGACACTTTATTCTTTAAATTTGCTCCATCAAAATTTGTCTATATAAACCTTTAGATTACCCAACAAAATTATTTTTTTAGGAATTTGGTGCATCAAATCTAGAACAAATTATAAACAAACATTGCTGATTTACTTCCATAAAAGTCACAATAAATTAAAATTTGATCCTCATGAATAGTGTACGAGACAGAACTACAGTTTCTTTCTAAACACCCCCAAATGCCACACAACTGCTGGATTAAAACACAGCAGAAATTTTGGACCCAGAATATGTAATGCATTAATTTGAGCTTACCCTGAACCAAGTACACTTAACACACATAGATTTAGGAAACAAATTAGATTGATTATTTAATTGTTTTTTTTATTTCTTTTAAGCTACGTGAATTAAAAATTCATACTTTAATATTCATGTACTTTTGTACTTTCTGTTTGTATATATTGTTACATGCTGTATGTAATTTTACCATCTATTAATATTATTGTGCTCAATGAACTCTCTTAATTTTGTGATATATTTTGTATAACTGATCTGAACTGCGCCCGAGCACGAGCTTCTGCTCTTTCGGGCTGAAATGTAGCTCAAGTATAGTGTATTAAATAAATAAATTTTAAATTTCAAATCATTCGCTCAAATTATATGACGTCAGAATATAGAGGTTATTATTTTGTTTTTCTTTGAAGTTCTGGATAACATGTGATATCACTCCAGGTGATGAAACTAACAAAGCACATATAAATTACATCGTTTATATTACTTCTCCAAGAGCATTTTTGAACGGTAATTTCTGTATAGAGAGTGGATGGTAACCTCTGACTGAAATGAAACTGGTAATAGATCATGAGGAGAGGTTTAAAAAAGCTAAATAATTGTTTTCTTTAATATTGACCGTTTTAGAGGAAATCGTTATGTTTCTATGAAGTATTTGGCAACATTACGGCTACTGCAATAACTCTACCAATCACAGCCTGCACTCCTTATCTTCTCCTCCTCCTTTGCTGTACTCAGTCGGTGACGCGTGACAATGCGCTGCGTTGCTAGATTTATTTTAATGATCATCGCAATTATTCAATTTAAATTCATGACTAAACGCTTTGATATGCAAAAAAAAAAAAAAAAAATCAAGACATTAACGTTCAGATTATTTTTACCTATCTGTTTGTATAGCAATCAGCCATTTCTCTCGGGCCATTACCACAGTAGAGCACTGCAAACATTGGGCGAAGACTATTTTTTTCCTACTTAACGGTGCTTCATCGAAGGAAAAATGTAATAAAAGTTTTGTTACATTTAACATTTAGAATCATCTCTTAAATTTTGGTGCACCGGTTTCCTTCCACCCTGTGTTCTAAGTTTGTTCCTTGTCTCTTATGTGGAATGAAATGGAATTTTTCGGATGGGGGCACCATGGCCCGGCACTGTGACATGTTACAATCTATTGCGCTAACCCTCAAGCTAGACGCATTTCCAAACCCACAACTGCTGACTACATTAAGATTCGCTGCGTAACCAGATTTCGAGCTAGCAACTTCCCTCGTCCCTAGGCCAACCCCCTCCGTGCGTTGTCAGCCGGCGATCAGGAAATGTTATGGAATGATCACGAAATGGAGAAATGTTGGCGAAATGATGTAGATGGCTAATATGAGGAAAAAGGAAGAACCCCGAGAAAAACCCCAACTGGGACCTCGTAGTTGGGGTATTATCCACTAGTAATCCCAAAAATTATGACTTAACATAAAAATCTAAACATGCCTGTAACCTGTTACTAGTACCTCTGATCATAGTTGAGCATAACAATTTAAACACACCTATAACATGTTATCAGTAGTTTTGGTCATATACGAGTAGTTAAGCACAAACACGTAAACAAACCAGTAATCAGTTGTCAGTAGTTTTGGTTATATTGTTAAACTTAAAAAATCTAAAGACGCCTGTAATCTGTTATCAGTAGTTCTGGTTAAATAATTGAGCATACAAATCTAAACACGCCTGTAACCTGTTAACAGTAGTTCTGGACATATAGCCTAATTGAGCATGAAAATCTAAACACGCCTGCAATCTGTTAAAAGCAGTTCTGGTCATATAGTTAAGCATAAAATCTACACATACCTGCTAACATGTTATCAGTAGTTCTAAACATCTAAACATAACATAACCGCTTATCTGTAGTTTTGGTCACATAGTTAAGCATAAAAATATAAACAATCCTGTAACCTGCTAATAGTTGTTCTGGTCATAAGTAAAACATGAAAATGTAAACAAACTGTAACCTGTTATCACTAGTTCTGGTTATAAACTTAAGCATGATATGCTAAATAATTCAGTAACTTGTTATCACTAGTTCTGGCCACATAGTTAATCATAAAAATCTAAACAATTCTGTAACCTGTTATCACTAGTTCTGATCATAAAGTTAGATATGATATACTAAACAATTCAGTAACTTGTTATCACTAATTCTGGCCATATAGTTAAGCATAAAAATCTAAACAATTCTGTAACTTGTTATCACTAGTTCTGATCATAAAATTAGATATGATATACTAAACAATTCAGTAACTTGTTATCACTAATTCTGGCCATATAGTTAAGCATAAAAATTTAAACAATTCTGTAACCTGTTATCACTAGTTCTGGTCATAAAGTTAGATATGATATACTAAACAATTCAGTAACTTATTAATTCTGGCCATATAGTTAAGCATAAAAATCTAAACAATTCTGTAACCTGTTATCACTAGTTCTGATCATAAAGTTAGATATGATATACTAAACAATTCAGTAACTTGTTATCACTAATTCTGGCCATATAGTTAAGCATAAAAATCTAAACAATTCTGTAACCTGTTATCAGAGGTTCTGATCATAAAGTTAGATATGATATACTAAACAATTCAGTAACTTGTTATCACTAATTCTGGCCATATAGTTAAGCATAAAATTGTAAACAATTCTGTAACTTGTTATCACTAGTTCTGGCCATACAGTTAAGCATGAAACTCCAAACAAACCTGTAACCTGTCACAAAAAGATACAGCTTACCTGTCCGCGGAATGTAAAGTCCAATTTTTTTCTTGTTCAATATCGTAAAAATTTCCTACTGGAATTGATCTTAACTATTGATGAGAAATCACTTTAATTTATTCATGGTAGTGAGTAACTTGACGCGTTGTTACTTTAAAACACTGTGTGAATTATTTAATACTTTAATATGTAAGAGCATTCTCACATACCACTTTATTGTAGAGAGGTATGGTATCTTCATATGTAGCCCAAGGATATTCAATCACCTAAAAAGAAACAATTGGTATTATTTCTCTTTCCTTATTGTATTAAAAGTGATTATTATGTATACCAAATTGATATGTAACAGACACCGAAAAGTCTAAAATGTGGTGGTGGTGGCGGTGGCGGCGGCGGTGGCGGTTAATAGGAGTAGTAGAGGAATCATTATGATGAGACTGAGTTAAGTACTTCAAAGAAATTGAAGTTAATGCATGCTGGTACATTCATTTTTGGAAATGAAGAGTAGCTACATTGAAACCTTCCACACGATAGAAAAAAATTGCTAATTAATATTTTTCAGAATAAATTTTAAATAAAAGTGAATACTTTGAGAGAATATTTGGGAAGATGTGATAATGATTATACACTCAATAACTAAGTAGAATTTTAAATATGAACAGGAAGAAACAAAGTATAACTTAAGAGGGTGAGGACTGGGTAAACTACTGTTGGGTCCGTAGTAACTACGAAAAATCTACAAACTCTCCAGATTCATACATCTCCTGAGTAATCTCAAATGAATTTGTACTGTAAAATAAAGTTTAGATAAAAATTTCTGTCAGTAAGCCACAAAAACAGCTTCCAATAATATATTGTGGCGCCATGTTGGAAGACCTAGTCGCGTCGGGGAAGTTGCGCGCGCATCTAGTGCGAGGGATGGTGCTGCGTGACGCGGAGCAGGGGGGAACATCGGGAAGTTTCGCAAAGCCACGCGAACCGATTGTTGTAGAAGCTACGCGACGCAGTACATTCTAGAACGTATAATCTAATAAATAAAAGGGGCAAGTAAGCCGCGACGAAGAGCCAGTTTAGTTTGGTCAGTCAGTTTGTGAATTGGCAGCGAGCGACCAAGGAAGCCAGCCTTCGGAAGTCTTGGGTTCGACGTACAATGAACTTGAGTAACTGTGGCAGCGTCCAGGCGGAAGCAACGCGTCCAGAAGTCTTGGGTTCGACGTGCAGTGAACTTGAGTAACTGTGGCAGCGTCCAGGTGGAAGCAACGCGTCCGGAAGTCTTGGGTTCGAAGTGCAGGGGACTGTTTCTGGAAGTCTTGGGTTCGACGTACCGTGAACTTGAGTGAGTGAGCTACAAGTACTAGCCAGGGCGAACGAACTGAGAATTGACAGTTTTGTTTTGTAAATAGTGCTTTGTAAACATTAGTTGAGATTAGGAGTACATTATTGTTCTCCTCAATAATTCACGTGAGTTGTCATTGTCGTTCTGTGGAGTACAATGACTACTGCATTGAGTCGAGTACCCATTGTTGACGGGTGTGTGTTTCAAGTTAGAAGTAAAACTCACATTGTTGTTGAAAGTTACAATATTAAAACTACATACGAATAGCCTTTTTTCAGACTGTTTAAACACATACGCTTGACATGGCATTTCGTTATTCTTTAATTTTCATCATCAACCAGGCCTGTGGGCCAAATATAAGTAGGCTATTATGTCTTCGACCTTCTTTATTATATTACTTTTGTCATTGATTGTTTAAATTGCAATTTATAGGATATGTTAATCTGCCACTACTGCAGGGAGGAGTGTGACGCATCTGGCTTTTTTCTGTAACGACGAATAGAAAGATTTTTAAAATAAGAGTGAAACAGGACACGTTGCAATGTATTTTCTTGTGAACAATAATTCTGAAAGGCATGAAAGTAATTTCCTCCATGATATCACATTAAAACATTGATTAATGTATTTCAAAGGCTCAATTATTATATTTGTGATCTTCTGTTGCAACAAATTCACTTTTATGCAGAACGTATTCGAACTATACACACAGGCTTTAAGATGTTGTTCGGTGAAATAATTGGAATGTCTCGAGGTAGGCAAACAAAGGTCATTGTAGGATTAATTCAGAGTAATAGCCACATTTTGATTCTGGAAGACCATATGCCTATCGGTGTCGTTTCTACCACCTTACATAATACTAGTGGCCTGAAGCAACAGTAGCTGCTTGTATATTGGATGACTATTTAAAAATTGAATAAACAGGACAACTTGATTACAAAATAAAGCAATAAAGAACACAATACCTTTGTACAATCTCACTGAAGGCAACAATTCGATCCAAACACAATTCTTTGTATAAAATCTAACTTTACCTAGACCCTATTGCATATGCGAATAATTGAGTCAAACACAACGCTGATTGAAAAAGATAACTTGACATAATTAGAATGAAACTTATATTTCTTTGCAAACAATGTTATTGTATATGCTATATCACTATCTTGAATAAACAAAAGTCTTGCCACATCTTTCTGATGCTTCTAATAAGAAACCATTGAAACCAGTTATTGCACCTATAATTCTATCAACTATAAACTTCTGTTCTTCATTGAGATTGCTATACATATTAACTTATGAACACCAAGAACAGCCTCTTCTCTGTCATTGTATGGATTTCGAAATACGCGGCCTCGTCTTGTTGGTACTCATTATGCAATACATTATTAATTTGTCAGAAGTTTAATTTGCCTGCTCGACTGTTATAAGGACTTTCATTTCAAAACTTCTCAGTCTAAATAACTAATTATTTAAATTGAATGCAATTTAAACAAAAAAACGTTGTCTCTCTTATGCAGTTTCTGACATCAAGACCTTAAAAAATTGTTTCCTACAACTATTGTTATTTTTTCAGGAAATGTATATATAATTTTAACTATAGGAGAGTTTAGTCTTATAGTGAAAATATTTTGAGTTCAATCATAAGATTTATCTATTTGCAAATGTTTATTTGCTACAATATGTATAAAATATTAACTTTTCGCCTTTTCGGCATCATCAGATATGTTAAAACACGTAATCTAATTTTGTAATTTAAATTTATGTATTGTATTGATTAAAGCTGGTTGAGTGGAAGAGAAGGCCTTATGGCCTTAACTCTGCCAGCGAAAATAAAACATTATTATTATTATTATTATTATTATTATTATTATTATTATTATTATTAATCTAGAACTTGAACAAATTAACGAATATACTTTGCAATATACATGACAGATAAATTTCATGAGTTTTATGTATTATGTAGTTAAGTAAAAGTTTTTGTAAAATGAATTCAAATATTGCAATTCATTTTGTATTCAGATAAATCTAATATAATATAGTGCAATTCATTTTGTATTCAGATAAATCTAATATAATATAGTTGCAATTCATTTTGTATTCAGATAAATCCAATATAATATAGTTGCAATTCATTTTGTATTCAGATAAATCTAATATAATATAGTTGCAATTCATTTTGTATTCAGATAAATCTAATATAATATAGTTGCAATTCATTTTGTATTCAGATAAATCTAATATAATACAGTTGCAATTCATTTTGTATTCAGATAAATCTAATATAATATAAACATTTGCAAATAGATAAATCTTATGATTGAACTCAAAATATTTTCACTATATTATATTAGATTTATCTGAATACAAAATGAATTGCAAAATAGTTCAGTCTTGGTTTTAATCATCCTGGTGAAAATTAGTTTAAAAAATCTGATAAAAAACAATTGAATTACCGTAAAAATATTTAAACGTATCATACTAGTGGCAAATTAGTAGCTCATAGACTACTTATGCACAAAATTAAATAATATATAACTTAAAAAATAATATATAAACAAATGGTGAACTCTTTTGCAGCTGATGCAAAAACCCACTACTTCTGCTGAAGTATTTCTACAGTTAACACACAAAATATAGTAACATGCTACTCGTAAAATATCCACACAATAAATTTAAAAACCTCAATCCCCGCATATCTATGTTACAGGTTACATGATCAGTTAACAATTAGGGCATTGTAGTCAATAATTTCCTGCAATTTTTTCTTTATTCAATGGCGAGATAAACAGTACAGCTTTCCCTAACTGTAAGGGATTTTTTTTATTTATTCCAGAAAAAACTGAAATTTGGAACGTACAGTTCAATTCTATGGGCGAAGAAGATAACCAACACATTTATTGTCAATGCTCCCACTACTCTTAGTTTTTTTTTCTCTTGTGCGGAGGAGGGATCTGAAGACTTGCACTACAACCTGGAGTTTATTGTGCTTAACACTGCTATTCAGAGAATGATTGGGTAGACGAACTTCCACGCTCTTGTACAGCTGTCACAAAAAGTGGCCGCACTCGTGAATAGCGAATATCTTCTAAGTCCACTTCGGATAACGGTGATGTTACATGATCCAGACGCTTATAGAAGCAGTTTTGAAACTAAGATGTTTAAGCAGGAGTCATTTACATCTACTTGTCATAGAGCAGTGCTTACGTGTTCGCTTATTGGCTTAATGATTCGAAGGTTGTGAGTTCGAGTCTTTTTCAAGTTATCATTTTATTTTTTTTATCGTTCTTTAGCGATATAACTAATATTCAAGTCATCATTTTATTTTGTTACCATTATTTAGCGATATAAATAATATTGAAGTTATCATTTATATTCTGTTATCGTTCTTTAGCGTTATAAATAATGCACATGCTATCACTTATACTCTGTTATCGTTCTTTAGCGTTATAAATAATATTCAAGTTATCATTTTATTTTGTTACCGTTCTTTAGTGATATAAATAATAGTCAAGTTATCATTTATATTCTGTTATAATATGCATATTATCACGTATACTCTGTTATCGTTTTTTAGCGTTATAAATAATATTCAAGTTATTTTTTTATTTTCTTACCGTTCTTTAGCGATATAAATATTATTCAAGTTATCATTTATATTTTGTTATCGTTCTTTTTTCATTTTAGTATGTTATTTCACGACGCTTTATCAATATATTAGGTTATTTAGCGTCTGAATGAGATGAAGGTGATAATGCCGGTGAAATGAGTCCGAGGTCCAGCACAGAAAGTTACCCAGCATTTGCTCATATTGGGTTGAGGGAAAACCCCGGAAAAAACCTCAACCAACTTGCTCCAACCGGGAATCGAACCCGGGGCACCTGGTTTTGCGGCTAGACGCGCTAACCGTTATCGTTCTTTAGCGTTATAAATAATATTTAAGTTACTTAAGTGATACAAGTGACATTTTTTTTTAAATTGAGGTAAGTGTATATTCTAAATCTTTAACGTCACTTCTGTTCAGAGAAAAAGTAATATAAGTGCAGTTCCAGTCAGTGCTGCTCCATATTGGCCTTACTCTTGTATTACAATGCATACAGAGTTTTGATTGAGAGGCAAACTAATACAAGTGCGTTGTTTACATAATGTTGCGTTTTTTCTGTTTATGACTCATTTGCCACAATGGAGAGAGGTAACATATTACTTATTCGAAACATCTTTATGGAAGACCTCCACACATTGAGCTGGACCAACTATACAATAAGGATAACTTTTGCTAAGTGGAGCAACTTGCAATAGCTAAAGAAATTCATCTCACCCATACACTACTCTTTATTTGATGTCCTGAAGCATGAAGAATGGTCCTATAATAAGGACTGCAGGACGTATAAGAGTGCGTGGAAGAGAAAGTTCAAGGAATACTCGCGGTAGGAGTCCTACAGATACACTTCATGACAGAAATATCGATGTTGCAGCAAAGAGAGATGCGACTTCTTCAGAGAGGCTAGTGACGTAATGAACAGCGACTAAGGCTGAATTTCATTTAAAATTAAACATTTTCTTAACCCTCTTCTTTCGGAGAAACAAAAACAACATCAACTCTTGCCCTAGAAATTGAAAGTAATATTCAACCTATTAGACACTATGTATTTAAAAAAGATCTGAAAATACATTTAAAATTGCAAGCCTCATCTACATCTCAGATGTTATTCAAACTGTCAGATAATATCCTGTGTAATTTCTACAAAATAAACAAAGAAGAAATACCAGTCTATATCACAGACACACTCATCGTTAAAACTTCAGTTGTGAAATTCCTCCGTGGAAATGGGTAATTCCAGAACATAGCTTACAAATTTCAGGAAATCATTCCAAAAATTATCGTCCATACATTCTTAAGTTAGATGCCATGGAACTATTCTGCAGCACATATAAGGATCATCTTCAAATTTATACAGATGGATCTCTAAATCCTGATGATGGGACGTCAGGAGCAGGGTATTATATTCGAAAATATCAAAACAGTTACTTCATATCATGTTCATCCTCCTCCGTCTTGACACTGAATTGCTAGCTATTGATGCTGCTCTTCAGTGTGTTACTCAAATTTCTGAAAAATCTATATGCATTCTTACAGACTACAAGGAAGCTATATTTAATATAGTTAAATATGTACCAAACCTATACGTACATAAAATTATTCCAATTCAGAAACAACTAATTAAATTTAAAAAAAAAACTCCAAAAGGAAATAACATTTCAATGGATACCTAGACATTGTGGTGTACCTGGAAACAAGAAAGTCAATAACGTTGCGAATTAGCCACATATTTGCTACCAAGACCTCTTCAAGTGATATTTCTAACCATTGCCTTTGCTTCAGTAAAGTCTCATTTTATAAACGTATGGATCAACAATTGGCTCTCTTCTGAAAAAGGAAAAATTTTACAGTCCGTTCAAAAGAAACCAAATGACCTGGAAATGTACAAAAAATTGCCTAGACATGTTCAAACATTTTTAACAAGAGCCAGAACAGGTCACGTTGTCACACAATTGTACCTACACCGATTTTACCTTTCTGATACGCCTACTTGTGTGTGGTGTAATAATCATGATGAAGATCTGGAACACATTCTTCTATACTGTCCATCCATAAACCACAAAAGAAATAAATTAAAATCATCAATACCAATTGCAGAAGACACAGCTCTTCAGTATATATTGACTACTCTGGCTACTAGCAACAGGCATCTATAATGAACACCGTTCAAAATACCTCTCACTTCTCATGAAAAACAAAAGCTGAATAGATTATAGTGGACTTTATGTTGTCAGCAAACAGCTGGATACGTTAAGAAGATTGACTAAGGGACTCTTTCGGTTATACAGACACATTTTGTGTTATAATATGATAATCTGAAAGCTCAAATGCTGTTAAGACAGGAATGTTTGAACGTTGTAAGCAATGTTCTTGTTCTTGTTTTAAATAATATACAAATACTGAAAACTGTTTCACTTATATTACTTCTCCACAAAAATATTTTCGTGGCAAAATAATACAAGTGACTTTAGGACTCTATTTTATCTAAAATGTTTTAGAATAGGTAATTTCTATTTAGAATTTAAAAAATATAGGTACCAACATACACAACTGTAAATTTACAACAACATAGTCCTATAACAGATTTTTAAATTTCCTTTTCAACTTCAAAGTCATTTATCTCAAAACTTACTAAATGTCACTTGTATCACTTTGCTTCTGAGTGCCTCAAATAATATTCAAGAAGGCCATGATTTAATAATGTGTGCTTTGTTTTCTCTTTCATTTCAAAAGTTTATTATTATGTGATTAATATCCTTAACTGGATTAACTCTTGATTATCTGAAGACTTACTTATTTTGTTTCTTCATGTGTGTATTAGGAATGTTTTTCGTCATGTGAATATTCAAGAAATTCAGTGTGTTTTCTAGTGACTTTACAGACTTGTTGATTTTACATAGCAACAGTGCTTACAGTTATTAATTAACTAATTAATTTCATTCAGTTTTCGTCTTCGTTTAGTTTATTTACGCGTTTTCCTTTAATTTATCAGTGATGTCAACCAACATCCCTCTGTGTACTCCTTCTGAATCTACTAACATTTCTTCTGTGACTTGTAATTTATGTGGTAAATCTTTTACTCATCGAGGCATCAATACCCACGTTTCGAGATGTCATACATCAGAAGATTCTTCGCTGGATATTTCCCCATCTGCAGCAGGAAGTTCTTCTGATATTTCTACACATATTAGTGCTACCACTGAACCTGATGAATATATTCCGTGCCCACATTGTCCATCAGGTGATACTAGACTTTTTAGAGGTACTCGTGGTCTGCGCATTCATCACTCACGTGTGCATTCTGACATTCAAGATGCAATTCCATCCTCAAATATCACCCACGAAGAGCTTCACTCCATACTCATACAGTGCAAGAAATCTGTTGCTGTCATACGCAGAATCCCCAAGGGAGCTCGCCCATTGGCTGCGGACCGACTTCGACATCTGATTGACCTTTGTATATCGTTTAATTCCGAAGCCCATTGGGTCAATTTAATGCTTTACGCTTACATTGCTCTTCGTGTTCCTGAAAAGTCTACTAATAAATCACTAATCTCCAAGATTAAGGAAAACATAAACAATTTTCAAAATCCTTCTTTCACCGAGTCTATTCGTACTAAGAAGAAGTCACCACATATCTCCCTGGCGCAACGTATAGAGAGGAAAATTGCTGAAGGAGACATTCGCAACGCTGTTCGTATATTATCATCCGATATGGGGATAGCTGAATACAATCAACTTACTTACGAAGAATTATTATCAAAACACCCACCTCCTTCTCGACCATCTACTTTTCCTGATGCTCCTGTTACTACTGCTAATCACCCATCTTTTTCTGAATCTGATGTCCTACACGCCATTAAAAGTTTCCCTCAAGGATCTGCTTCTGGTATTGATGGTCTGCGACCTCAGCATCTAGTTGATTTAGTGTCCATTTCAGCTGGTGACTCTGGTAAAAAGCTCCTTTCATCCATAACTAATCTCTGCAATTTTTTGTCTCAAGGTAAATTAAATGATAATGTACGTACAAATTTCTTTGGTGCCTCTTTGCTTGCAGTTAATAAACCTGGCGGTGGCATACGCCCAATCGCAATAGGTAATACTTTCAGGCGCCTTGTTTCTAAAATTATTTGTCACGCTATTAAGATTGAAAGTGGTCATATTTTTCGACCTCATCAACTAGGATTTGGTTCTCCTAAAGGTTGTGAATCTGTTATACACTCTGTACGATCCTTCTTACATACTTATGATAACTCAGATAAAATTCTATTGAAGATAGATTTTAAGAACGCATTTAACAGCATTGAACGTGATATCATGTTAAACTCTTTTTTAGAAAAATTCCTCAGCTTTTACCCTTTTGTTTGGCAGTCTTATAGATATTCGTCCAATCTATTTTTTAATTCCAAAATTATTTTATCACAAACAGGCTGTCAGCAGGGAGACCCTTTAGGGCCTTTACTCTTCAGTCTTACAGTCCACTCCCTCATCCAAAAATTAACTAGTGACTTAAATCTCTTTTATTTGGATGATGGGACTTTAGCTGAAGATTCCCATGATGTTCTTTGTGATCTACAGAAAATCATTCATCTTGGGTCCGAACTTGGTCTTGAGATTAATCCTAATAAATGTGAAATTTATTTTTGTTCTGCTATTAACCCAAATATTTTATCTTCTTTCCAGAATATTGCTCCTGGCATTAAAACTGTCACAAAGTCAAATCTGTCCGTCCTGGGTTCTCCTATCTTTTTAGATTCTGTTGATGAAATAGCTACTCAAAAATTGGAGCTCCTGAAAACTCTGTTTGGTCGTCTTGAACATTTTCACCCCCAAGTCTCTTATTTCATTGTCAAAAATTGCCTATTAATCCCTAAATTCACTTATTTTTTAAGAACTACACCCTTATTTCTTTTTCCTACTTTTCTCCAGCAGGCAGATGATTTATTAAAGCAGTCTTTACAATCTATTTTAAATACTTCTTTTGACAACAACAGTTGGGTACAGGCTTCTCTCCCAATTAAATTAGGAGGCCTCGGTATTCGTACACTTACTGATATTTGTATACCAGTTTTTTTATCTTCAGTCTTTGGCGTTATTGACTTCATCAAATTTATTTTCCCTATTTACAGTGATGCTGTCGACATTTGCTATGTTCCTGAAGCCTTAAATAAGTGGTACGAAAAAACGAATAACTTTGCTCCTCCCCAGAATCCAGCCATTCAAAAAGCCTGGGATGAGATTATTGCAGGTCAAATACTTGATTCTCTTATATCCTCTTTCACATCTGACAAGGACATCGCTCGTATTAAAGCTCTCCAAGAGAAGGAATCTGGATCTTGGCTCCATGCTCTGCCTTCCTCCTATGTTGGTACCTTGATGGACGGTAAATCTTTCCAAATCGCTACTGCATTGCGTCTGGGCTGCAAAATTTGCCATGTACACCAATGTATATGCGGAGAGACTGTGGATTCCTTTGGACATCATGCCTTAAGCTGTGCCAGAAGTAAAGGCCGCCTTCCTAGGCATTCTGCTATTAATAACATCATTAGTAGATCTTTAACCTCCTGTGACATTCCAACTCTTCTTGAACCATCTGGTATTAGCCGGTCGGATGG
Source organism: Periplaneta americana (assembly GCF_040183065.1). Lineage (NCBI taxonomy): Eukaryota > Metazoa > Arthropoda > Insecta > Blattodea > Blattidae > Periplaneta > Periplaneta americana. The sequence continues at coordinate 123,608,914 of NC_091117.1, forward strand.
TAAACGACCTGACGGCTTGACATTAATTCCTTGGTCCAAAGGTAAATCACTCATCTGGGATTTTACATGTGTAGATACATTAGCCCTTTCCCATTTAAAATCTTCTGTCAATTGTGCCGGATCTGCTGCTGAATCCGCTTATCATGCTAAACGACGCAAATATGAACATTTAACATCAAATTACATCTTCGTCGCTTTTGCAGTTGAGACCTTTGGTCCGTGGTGTAGAGACGCTAAAGATCTACTCACCCAAATTGGTACACGCCTACTGTCCCGTACCGGCGATCCTAGATGTATCAATTTCCTTCGTCAACGCATTGGAATAGCGGTTCAGCGAGGGAATGCTGCCTCCATCCTGGGATCATTTCCTAACTCTATTTCGTTAGAAGAGATCTTTCTCATTTAATGTGTAGCGTACCTGCTTGAGCACGGGTAGAAAGTTCGCAAGAACAAAACTTCCACGAAGAAAGGAGAGAGGATGTCCGATCTTTAATGAAGCCATGGTCGAGAATATCCACAAGGCGAGGTGCTCCCCATCGGCAACATGAAGATCAACTCTATGTCTGAGTTACAACGGCTGGCCGGCGTCAAGAGCATGGGCGATGCGGAATGCCCCACGCTGCTGGACATCGAGATCTGCAGCGAGCAGGACGACCCCAGGCAGCGCCCCAACTTCGGCGTCAAGTGCAAGATCTTCGAACTGGACGCTTGCCAAGGCATCGGAAAGGTGTGTCTGGTGTACCTTCACAAGAGCGAGTGCGAATCCGATCTAAAACGAGAGGACCCCAAGATCTGGCTGCTGGACAGAAGTTTCGAGTGGCACTACCTGGCTGCAGACTTCACGCAGTACTTCCGCATGATGCTGGTACACCAGGGTCTCCCCCAGTGGCAGTTCAAATTCACGCCCATGGACCATTATTATGAAATTAGTTTACAATGTTATACTTATCGCATGAGCTAATATATGAAGAAACAGTAAAATAAAATGAAAAAGGAAAAAAAAAAAAAAAAAAAGTTATCATTTGCATTCTGTTTTCGTTCTTTAGCGATATCATTAATATTGAAGTTATCATTTGTATTCTGTTTTGATCATTGGCGATATAAATAATATTCAAGTTATATTTGTATTCTGTTATCGTTCTTTAGCATATAGGCTAAGTAATACAAATTTAATGTTACATGTGAAACAATACAGTTGCATAATACTAGTATTAGTTCTTTCTTCTTATATTATTACATTATACTATCCTGTAACATAATAAAATGAAGATGAGTAACGAGGATGTGAACCTGAGACATTGAGATCTAAATTCCGACGTTCTTCCGACTGAGCCACAGGGACGCAAGTAAAGGAGTAAATGCGGAAAAATTGGCCGAGTCCCCCTCCAAAATGTCCTGATGATTTATGGACGCTTGTCCAGGATGCCTGGAATGCTGTGGCTGAGAAATGAAAATACTAGTTGATTCCACGCCCACTCGACTGCAGATGTGATCGAGATGGGAGGAAGATGGATTGAATATTCAATCGTGGCTTTTTGTTTTGTTTTTTTTTTTTTTTTTTTAACTGTTAATTCTTTGAATTTTCTAAGGCAGACGCGAGTAAGTTTGTTTGGTTTATGCCACGAAAGATAATTTTGTTGAGAATAAAATCTTTCTTTGTTTCCATTTTCAGCCCTAATGTCATAATAAATAATAATAAAGCCATGGCATAATAAATTCATAAACCTGATGTTAATTACTAAAACAGTAATAAAGGAGACAGGAGCAATTATATTTTCTCTCTTTCTCTCTCTCTCTTAAAAAGAAAAAAAAAACATGAAAACCACTAAGTTGTGTTTGAACGCACCCCCTTAGAAATACTAGCCCGAAACGCTACCATTACGCTATAACAATTACACGGAGAACACTTTAATTATAACTGTACATATCATGCAACGTGATCGAACAACATTTAACATCGTCTGTCTCCGAATTGTAGCGGAGATACCCGAATGAAACTTAGTTTCTAGAAAGCTGTACATTTTTCTTTTGATAGCTGTACAAGTACACACCGTGAACTTAACCCGGGCTATGGTATGGATAATGGTGATATATGAATTCATGATGGCGAAACGAATCCAAGGCCCAAAGCCGAAAGTTACCCAGCAATTCTGCTTCAATTGGTTGAGGGAAAACCCTGGAGAAAACCCCAACCAAGTAAATTGTTCTAACCAGGATTTGAACCCAGGCCCGCTCTTTTTCACGGTCAGACGCTCTAACCGTCACTCCACTGCGGTAGACTTACTCTTAGTTGCTTTTCGCTAAGTTATTTGGCTGACTCTCATCCACATCTGGGTTAAAACGTTTTTGTACGTAGGATATGACATCACCTTGAAAAGCTGAATAGCTATTATAAGTGAAAAAAAATATGGTTGTATTTCTAAAATTTACTTAAGTGGGTATTTCAGACTGTTTCAGAATAAAATAGTACATTCAATAAAATAATTAAATAGCTGCTAAGTCGACTCAAATATGCCTTTTTTCATACTTTGATCATTTTGACGCCGTGGAAATTAACTTCGAGGACAATCTTTAGGAATTCTAAAATTCAGTGACATTTTTAATCTATTTTGTGAAAGGATTATAGTAATAAGTAAATATTGTGGTACTACTGTAAACTTTAATGTCCCTAGCTCTATTAATCCAATAGAGTTCTAGAAAATATTGCATTTGTAGTGGCACTCAGTGTTTCTTTTATTGTACGAATTTACAATATTTTATTCCACACAACGCAAACTTCAGCAGTAGCTATTACAAAAGACGTAAACTCACAGGTTTTTTCCCTTTGATGGCGGTCTGCAGCACAATATAAAGGCGAACACTATGCCTTATGGATTTAATATAGTTGTAAATTGCGCGAGTTTCGTATTCTGAGTCTGCATACGGTCCAGCGTAGTATTCTAGGTCACAAGTACTCCCAGACAGCAATGGCGTTGGGTCTTCTTCTCCGTTTTCTCCAGCAACTAAAAATATAATTTCTTTCTTTAACCTATTATATTCCTGAGTAAAAACATTAGCACTTTAACAAGGAAAACTTCCAAAACCAACAGATCGAAATATCTTTTGGAAAGTTAAATACGAGAGAATTATATAAAAATACGAACTGTAAGGTACAGAAACATCTTTCCGAAAATATATTAAAACACTACATTCCGATAGCCTTCTGAGATTCTTGCTTTATGCGCTCTGGAAAGCCTATCCGATATCCTTCACTTTTTTCATTAGCAAGGCGTGTCACTTTAGATTTTTAGATTTAGATTTATTGAAATTCAAATAATACAAATTTAAATAATGAAAGATAAACTATAACACAAGAACATTGTAATAATAACAAAAAATAAATAAAATACACGTTCCTGTCCGTTAAGTTCCAAATCATACTTAAACCATATTGGGACTATAATACAACATACATATTATAATTTTGTTTTTGTATTAAATTATAACTGAGTTGTAAAAGCAAGCAAGATATTTGAGGTCGGGTTTGACAAGTATGTAATTATATGCAAAAATTAATCACAAATAACTTGCGATTAATCTGTTATCTGTAAAGACTAGAGACGAGAATTTCATGCACTATAAAATCCCAAAATATGCATGCATTCATGCGCTATCAAACTATGAAATATGCACGATCAAGTGAAAAATGCATTAAAATATGCACTTTCATTTTTGTTCCAAATGTCTTATTTCACTTCACTTTTTTGCAGAGTTAATAACTTAACATTTCTAAATTGGTTTCTGTGAAGTCCCTGCGCTTGTCAGTCAATATATTTTTGTGGGCACAGAATGACCTCTATACATCGCAAGAAGTTATGGGTGTAAATTTGAATGAACGTATTTGTGACAATGTCAGGTCAAATTCTTCATTCAAGTTTTCGCCACAAATAACCTTCTTCACTGAACATAAGAATTCGTAGTCCGGGTTCGCATTTATGACCCTGTCCAGTTTGCTTTTCGCCGCTACACTCTTTCCCAAGGCATAACTGAGGGATCTATGGCATTCTTCGCAGTTTCTTTCCTTTTTTGCATTCTTGCAATAAGTGAAGCAGATACGGCATATTGGTCGACTTGAAATTGTTTAGTACATTTTTTTCAGAATGGAGAAATACTTAATTGGAGCTATATTAGAATCACATTAAGGGAAGAGGATGGTATTTTTGATGAAAAAGACTAAATTTTCAAAAAAAAATTCCTTAAAATACTCTGTGATATGTGTGGATCGCCATTTTTAAATTTCCTGCATTATGGATTTTTAAATCACTCTCCCAATTTTATTGTTGTTTCCAGGTAAATTAAATTTTCAAATTTTTTTTTCTTTAAAATACCCTTTGACATGTCTGGAATACATTGCATAACATTTTGTGGGTATTTGTGCCCTTATCGGATGTTGAGACGTCATTTTTTTAAACTTCCTGCGCTATGGATTTTTAATCACACGCCCGCTTTTATCGATTTCCAGTAACTTCATTGTTTTTGCTACATTGCCAGACAAAATGAATATAATTTCTGAAGTATTAAAGATATATGCATGACGTTTAGAACACACATTCTTTAGACTATTAGGAAACTTTTCTCTGTAACAGAATTTTGTTAATTGAGCTCATTTTAAAAATACGTCCGTTTGTTTGCAAGAAAGGAAATCAGAAAATTGTTACTAAATTTTAATTGTTTATTTTACAAACGTAGGGACTAATATCAAAATTCTGTTACAGACAGTTTGTAGAACATACTTTTGCAAATACATTGCAAAAACTGTTTGAATATATCTTTAAAAACGGTTTAGATATATCGGTTTTAGTACAATCCAGCAGTGGGTATAATTTTTTCAAATTTGGGCCCCCAAATAATTTCTTTTTCAAAATATTTTTATTTGATTGAGTTGCCACAGCTATGAGCCCTCTACATACAAAAAATTAATAATTTACACCAAATAGGAAAAAAGTGAAAGAAATACCATCCTCTCCCCTTAACACACGCAAACAGCATAAATAAACACATTAACCACTTACCAGGTTCACACACTGCAAGGACAGTTTAGCGAATGATTCCAATTTTAGAAGAATCTAAATTGCTACCAGTACTGGAAAAGGAAGAGAATTTACAATCTCCCTGAAAGAGGGTGCTTTGTCGGCAATTTCCTTGAATCCTCTATATTTCCTCTCTACTATTCTCAAAACATCCAACTTAATAAATCCATTTCTGACACGTAGTCTGTAGAGAATCGTCGGTAAAATGTTGTAAAAGTGAACTTCCGTCCAAGGAAAGGTCCTCTAACATTTTATTGTGAAAATCTTAACATTTTATTTCATTTTTTCTGTTATTTCGTCTTTTTTTCTTTTCCTTCTTCAGTCCTGATTTCTGAAGTTAAAATAAGGAACATAAAAATCGATAAATTGAAATGTCCACTCAAAATCATTAAAATGTACATTTAAACTGAATATAATGTATATTATATGCATTATTAAACTAAAAATTGCTTAAACATGCATTATGCATGTGTTTATTCTCAAAAAAGCCAAAACATGCAAATATGCACGGAAAAAGTACACATATTTGGAACCGGAAATTAATGAAATGGGTAAGTACTAAGTTTGAGCTATGTTCTGTATTCCTATAAAACATGCATTTGCATGGAATTCTCGTCTCAAACTTTAAAAAACTTATTACATATACATAAATAATATAAATATACTAATTTAAGAATATGACATTGTTAAAGTGATAAAAGATAAAGAATAAAAGTTCAATATCATAATTATGAAACTAAAAACAATTCAGGCATTTGCTTTTTGAATAATTTATTGTTTAATAATTTCAATTTTGAATTCCTCTTTATAAAATTAGTATACAATTTTTGACCGAAATTAGAACTATGTCTTAGACCTGCTTCAGTCTTACCCGTCGGGCCAATAGCTATGATCAGAAGACAAATTTATTTTGATATTTTTTTGTATAAGATCAAAATAACATGAGTCTCTAGAGTTATAACTTACAATATAAAAAAACTTATTGTTTAATAATACATAAACACATTTTAATAATTATTATTTTATATAAAAATATTAATGGGGGAATCATAGCCTATGATAATCCATCCCATCCTATAGTTCTATACTGTATTTATTATAGTCTAAACTATGGTTAAAAATATCGTTCTCAATAATGTTACTGGCATAAAGCGACGCAGTTCAACAAATTTATCACTAAGTATAAATATTCTGTCGATACTGAATCTCTGTTGACAGCGTTAGGCTTTCCTCACAAATCTTAGATAAGATACAACATGTAGCTCATGTTACACGCTGAAGTAGTGCTTATGTAGAGTAAGATGTACTTACAGCATTTAACTTATAAATTAAAATGGGATTTTGTACGTTACTCTTCAGACCATTACTATGTGTATTTCAGTTTAACTTAATTTAATTTATTACTTAAATTTAAATATATATATAATATAGAATATAATTACAACAAATAGAAATAGAAATAAAATGTTACAATCAATATAAAAAAGAACGGTCCACACCTGTGGAGCGAAACCAGGTGGCCCGGGTTCGATTCCCGGTCGGGGCAAGTTACCTGGTTGAGGTTTTTCCGGGGTTTTCCCTCAACCCAATATGAGCAAATGCTGGGTAACTTTCGGTGTTGGACCCCGGACCCATTTCACCGCCATTATCACCTTCATCTCATTCAGACGCTAAATAACCTTAGATGTTGATAAAGCGTCGTAAAGTAACCTACTAAAATAAAAAAGAAGGTACAGTAATAATAACAAAATTTGAGGACCGAATGAGCAGCGCTCGTGTTTGGTCGCAGTTCAGATATATTATTATTATTATTATTATTATTATTATTATTATTATTATTATTATTATTATTATTAGGCCTGTAAGAGAATATACAAAATAAAATAAAATAGGAAATAAATTAAAATTATAGCTACAGTGAAATTATATAATATAATATATTAATATAAGAGGAATATGTTATAGAAAATAAAATAATATAGGGATTAAAATGAAAATTACAGCTACAATGAAATTATATAATATAATATTAACATTGAGAAGAATAATATCGTACGTGAATAAAGTAGGACAATTTATGAAAAAATATATATTCCAAAATTATAGAATACAAATATAATATAGGCTGATTAATTCATACACATAGGCTATAAATTTATTTAATCAAATTGAAGACATAACATATTTCTAATTTTCTTGTTAGATGTTAGTGGGTTACATGTTAGAAGTTCTGGGTGTAATTTAGCTAAAGAATTATACAACCAAGCGACAAAATTAATGCTATGCTTTAGACCAGCAGATGTGAAATATTTAGGTTCTGCTAATGTTGAATTTTATTATTTCGTCTTGTTTCATGATTATGTGCCTGTAATATAAACTTATTACGATTTTTATGATAAAATTCTAATAGAGGATATTTATAAATTTGTTCAATATTAAATATATTAAATTCAGAATAAATTAATTTAGTTGGATAATCAAAACCTTTCTTCAAACAAATTTTAATTATTCGTTTTTGTAGTAAATTTAACGGACTAAGATTAATTTTTGTACTTCCACCCCAAACAATTATACCATATTGAATGATAGACTGAATAATGGCCAAATAAACATTTCGTAGAACTCTAATGGGTAAGTAGCATCAAAGATTAACGAATTTATCAATTGTTTTACGAAGCCTCTTACGAAGATAAGTAATGTGAGGAGGCCATTTTAAATTCTGATCAATAATGATGCCCAGATATTTCACATTATGTGGCTTCTTTCAATGGTGGACATTCGCGACTTTTGGGATGTAAACAATTTTCACTGTGTATTATTAGTCTATATTCATTGCTAATTTTTAAATTTTGAACACTCGCAGTTGTTAACGAAAAAGGAACTAAGGTTGATTTAGATATATTTATAAAAAGGAAGTTGAAATTAAGCCATTTTTAACAATATTTACACCTACATTAGCATTTCTATATGCTTTTTTGCCAAGAAAAACCACTGAAAGTAACTACTGTATCATCAGCATATGAATATATAGATCCATTAAATTTTTGTAAATTTATATTTAGCAAATCATTAACACATATTAGAAATAAAATAGGTTACAAAATTGTTCCTTGCGGTACACCTATATCAATATATATTTATATTCACTAAATTGATCTTCAATTTTCGTCATTTGTCTTCTGTTACTAAAATATGATTGGAATAATTTTAAAAGTATACCTCTAACTCCATTAGTATGTAGTTTGTCCAAAAGTAAATTATGATAGATAGTGTAAAAAGCTTTCCGTAGATCCAAGAAAATACCCAAACATTTATTTCCAATATCTAGTTCATTGATAATGTTTGCAGTAACATTAATAAGAGCATCATCAGTAGAAATATTATTACGGAAACCAAACTGATTTTTACAGAGGATTTTTATGTTTTTTTCTAAATAATTTATTAATCTATTCTTTAAACATTTTTCAAGCAATTTGGAAAATGCCGGAAGTAAAGATATAGGTATATAGTTATTTAAATTATATTTATCTCCAGATTTGTATATTGGAATTACAATGGCACATTTCAAAACATCTGGGAATATACCTTGCACAAAACATAAGTTAAAAATATGAACTAGTTTTGATATATATATTTGATAATAAATTTGAAAGTATTTTTAATTCCATCTATACCTGGAGCTACATCATTTTTTAAGGTCTTAACCAAAATAATAATAATTTCATCTTCAGTTACAGGGAAAAGAAACATAGAGGAAGCTAAATGTTCATTTTATGTCTCATTTTGTATAGAAGAGTTAAAATTTGACACATTAATGTTAGAAGTAACTTTGTGTCATATCTCTGAAAAATAGTTATTGAATTCGTTTGCAATCTTTCTTCTGCAATTTAATATTTCACCCTTATCTTTTTTTAACTCCTTGATTGGCTGTTTATTTTGTACATTTACATCTGTAGCTTCATTTATAATTTGCCAGAATTTTTAGGGTCAGTTTTGTATCTGTCGAATTTGGATTGTCAGCTACTTTTGTGTAGGCCACGTTTCTCTAAGTGTACTGTATATTTGCTTGAAAATCTTTCGAATGGGCTCTCCAAGTGATACTGTTCAAGGTTGTCTAATATGAGATGTTAAGTGTAATTTTTTATCAGCATTGGTCAGTAAGCCTTCTGCTTTATTAAGTTCTATAGCATACTGTTAATTTATATAATGTAAATGTCTATCATTATCTTTTATATTGCAGACGAGTATTGTGAATCGAAACCCAATTTATTTACGTATACACTAGGGAGGAGGGTAACAAAGCAGAGTTCATTCTGAAGGAAAATGGTAGAAATTACATTGCAAGACTTACTGTTAATAAAAGCAATGAAAATTCATACTCAAAAACAGCGCAAATTTCTAGTCGATAAACTAAATATACAAGGGAGGATCGAAAAGTAAAGCACAACAAATGTTTTGGCAACATATTTAATAGGTAAGCAAAACGAAATAATGCACAAGAAAGCTACAGGTTTTACCTATTTCTCGACATGGCAACCAAGTCTCTCGAAACATTTCTCCCATCGTGACACCAGATTCAGTACAGGTCGTTCATAAAACTCCGTTTTCTGGGCGTATAGCCACTTGCACAAGATTGACTTCACTTCTTCATCCAAACCGAAGCGTTGGTCTCCTAGGAATTTCTTCATTGGTCCGAAAATATGAAAGTCAGATGGTGCGAAGTCTGGACTCTAGGGTGGGTGATTGCCGCCTCAATGCCTTTGACATTGGATGGTGTTGCAGTGGTCACTGATCAGCCGGAACATGCTTCGTCAATAAAATTTACTCGTCCCTCTTCGAAGAACCTGCACCACCTGGAGATGTTGCTAGGGTCCGGATAATCAGCAGCAAACACTTCCAACAATTTTCTGTGGATTACATTCGGACTTTTTCGTTTTTCCCTACTACAACTCGCTGTTCTTCGCAACTAGACGATGCTAGCATACGCTCCATCTTTACTCAGTAGTTACCGCTCGTTCCGCGAGGGTGACACCTTATCGAGCTATTGCTATCTTTAGCGCAGGATTCAAACTAACTATCTGCCAACTTTGAACATCCTAACCAAAATAATATTCAGTAAAAGAATTGTGCGTTACTTTCCGATTCTCCCTCGTATTTCTACTGAAACGTAGCAACAGAGTTTTGAAAGTTGATTTAATAGAAAAAAATCATAGGATATAGAAGCAAAGTCGGGCTTTTTGTATGTTTCCTGTATAATTTTCTTTCCTTACCATTTCCATCGAACCATTTATTAGTACCGTCAACTTATCAACTTAATTTGTCTCTTTAGTGCAGACAGGATGATGACCTAGGCCTACATGAAGCGTCAAAAAAATAACACCGTCCTTGAAGGAACAAGGCCGAATAGCAAACTGCTGGTCTCACGTGCACATACCTCAGGAAAGATTGTGATCATCCAACCAGTATGGAAATATCGTGTGGTTAGCACGATGATCCCCCCCCCGTCGTTACAGATAGTTTCTTTAACTGGATTCCGCTACCTATCGTAACTCCGCAAATTCATCACGATGCTGGGTGGGCACTGGCCGCGTAAACTGACAAATTTCATGAAAAAATTTCTTTCCTGTGAGGATTCGAACCAGCGTGCATTCCATAACGCGAGTCCTTAGACCACGACTCTACGGCGCGGAACTAAAACGTCAAAGCTACCCATTCACCACTGCCAATATTAATGCATTTGAATTTGAGCTTTCCAATTCCTGATTATAATTTTTGTACATTACAGTTTGTATAGAATTATATCATTCATATACAGCAGAAGACGTAAGAGGATAGCAAGTAAAGTTAAATATCTCTTAAATATAGTTACTTTCGGATGCTGGGATCGTGTTCTCAAACTGAAAATGTTTTAAGTGCTATCTTCTGGTTTATTGAAATTGCACATTTGCATAGTTCTAATTAGATAAGAGAAAATAATAGTTTCTGATTTTAATGATAAACCGCATCTTATAATGAAAATTGTTTTCAACTATAAGGATCTAGAACAGGGACGTCAAAACGTCTGCACTGCGTGCTCTCAAGAACTCCCACAATATTTCTTTAAGAGCGATGATAGTACTTTATCTTACTAAAAAGTGACCTTTGTTGGGTTTGTATTGCTTGTAGTATGAGCACGTAATACAGGCGCTTTGACATCCCTGATCTATAACTAGCGAATATTGTATTTAATCAATGAGCTGTGTAAATATCAACAAGTAACAAATGTAATGAAGCAAATCTTGCTAAGAAGAATACGAAGAGGGGAGGTTTTGAACTTTCGTAGACCCTTGGAGCTCCACATGCTGTTAGACGGTTCTGAAATAAAACTTATACAACGCGACAAGAAAACACATTTAGGAAGTGGAGATAAAATTTTATTGTCCCGATCTCTCGCGGGATAATAACTAATGTAATCGAAGGAAAAGTCAAGGGATTAAAATTACAACGAGTAAAATTATTCGAGAGACGATGATGATGATGATGATGATGATGATGATGATGATAACGATAACGAAAGAGTAATGATAACGATGATGATGATAACGAAAGAGTAATGATAATGAGGATGATAAAATTGATTTTATTATAAAGTTTTAAAAATTTGTACATACCACCAAAAAACGGCGAGAAATTTCTGTCTATATTCACGCCATAGCAGCGGTACGTAGAAGGACCTGCTGGATTTAGCCTTGTATTTTTCCTGTAGACCGGCTATTATTAAACAAACAAACAATTTCAGAGTTATCATTAATATTTTTTATTTTACTTCAGCTAGCTTCATTTAAAAATGTATAATTTACACTTAAGCTTATTAGTGATCTTATAAAATTTCTTTACCATGATGCTACTGTAAGGTTGCTTAGGCAGTCGTGCAGATTTGTATCATTCAGCATTGAATCGTATATTAAAAATAGGATTTCTTACGGTTTCTTTTTTCTTATTTTTATATGTAGAATCTATCGCCTTGGTTCAAAGGTAGCGAGCGGAACTTTCGGTCCCACACTACGCTCGGGCGTGAGTTCGAATTTCACATTAGCTGATTACCTATGAATGGTGAATTTGCAAAACGACTTAAGTCTCTAGAAGTAGTTTTGAGAAAATTAAAGAAAATTGTTTTTGGCCTCGCTGAACCATACGTTATTACAATATATTTTTTTTATGTGTAAGAGATATGTAAGAGAAATAGTTTTAGTATAAAAATTCATACTTTTATACTCTTCTTCAGGTCGTAAAAATTTAATTATCTTCAGGACTTAAGTTGTTCTGCAAATTAACTTTAATTCTGCATCATAATTATTAGGTTACTGACACACAAACATGTTTAACTAAATGTATTTATACCAAAATCATAAAACAATCTTGTTGCAATTGTTGAACAACGTTATTTTGAACAATTTTTTAATCACAAGAGCACAGACCTCTGATGGAGAAAAGTATGATGTTGAAGAAACGTTTCTGAGCACTTATTGCCATTAAGAATTTAATTAATGTGTTGTTCTGATTTTCTCCCGGACAACTGTCGCAAAACAACCACAGTTCTTTAATATACTGGATGGGACACAGTTATTGAAGTAGTGTACAAGAGAAAATTACATACCTCATTAAGACTTTTCTCGGCCTGTCCCTCATGGTAGACACAAAAGGACATTTCACTAGTTTTCATGTTGTGCACAGAGAAAGCTGGGACGGTAAGCTGGCGATGTAGTACATGCTGTATTTTGAACTGGTGTTTAGGCAAGCATACATTTTTCATGTAGTCAAATGTGACAGCGAGAAAATCCTCTCTCTCGATGCTTAACTTGGCTCCATTTTGCAATACTTTTTACTTCAGCTACAAGTTTAGCACTATTACTGAGCATATTGCTTTTCATTTTCAAGTTCTGTTCTTCAAACGTATTAAATTTTCTCAACTAAAGAATTACCAATAGCAACAGACAAAAAATATTTTGTCAGCTATTGTATGATTAAAATTACATATTATGTAAGTTTCTTCAGTACTTGACAGGCAAAACAACGTAAGTCCAGGACTAAAGTAATTTTACCCCTTAACCTAACAATGTGCTGCTAAGAAGAAGTATACAAAAGTCGTGGATTAAGATCATTCTGCTACTAAACGATGCCCCTTGCACACAGTAACATAATCATGCTCTCAACTCAAACCCCCCAAAATGCGGACTTAAGTCGTTTTGCAAAATCACCATTCCTATATAGTGGGGATATTTCAAAGGTTTTCTCACACAAGAAGGAGAAATTATCCTGTAGATCGTAGGCCTATAGTCAAAATACCATTGTTCTATCACAAATTTCACTAACGCCTGATAAGAGAACAGTTGCTACAGCATCGTTAAATAATCGATTTAGAAATGTGTGAAATTTTAACATAAGTTTCCGTTTTACATTGTGTGGAGCAAAACGATTAAACTATTTGATCTAACAATAGCTAAATAGGACTTTAAAGTCTCAAGTGAATATAGGACATTATTAAATGCTGAAACAATCCGAACACTCAAGTGAAAGTGGGACATTGTCTACTTTATGCTGTAAAGAATTCAGACATATAAGCGAAAGTAGAACATTTTTATGCTGACAAGAATCGGAACATTCAAGATAAAATAGGACACATCATTTATATGCTGACAATTATCCAAACATTCAAGTGACAATATAACATTAGTTACATGCTGACAAGAATCCGAACACTCTAATGAAAGCAGGATAATACTAATAATTATGCTGATAAAAATCGAAACACTCAAATGAAAGTAGCGTATTACTCTTATTTATAATATTATGATAACAAGAATCCGAACACTCAAGTGAATATAGTACATTATTGATACTGTACTGACAAGAATTCAAACTGTCAAGTGGAAATAGAATATTATAAGATAACAAGAATCCGAACACTTAAAAGGCAATAAGACGTTACTTATATGCAGACAAGAATCCGACAACTTCGGTGAAAATAGAACATTATTTACAAGCTTACAAGAATACGTACACTCAAGTGAAAGTAGAACATTATATACAAACTTGGCAACAAGCTGACAACAATCCAAACATTCAAATGAAAGTAGGACAATATTAATTGTCTCCGAAGAAACAAATTTGACCACTACTAAAAAAATGTTCCTGTTTTAAAGTTCATCTAATAGGTACACTTCAGCAGAAACAATTCCTAGATGAGATAGTCTTTATATCTAGTATAATTTCGACAGTAATTGTTTATTCTCTGTGGTGCTAAAAACGACCTGTTTACTGAATCCTAAAGACACGCGTCTGGCGCCTTCATGTTTTGCTGTTCAATTCACAATAGAGACGCAACTAAGGGATGAATTCAGCTTTGAACGTCCGTGTTTGTAATGTGGAAGGAAATAATTTAATAGCATTTAATAGCATTAATATGAGTAAAATTATTAACGTTTATTGTTGATAACAAACCCTGAGACATTTTAAATATTATTTATAATTTGTTTCTCGACTTCAAAAATTTTACATTTCTATTTTGCAGGTGTTAATCCATTCTAAATAAGAAACGAAAACCTTTCAAAATTGAGCGCAACAGTGGACTTTTCTACAGAACTTTGAAGTTCAATACTTGGCACTACGTAAAATAATATCGTACATTCACTTGAGTGTTCGGATTCTTGTCAACTTGTAAACTGTGACTCACTTTCGCTTGGAAGTTCGGATTATTCTCTGGGGTAACTGCAGACCTACCTCCTCGTTGGTGCACTCTGGAAACGCTTTGCGGCTAAATGGTCTACATACTTGGCAAAACAAAGAAAATGACGAACTGTCATAAAGGTCTCTTTGAAAATGGGTTATCTCTAGAAGAAGACCCGTTTTACAAATGAACGCTTGAATGTGAACTTATCTAAAAATACTTTAACGGATGAAGTACGTCCTGTTTTCACATGGAATATATGAGTACACGCTATAGGAATGTGAACTTGTCAAAAAGTGAATAAAAAAAACAATTGTAATTATAATTGCATTTGTATTCTTAATATTATTGTAGTTGTAATCCCCTGATAGTGGGGAAGAGAAAGCCTGATGGCCTTATTTCTACCAGGATAAATAAATAACTAAATAAATAAATATATGCTGGCAATAACAAGAACATTCAAGTGAAGATAGGACATTACAAGAATCTGAACACTCAAAGTGAACGTAGGACGTAATTTGTATGCTAAAAGGAATCCAAACACCCAAGAGGAAGTAGGACAACATTTGAATTGGTCATTTTGAAAACCGGTCACTCCAGTTTTAAGTTAATTAATTTGTTCAACTTTACTTTGTTATATTGCATAAAATTGTATTTACTGTAACATAAATAAATAAAATTAACATTGATGATTTAAGATTGAAATTATCAGTTGTTATTTTCCTTCTTGTTCATTTGAATTAATTAGGATGCCGATATTTTAAATCGAAGATTTGGACGGCTATCATTTCGACATACTACTTAAATAAATTATTTTGTTTACTGAAATATAATATTCACCTGTAGTGATTCACCTACCTGAAGGGCCACCGCAAGCGACTGAGGTTTGCATTACACATGTGTTCGCCAATACACATTGTCATTTTATTGCGATTGTTTTCCAGAAAATTGTGCCAGAATTGGGGTAACTGCAGACCTACCTCCTCGTTGGTGCACTCTGGAAACACTTTGCGGCTAAATGGTCTACATACTTGGCAAAACAAAGAAAATGACAAATTTTGCAAACAGGAATTATTAAAATAAAAATCACAGAATCAAATCAAGAAATCAAGAACGGAAATAGAAGTTAGTTTTCTTTAAATATGTAAGAAGATCTATGGTTATTTTGTTTATTTTCTTATGAAATTTCAATATTAACGAAATGGATTCGATGAAACGTAAGAATGAAAATTAAGGCAGGATGTCACATTGAATGGTTACTTCTCTAGATAAGTTACTTACTTTTGAAATACATTTCTGATTCTTTAATACGTAATAAAACATTTTGTCTTGCCTGTAAATAGATTTTTTTGCGTCCTTAGGAAGAGTTCCTTACGATACAAATGTTAAAAATGGTATCGTATTTTGTCATTAAGGATGTCTGAGATATAAGGTCGCAGGCCAAATGTAGCAATCTTGCAAGCAAAATAAAACCATTTTTAACATATATTCATTCATTTAGTATTCTGCCCAAGGGCAGGTCTTTCACTGCAAACCCAGCTTTCTCCAGTCTTTGCTATTTTCTGCCTTCCTCTTTGTGTCCTCATATTATGATCCATATATCTTCATGTCGTCTATCATCTGATATATTTTTTTTCTACCCCGAACTCTTCTCCCGTTCACCATTCCTTCCAGAGCATCCTTCAGAAGGCAGTTTCTTCTCAGCCAGTGACCCAACCAACTCCTTTTCCTCTTCCTGATCACTTTCAGCATCATTCTTTCTTCACCCACTCTTTCCAACACAGCTTCATTTCTTATTCTGTCTGTCCACTTCACACGTTCCATTCTTCTCCACATCCACATTTCAAATGATTCTATTCGTTTCTCTTCATTTCGTCGTAATGTCTATGTTTCTGTCCCATACAATGCCACGCTCCATACAAAACACTTCACTAATCTCTTTCTTAGTTTTTTTTTCCATAGGTCCGCAGGAGATGCTCCTTTTTCTATTAAAAGCTTCCTTGGCCATTCCTATCCTCCTTTTGATTTCCTGGCAGTAGCTCATGTTACTGCTTATAATATACCCCAAGTATTTGAAGCTGTCCACTTGCTCTACTGCCTCGTTTAGAATTCGCTAGTTTATCTTCTCTATTTTTCTTCCTATGACCATGCTCTTCGTCTTATTTGCATTTATCTACATCCCATACTGCTCATAGATGTTATTTAGCTCCAGTAGCATATTCTTTAGTATCACTTCCTCTTCTGCTAACAACGCTATTTCATCAGCAAATCTTATGCACTTTATTCTTTTTCCTACTACTGTCACTCTTCCCATGTTCTGAAAACAGTTTTTTACTAAATCCTCCAAGTAGATGTTCAACAGGGTAGATGAAAAGGATATCCTTGACGTACTCCTGTCCCAATTTCACTTCCTTCTAACATTTCTTCTCCTATCCTGACTTTGACTCGTTGTTTCATATAAAGACTACTGAACAATTTTCTCTCTTTCCAATCCACGCCAATGTTCTTTAAGATCCCCATCAGTTTATTCCAATCCACTCTGTCAAAACATTTTCTAAGTCCACAAATACTACATATACTTCTTTATTCTCCTCTAGGTATATTTCTCCGATTGTCCGTAGCAGCCCAATTGCATCTCTCGTACCTTTTCACTTCCTGAAGCCAAACTGCTCTTCTTCCAACTATTTTTCCATTTTAGAATATAAACGTCGATTCAGTATTCGCAAGAGAATCTTCGCCGAATGCGATATTAAACTGCTAGTCCTGAACTCCTTACATTTCTTGGCATTATTTTTCTTCAGTATTGGAATCAACACTGTCTCCGTAAAATCTTTAGGCCATTCGCCTTTCTCATATAGGAGTATTTAGTTGCATAATTATAGAATTTCCTTATTGTCTTCACCCAAACATTTCGCTAATTCAATGGGGATTCCATTCACTCCTGTTACTTTCCCATTCTTCATTTCCTTAAGCGCTAGTTCAACTTCTTCGCTTAAAGTAGAAAATAATTTTTCATCTTTTGATACGGCTTCTTCGTTTTATTGCTATGTCATCTGGACGATTCCTCCTCTTATATAGCTTTTCTGCATATTTCGTTCATCTGTTTAGTATTCATTTTTTTTTCTGTTATTTCTTTTCCGAGTCGTCTTCTATCAACCACATAGATTTCCTGTTCTTATTTGTGAAGTCCAAACATTTTACTTCGCGGAACATTAAATCCTATCTTACTTTTCTCTCTAGATCCTTTATTTCTTCACATTTACCTTTCATCCGGACTTCTTTTGCTTTATCAGCTTCTCTTCTTAGTTCGTTGTTTAGTTTCCTGTAGTTTATTCTACCTTCTTCGGTGGTGATGTTTTTCCATTTCCTCCTCTTCTCCATCTTCAGCATTTTCTCTGGGACCCAAGGCTTCTTAATTCTCACACCTTCTATGTATCCTATTGTTTTTTCTGCTGTTGTCTGTATACAACTTTATAAATGAGTCCAGTACTCATTACTATTCTCAGGTGTGGATTCTAATATAGCAACTTTCTCTTGAAAATTTGCCTGAAATATTCTTCTGTCCTCTTCCTTCTTCAGTTTTTTCATGTTCAATTTCTTCGTCACCTGTCTTCCTCTTATCTTCTTCAGACGAATATCTACTTCGCTATCAGCAGGATATGATCTGATTGAGTTAATATCAGCTCCTAATAGAGTTTTTGCATTTTTTTAACTATTTCGGAATCTTTCCTGTACCAGTATATAGTCCATCTGATATCTCCTTTCGTCCCTTAAACATGTCCATGTATATCTTCTTCGTTTATGTTATTGGAATAATATATTTCCAACAATCATCGCATTTCTTTTATAGAAATTCACTAAATATTCTCCTCTATCATTTCTTTTTCCCAATCCATATTTTCCAACTTTTTTCCATCTTGTCCTTCTCCTACAACTGCATTCCAGTCGCCCATTACGATTACAGATGCTTCCTTCTTTTCCTTCTCAATTATCTCTTCTATCTTGTCATAGTTTTCTTCCACTTTCTCGTCTGCTAATCCACAATGTGGCATATAAACTTGCAATAGCACTAAGTCCATTTTCTTCCATTGTAGTCTCACCATTATCATCCGGTCATCTATATAACGCACTGATATCACATTATCTTTCACATGTGGTCCCAGTAATACACCAACATCATGACTTTCTTGTCCACACCTGTGGAGTAACGGTTAGCACGTCTAGCCGTGAAACCAGGTGGCCCGGGTTCGATTCCCGGTCGTGACAAGTTACCTGGTTGAGGTTTTTTCCGGGGGTTTCCCTCAACCAAATATGAGCAAATGCTGGGTAAATTTCGGTGTTGGACCCCGGACTCATTTCACCGGCATTATCACCTTCATCTCATTCAGACGCTAAATAACCTAAGATGTTGATAAAGCGTCGTAAAATAACCTACTAAAATACTAAAATAAATCATGACTTTCTTTGCACTCACCATTTGAATAAAACAACCTATATTCATCACTCACCAACTCACAACTTTAACTTGTATATTGTACACTATTTTAAGATAGCTGTTCGTTCGTGCTGGTATAGGGACAATTCCCCGACTTCTTCATAGCTATATTATCCCTCGTTATAATAGTGAAACTTTGTATCATTAAAAGCAGGTAGCGATAGTATAGCTTAGATCGAAGTCCCAAGTTCCAACTCGGGCGACCCACAATTTCTTTATAATTATATTTAATTCCTAATTGTTTCGTATAATTATCATTGAATGAGTTGTTGAAGCAATTTATTTCATTTGTGTATGTTTCTTAACCAAAATGTCATCTTTATTTGAGTCGCTTTATTGATCGGTTTCGGGTGACATCTGGTAGTAAAAAATTGTCAATCGGCGCAAACAGTTGAAAGTTAGTGATAAAATACATTTCGCACTAGTGTTAAAAGTATCGTACAACAGTTAATTTTAACATACTGTGAATTTTATTAGTAACAACAATGTAATTTATTCGTCACAACAATAATTCCTTTCTACAATTCACCTTAACGCTCTCGTCAACAATTGGATCTTCACTCAACACAGTATTCGTTATAGCACTCCACCGACGACAATGACAATTTACTTGGACTATTACGCACAACAATGAACTGTTAATCTTAACTAATATTTACACAGTACTATTTACAAATCAGAACTACCAGTTCTCAGTTCACAGTTCTTCTATCTCAGTCACTCGAGTTCACAGTATCTCGAACCACAGACCTCCAGAGACAGTTCACTGTACTCGAACTCGGGTCCCTCCAACTGCGGCCACTGCACTCGAACTCAGGTCCCTCCAACTGCGGTCCACTGCACTCGAACTCAGGCCTTCGGATGCTGACGCAGATGCGGACGCACACTCGAGTCGAACTCCGGCTGGCTTGCTTGCTCTGGCTTTCTCACTGACTGAATAACTGAAAACTGGAAACTCTGTCTAGTTCGCTGGCGCCTGCTCTTTTATAGCAAAATCATAGTTGCGAGAACCTTCTACAAGTGTGTAGAGAATTATCTCGATATCTCTACATCGACAGACGTCTGGAATAGTCGAGAAGGTCGTTCCACATTCACTGCGTTAAGTAGCAGCTGCGCGCGCAGACTCGTTGCGTTGACGTAATACACCCTCTCTCTTCTCTCCACCGCGCGACGTCACTCAATGTTCCGTGGAGCCTGTGCGATCTGCTTTCTTGCGGGACGCTGGTCGTGAGTTCGAATCTCACGTCGCTGTCACATTGCTCCCTCCTTAGGACTGCTCGTCTCGGGCAGTCCCTTGGTAGGCTGCTAGTCGGTCCAACGTTTGGGGTCCTCCGGCTGCTCCCTCCTTATGTTGGCGCCACCCCATCCTTGGCTTGGCTGGGCAGCGATACTCGTTCTGCGTGGGCGCCATCTTGCTTTTCCCCTTGGCCCTCCAAGGAGAGCTCGCTGGCCACGGGTTGGTCCTCGGCGTCCATCAGGAACACTTCATCCCGACCAAGACGGAGTATACGGCGCCGGACGTCCACCGTCGCATCGAGTAACCGCATGGCGTCGAGTCCCAGGACGACGTCCTCGGTGATGTTGGCGACGAATACCCACATCTCCAGTTTCCTCTTCCCCAAGGTCAGGTCCAGGAAGACCTCTCTCTGGATGGGCAAGCTCTCGCCTGAAGCAGTCCGTATCTCGTATTGGCGCAGCGGCGTCCTCCCAGGTAGGCCACGCACGACGTCTGGTCTGGCGATAGTGAGCATCGCCCCGGTGTCCACCAGTACTCTGCATGGACGGCCTTTTATCCGTCCTTCAGCAATCAGCCCATCGTCGCACCTTCTGTCGACCGGTTTCAGGACGAGCCGAGGGGACGGTGATGATGGCGCCGACGTGCTCCTCCTAGCATCGGCCCCCTCTGTCTCCTGACTGTTGCCAGGTCGGTCGCAACACCTCCGCAAGTGCCCAGGTTCACCGCAGGACCAGCAGGTGGGCACCCGTCGTCCCCGTTGCTCAGGCGACTGTTGACTCCTCTCGGTGCCAGCCACCTCTCTCTCCGGCCGGTGGCCAGAGCGGTCGCAGTCCCTCCTTAGGTGTCCCGGCCTCCCACAGGACCAGCAGATGGGCGCCCGTCGTCTCCGCCGCTCCGTTGACTGCTGGCGCTCCTCGACGTCGGCCACCTCTCTCTCCTGCCTGTGGCCGGATTGGTCACAGTCCCTTCTCAAGTGTCCCGGTTTGCCACAGGACCAGCAGGTGGGCGCCCGTCGTCTCCGCCGCTCCGTTGACTGCCGCTCGGGTGGCTTCGGTTGGCGCCCCCCAGCATCCGTCGCCGTGACGCTCCTGATCCAGTGCGGTGCTGAGACTCCCGCCGCCGACTTGGCCGCCTCCATCCTGAGGGCCGCCGCCAGAGCTGCGTTGATGGTACGATGCTCTGCCAGGAGTAGCTGTTGTCTGATTTCGGGGTCTCGAACTCCGCTGCCGAAGGTGTAGGCCGCCTCTCCAGCGATGAAATCATTAGGTAGGCCCCTGAGGGCCTTATGGGCCAGTTGTTCCACCGCCATCGCGAATTCTTGTAGGGACTCGCCTGACTGTTGGACCCTCGTTTTTAGTTGGGTCCTAAATGCTGCAGCAAGTTGATGGTCACCATAACGTCCCTTCAAGGCCGCCATTATCTCAGCGGCTGTCCCATCTTCTGGAACGCTGTGAAGAATCTCCGACGCCTGTCCCTGAAGCGCGGCCAGCAGCTGAGTAGTTTTCTCTGCTGGCGTCCACCCATTGTGCTCTGCGATGGCCTCGAACTGGCGACGGAATATCGCCCAAGACGTCGTACCGTCGAACTTCGGCGTCTTGACGTTGTGATGTCTGGCTGAAGCCGATGGTTCCGCAGGGGCACTATATGGAGTCCTCAACTCTGTGGCCGCTTCTTGCATGGCACGTCGAACCTCCTCGGCAACTATCTGTTTATGTTCTCTAGCCTGGCGATCCACCAACGCGAGAATGTGCTTGTTTTCCTCAGCGTGTTTATCCATCATCTCACTCGTCTTGTCCAGCAACTCGGTCGTCTGCTCTTGACGACGCTCGAGATCACGGATTTTACCATCGAAATGGTCTACCGCCTGTCTCAATTCGGTTACTGTCTCGTTTATTGCTGTAAAATTCTTGTTTAGGTTGTCAAGATCGGCTTTGAGTTCGTCTTTCACGATGGCGACAATTCCATCTACGTGGGCCGAAACGCTTTCAATTTGCGTAGTGACGTCATCTTTCACTCCGCTTATGTCGCCTTTCACTTCACTTATGTCACTTTTCATCTCCGTTTTCACTTCACTTATGTCATTCTTGACCTCACTGATATCGTTCTTCATTTCTGCTTTTACGTCACTTAAGTCGTTTTTCAGTTCTGCGATGGCTTGCAGGATCAGCTGTAGGTTCTCCATTATCGATAATATCCCGGTTCTGACACCAATGTGAATTTTATTAGTAACAACAATGTAATTTATTCGTCACAACAATAATTCCTTTCTACAATTCACCTTAACGCTCTCGTCAACAATTGGATCTTCACTCAACACAGTATTCGTTATGACACTCCACCGACGACAATGACAATTTACTTGGACTATTACGCACAACAATGAACTGTTAATCTTAACTAATATTTACACAGTACTATTTACAAATCAGAACTACCAGTTCTCAGTTCACAGTTCTTCTATCTCAGTCACTCGAGTTCACAGTATCTCGAACCACAGACCTCCAGAGACAGTTCACTGTACTCGAACTCGGGTCCCTCCAACTGCGGCCACTGCACTCGAACTCAGGTCCCTCCAACTGCGGTCCACTGCACTCGAACTCAGGCCTTCGGATGCTGACGCAGATGCGGACGCACACTCGAGTCGAACTCCGGCTGGCTTGCTTGCTCTGGCTTTCTCACTGACTGAATAACTGAAAACTGGAAACTCTGTCTAGTTCGCTGGCGCCTGCTCTTTTATAGCAAAATCATAGTTGCGAGAACCTTCTACAGGTGTGTAGAGAATTATCTCGATATCTCTACATCGACAGACGTCTGGAATAGTCGAGAAGGTCGTTCCACATTCACTGCGTTAAGTAGCAGCTGCGCGCGCAGACTCGTTGCGTTGACGTAATACACCCTCTCTCTTCTCTCCACCGCGCGACGTCACTCAATGTTCCGTGGAGCCTGTGCGATCTGCTTTCTTGCGGGACGCTGGTCGTGAGTTCGAATCTCACGTCGCTGTCACAATACTTACCTTGCGTTGAAAGATCTAATTTTAGGTATGGCTGTGTAATAAGGTAACTTCTTCACTTTCTTAGTGGTTTTCAATGAGAAATTGGTACAAAAATGTGTTATATTTTGGTTTAAACGTAAACTCAAAATACTACATTTGTAACTACAATTTGTAATAATATTGTACATAAAATGTACGAAGAATAAGGAAGAAAAACAATAGATCAATAAAAAAAATAACATTAAAATTATTACTGTAAACTGGAACTGTATATTAACCGAAAATAGATAACTTTAGCAACATTTCAGATTTATTAGATATTTATGTATAATTTTATTTACGGCATGCAAGGCACGTTTTAAATTGTACTCGTAATATGTACAACAGACTGAGCGTTATCTTGAGGCAAGCTTATGAAAAACTCTCTCCTCCCCTTCATCATCATAATCATCAAGTAATGACGAGATTATTGCGAGATGTTTTCGCCAGACGCGTTATTACCTTGTTATACGATGTTAAAACTCATCTATTCTTCCCTTTCATCACTCAAAATAAGACTTCTTTCTAGGTTTTGTATGTAATTAATAGTCAATAATGCATCAGACACATCATTTAGGGAGAGCTCAGATTCTAGTTGATAGTGGTATTACGCAAAAAATAATTGAATTAATTGCAATATCTGCCATAGCTTTCCCACTATGAGTTTTTGGATAAATATATAATTTGTCTTCTTATGGATCTTCATAGGAAGAAATAAATGACATTTCTCCAGTGAGAATGTTGGAAGAAATTGTCAGGTTTCTCCTGCTTTTAACCCTTGTTTATTGTATTCTGTTCAAGTTCACTCAGTGCCCTCTGTACAGCCATGTTATCATAGTTGCCGAAACACCCCTACGACTTGGTTCAATAACCATACCTGCTATTGGATATGTCAGCACGAGTTTTTGACTTGACGTTGGATGCAGCAGCGTCGAATTGCGAGTGTGTACAAAAATAACATGGAAGGCAAAAAGAAACATTTCGACATCTTATGCTGTTTCATTATCGTAAGGGAAAAGCCGCCTACAAACCCAACGGAGAAGATGCAGTGACGAATCGCGTGTGTCAAAAGTGGTTTACTCGATTTCGAGCTGGAAATTTGACCTTAAAAACAAATCTCGCACTGGGAAGCCTGTGATCACAGACGTACAAAGAATAAAGGATGACAACTCGGGAGATGACACAGGAGCTGAACTTATCTCATCCTAGTGTAGCCAGGCACTTAAAAAACTTGATTACGTAAATCTTCGCGACATTAAGTTTCTGACCGAGTGAATATAACTTGGTTCAGCGCGTTTCCATCTGCGATTCCTTATTAAGGTACAATCAACATTATCCTTTTGAAACGGCTGGTGACAGAAGATGAAAATTGCATTGTGTATGATAACGTCCGAAAGAGAAAATCATAGCGCAAGAAAGGGGAGCCGCCACTATCAGTTCCTAAACCAGGGCTTCATCCAAGGAAGGTTATCTTATCCATTTGGTGGGATTGGAAAGGAATTCTGTATTACGAATTTCTTCCTTCTATTGAAATAATCAATTCAGAGAAATACTGTTCTCAGTTGGATCGTTTCAAGGCAGCCATTGAAGAGAAAATACAGGAATTGGCGAATAGTGGTGGAGTTGTCTTTCAGCACGACAACGCCAGACCACATACTTCTATGGTGACCCGTCAAAAGTTCCGGAATTTCGACTGGGATGTGTTACCGCATCCGTCCTATTCTCCTGACATTGCTTCTTCCGACTTTTATCTATTCAGATCTCTGCAGAATTTCCTTAATGGCAAACGTTGGAGGACTGAAGACTCAACATCGAACAGTTCATCAACCAGAAAACCGCCAGATTTTGGAAGAATGGAATTTATCAACTTCCAGAGAAATAGCAATATATTGTCGATAATAATGCTTCATACTGTACAAAATAAAGTTTGTTTACAAAACCTTACTGCCTTCTTTGCTTTGAATGACCTTATGTTTAATATTGTGTAAATAAATTCCATATCGTACCTGGGATTATTTCGGTAACTTGTCCTCATAACTGTGCTGGGGTGTTCAGCGATCTCAGGCGTTGTTAATGGTTGAAACGTGGCGACGAAGCGAACGAATTTATAATACAATCCATACAACATCATTTGTAGCCAAACTTAAATTTTACCTATAAAATTTCATAGGCCTATAAAATTGTTACATTTCACAATAATATGTTCGCTATCAACCGAATGGTTTCGTACGATTTGATGAATGGACAGATGTGCATAGCGAAAACAATATGGCTTTCCCACATACAAATTTACGTGATGATCCTGAAAACACTACACTGTACAGATACGGAAATAAAATTTGGGCTCCCTTACAAGTTTCGCTTATAACACACTGCCCATGTGCAGTAAACAAGAGCTTGCTTGTGGACAGTCATGCGAAATCGTTGCGTACTCGCACATTCAGGTGGACTCCCATCAAGACTCGCTCCAAATTTTAATTTCGTATCCGTAGGCCTACATACTTAATAATGTTCATTCTACTTCCTGACAGTATGGGTTATATTCAGCGTGTGAAATGTAAAAGTCACGACGAAACAAACACAACAATTGGAAAGCATAAGAGACGTCGTTCACATCTTACCTTATGAGCTAATCTTGAGTGTACCTGAAAATAAATAACTTTATTAAATTCACTTCTTACATATTGTCACATGAATGTTCTTATTGTATGCTAATTAAAATTGTTTTGAACATTTTTTAGATTCGTTTGAAAGTTATTAGATATAGAGCCAATTTTTAATGTTTTATTTCCGAAAATGGGTGATTAATATTGTAACCGTGCACTCTTCTGTGACCATAATAATTACTGTTTAATTTGTTTAACAAAACTATGATTGAATCTTACTGAATTCGGCTGAAAATATGTGGAATAAGCTTGGATTTCCGTATTCCTGTTTCTTTATTTTTCATTTTCTTAAATTCAAACACAAATGCCGAAGAAATTTGGAAAATTAAAAGATTTGGTTCAATATTTTCAATTAGTTACATCAGATTGAGAAACAGGCTTTATTTTTGAGGCCATCTGCATTTGATGAAGGACCTCTGTGAATCGCGTTGGAGGAACAAGTAGGCCTACTACCAGGAACTATACTTCTCACATCAACGCTTGGCCTTTCGTACCAGCATGACAACGTCCCAATCCCTCGATCACGTTTGACATAAGCTATATTTAAGAATTGGAAAACATTCAGATTTACCTGTTGCAGTTCATTCTGTAGATAATTGTAATTGCAGTGAATTGAAAAATTGTTTTGGATGTTGTTGAGTTGCTCAGCAATATTGGAGGGTACGGTTTATTTATTTATTTATTTATTTATTTATTTATTTATTTATTTATTTATTTGTTACTTATATTTCTTTCAATCTGTTGTGCGTGTACGACCGTTCATTACAAGAGTGTTTTGTATCAAAATCCAAATAATGGTATTGCCACCAAATTGAATTATTGACAGAAAGATGGCATACTTATCATCGAAAATAATAGACTGTATTTGTAAGAATGATACGTCTTCGCTGGCATTTAATTTTCTTGTTAAATATTGTATTCTTGTCTAAGAACTTTACTATCAACCTAGTGACTTATTTAGTAGTTTGATAATGATTATCCCAAGGCTACATGTCGATCTATGGAATTATATACTGAACAGGGATAATGTTCGATTCAATATAGTATGCTTATTTTCCAGACTTAAAATGTGGCAAGTGTCAGACGTTGTATTGAATGCACGTTACTTCAACATAAGGGAAACAGAAACTAGACGTTTTATTTCATTTAAATTTTACTGCTGATAGAGATGTCACATTTTTACTAGTATGTAGGGAAAACTCAGTTAATTTCGTGATATTTTTATTTAATTTTATCAACAGTAATCTCACTAGAGGTTTTGATTTATCTAGAGAAAATCAAAACTCGAGTGGGATTTAATTGACTATTACACGATTAGAAGAAAGTACATAAAGATTAGAAGTAACAAAGTACTCCAATACAATAAAATATTAATTGGCTTATGAAAATACAACTGTCTTCAAATGTATCAACTATCGAACCTGACGATGTCATATCCAGGCCTTGTACACTGGTTTCTGACAAATAAGTATTATTATTATTATTATTATTATTATTATTATTATTATTATTATTATTATTATTGTACCATCTCAACATTACGCTAGATGGCAGTAGTGTTTTATGATTGTTTTCTTGTTACCGGTATCAGTTGTGCCAACTATGGTATCATCATTGAACTCTGTGGACTGTTACTAGTCAAGAAGACATTGTTGATTCAGTTTCATTTTTATTAAAATGCAACATTCCACTTCAATTATCCGAATCCCAGTAATCAACGTCACTTGACAGATAATTTTCAATAAATCTTAATATTAAACAATCTCTGATACGTGACTATCCATAATATCATATAGCAGAAGCTATAACATAACCTAACTAATATACACAAGTGTTAGAAAAGTTTTAATTAACGACGATGACATAAAAAATAAACATGAATAATTTTAAAAGGAATAATTATTGAATGTACAATTTTCAAATTTGAATGTGGTTGGTGGTTCAATTGATGTTATATTGGACGTGTGCGTAATAGAAGTGAACTCGTTGATTTAGGCCTACATGGTGTATTCAACTTATTCAGGATTTCCGAATGAATAATTTTAAAAGGAATAATTATTGAATGTACAATTTTCAAATTTGAATGTGGTTGGTGGTTCAATTGATGTTATATTGGACGTGTGCGTAATAGAAGTGGAACTCGTTGATTTAGGCCTACATGGTGTATTCAACTTATTCAGGATTTCCGAATGGTGCTCTTCATTTATTTGTAAATCGGATTTCAGAAGATGCATAGGTATGATCAGTGATTTTTATTAATTCTTGTTCTTGAATGCCAATGCGAGTCATATTTGAAACTGCTATGCATCGACTGGAGTGATTTGTAATTTTATATATTTTTTTTTTGACGTCCAGACCAGCGCAGTTTCAAATGTTGGCAAACAAAGAAACAAATGCTAGGGACGCGATAAAATTAAACAAATGCTAGGGACGCGATAAAATTGTGCGATAAGCAACCATGATTGGATGAAATACGTCCTTTCATACCGTTTTATTGGTCAAAAGTAGTATGACGTAGTAAGAGTGTAATAGTCACGAAAATATACCAGCGACAAATATAATTCTGATGGTATAGTATAATTGGCAGAAGTTGTACTATAATAGATTTTGTTCACTGCTCTCTTGCAGTGCCGTGAGCGGATGGTTTTGGAAACTGTTTGGAGAGTTGTAAGATCTATAGCTTTGAATTTGTGAGCGAATACACCATCCGATTTCCTTTGTTAAAAGAAGAGTGTTGTGAGGCCAAATTGTTTCCAATGTTAAGTACTGACATTGTACACTTCTTGATAAAAAAATAAATAAATTTATCAGTGCACTGATTACGTAACATCTGTTCTGAAATAATTACTACTAATATTCTGTTCCTCATCTATTGTTAAATTCATTATATTTATTATGGATATTTATTGGCTAACTTGGCTCAGAGAATGTGCCTGACGTATAGTTTCTATCAAATAATATATTATTTATTTGATAGAATTCTGTAAGTGTCTTATTTTAGAATCTGTATTACTTTAATAGAAACATATTAATTCATATAACTTGTGCTCGGAAGCTGCATTACACTAAATTAATCCGTCTAATACTTAATTTTTAAGTATAGGCTACTAAGCTTTAACATTTACCTTTCCATACGAGACGGTAGTATAGTAATAACCATCAGGATTCGCCATAGGAACGAAGTGCCAATTAAGTTCTGTCATAAGAGGCACTTTATATTTACAGTCGTTCATAAGTTTGTCCATCATCGTGATCATGCATGCGGGAATATAAAACCCCATAGGGTCCAGAGCTGAAATATAATAAAATGTTTCCTGTGACAATTACAGACATTTTGCGAAATGTAAGGCAAAAGAATTTCTTCAGGTAGTTTAATTCTAGAAAATTCAAATTTAAAGTCAAGAAAAATATGGATTATAAACTAGCTCATATAATCGTATCTTTTATTGCATTATCACAGTGATACCAGTACATGTCCAAACCCATTAAGTAACATCGCATTTTTTATGAACTTCCTTATTTCTATTGAAATGTTTTCCAGAAATTTTTCCTTGAGAAAGACGAGCATGACAGTTTGAAAGGGCTAAATCTGAACTGTGACAGTTTCTCAAGAAATTCAATGAAATTACTTACAAGTGGAACATAATTCTCCAATAAATTTGGAGATAATATGACAAATGCTTTATTTTCACTTCTTCTGGATTAATTGTTCTCAACAAAAAAGAGTCGTGTTACCTCAATTTTCGGAGAAAATTAAATGCGAAATGTGGCAACGCTGCAGAGCTTGAGCACCATAACAGTAGCTTCTCCTGCTCTTTACTAATCTGCAGAGGGGTGAGTGTAATTCTACTTGAGGTATGTGACTGCAGCGTTGCAGGCTTTCTACAGCCACATTACTACAGTTGACGAGTGAAATTTTGAGTTACTGTTTATTCCATTAATCGAAAATTGTAGTCGACCTGGTTGGCGAGTTGGTATAGCGCTGGCCTTCTATGCCTAAGGTTGCGGATTCGATCCCTGGCCAGGTCGATGGCATTTAAGTGTGCTTAAATGCGATAGGCTCATGTCAGTAGATTTACTGGCATGTAAAAGAACTCCTGCGGGACAAAATTCCGGCACATCCGGCGACGCTGATATAACCTCTGCAGTTGCGAGCGTCGTCAAATAAAACATAACATTTAACATCGAAACTTGTAGGATATTTTACTATTAAAATAGTAATAAATAGCAACATTTACACACCGTAAATAGAAATGTAGGATATAAATAACATAGACACTTATCTTTCAAGGATAAGTGCCCCATGTAAACTATTTTAGCCTTAGTTGTTAACTCTTAAAATGTCTCCTCTAGCTCCAATGCTCTATACCAGTGCTTCACAGAGTGTACTGCACTGTGCAATGCATTTTACACGCATTAACAAGACAATGCTGAGGGGGTGTAAGCGCAACTGTATATTTGACACGGCGAAATAAATAAATGTAAGTTACATATTTATTTACAATTTTTGTTTTTATTAAGTAATATCTGACAGGAAGTGTGTTGAGGTAACTTGAATGTTTTTTATTGACAGAAACATAACACTTAACATAAAACGTAGCTTATTGACGTTTCTTTCGTTGTTTTTTTTTTTTTTTTTTTTTTTTTTTTTTTGCGATGATACCAGTTATATCAGGAGCAATAGTACGACTAACAGAAACCCTGAGAATATGGTTTAATTAGGACCTGAAATACTCGACCGCAATTTTGTTTTTGTACACTTGAGGACAGAAAAAAATCGTTCACATATACAAGTCGAGTAAAACTTAAAATAAACAAAGTTAAGTTCCATTCAGTAATCGATATCACACAATTATCTTTACATGTTGTGCCAACCCAAGGTTTTATTTATCTAATGTAGCCTAACCAAACATAATAAACGTATTTTTTATTCATCTAAACAACACTATTCTGAAGGTTAAAACAAAAAAAAAAAAAAAAAAAAAAAAAAAAAAAGATCGATCGCTAAACTGCGTTACCTTTCGACTCGGGCTCCGCAGCCGTCTAGTTCCGCCCCCTAGGCTTACTGCAGTAATGGCGGAAGATGTATTTGGATACCTCACAACAGTAGGCCTACTCTTTACCGCGTTGCACCGTGCATTGCACAGTTGCACGGCTATTTGCGCGCGTGCAATTTTGAGCATTTGTGAAGCCCTGCTCTACATTACTCTACAAAAACCCACTTGTTTTTAACAATTTAATGAAATCCTTAATCAAAATTTAAACGACACTTCTTTTTTTACTGTAAAGAAACAAAACGTTGAGTTACGTCTTGTTCGTAATAATTCTATAAATAATATCTGGGAAGGAATGCAATGCGAGCCCTTCCACCGCGAAAATAGAGTGGAAGCGGCAGTGCCCAGCGCAGCTGTCCAAACGTGGTCCGCATTGAGCTATCGGTTATCAGCAGGCTTCGAGACTTTGGACCCGATACAATAAGTTTACTGTGCATGTACTATAGATTGTTGACTCGCTGCAGGTAGTGAAAGGTAGAGATGTGTTGAGGTTACAACGTTGCTGTTTAGAGTAGAGTGCGGTAGTATGGGGAAAGACACACATATGTACATTCTGAAAGTAAATATACATTACACAATGACAATGTCAAAAGAATGTGAAAAGCATTTATTCTCCTGTCTTTTATAAGCATTTTTGTTTAATTATAGACAGTGTTAATGGTGGAAATAAACATGTAGCAGTTTTAATTTCTTCATTTATCCTATGGGTCGTTTTTAGGAAGTGCAGTTACAGTACCGAATTGCAATGTACTACAAGATACATTCTCAGTGTCTCAGACGTAAATATTTTTCGGTTATCTGCCAAAAACCGTTTCTACTGTGAAAAACTGCGCTCTACGTCGCATGACGTGATAGGAGCAAAACGAAAAACCTAATCATCATTGCAGTTTTTAAGAGACAGTCCTTTCTTCTCGGGTACTCTATGTCCACTAATTTGCTGTTTATATTACACAATGTTCCATATCCGTTATTTTTACATAAAATTGATTTCCACTTCTGTTTTACACGTTCAATAACCTGTGCACTTAGTGTCTCATTAATTCTCTGTGTCATTTCCTCAACTAACTTGAGGGCTTTCGGCATCTCTTGCTCTGACTTTTCTAACCGTGTAATAGTTTCAGACACAGTTTGAAAATAGCTTTGTATGAAAACCAAATAATTATTCGTCAGAACCTTCAAATCCGAAGCGTTTTCCTTCGCGTATTTGTTGGCATTCATTCTACAGTACCCCCACCCACTGTACGCTATACCACTATACTCATTACGCTGTTATGCGGATTTCCCACTGAACTACTCTATTGGGTCCGAAGTCTCGAAGCCTGGTTATGAGTCAAGAACATACCAGATAAACCGTAGAACGGAGAGTTTTTCTTTTAAAATGGAGAAAGTGCTAAAAAAAATGCTGATCTTTTCAAAGACGATGTTAGTAATTTTTAGCATTATGTGCGATGTACTACTGATTCCAGCTTGTTGTGTTAACTTTGTGAGATTTTCGTGGTTATTGTTCTAATCGAACATCGATATCCAACTTTTCTCTCTGTTACAACGTGACGCCTTCTTCTCCTTTTCGTGTCCAAAACCGATCCCATAGTTTTGAATTTACTCACAATTTTATGCACTGTAGTCCTTTCAAGCAGAATAATCGCAGGAAAACGTTCTTGAAGTTCTCTACGACATTGAGCAAGTGATTCGTTTTTCAAAAAGTTAGAGAAAATGAAACTTACTTCTCCTGTATTAAATCTTTGAACCATGACTCAAGCAACAGACACAGACAGAGAAATGAAATTGAATATTGCACACAAGAGACAACAGTCTTATCAGCGACTATGCATGTCCTCGAATAACAGCGCACACAGCTACTTACTGCCGACTTCGGTCCCGTACACGAGCGTAGAAAGATAAACATATAAAACGTATGCATTATACATATAGTGTATATAAATGTATATGTGTATATATAAGCAAAAATAGTTGATGGAAATGGAATTGTGATTTCGCACCACGTGTCCTCCTTCCCTTAACCTTTGGAACAGTAGTGGAAAGATGGTATGAGCCGGATGTCTCCTACGTGGGTACTTGTACCGATACAATCTGTGAGCTTGTCTACTGTTCCCATTGGCTCGTGTTCGAAAATCAGGTCTGCATATTCCGCTCTCGTGTACTCCTCCATTTCAGTAGGACTGATCGACTGGACACTCACTGCTGTCTACAGACGTGCATATCAGGACCGACCATGTCCGTTACACATTACGCTATCTGCATTACGCAGCGCGCCGAATGGAATACTGTAAGTACATAACGTAAACGTCAGATGAATACAGTATGTGTAAGATGTACAGATAAATACACATAAATAAGGTATATAAAGGAATAAAATTATTTCATTTCCACACAACTATTTTTGCTTGTAACTTTCGACTCGGTCATTTCCGGACCAGGATTCCTTATCTCAAATTGATACATATGCCCTTCCCCATCATCCTTGAAAGTTTGTAACACTAACCCGGAAATACCCCGTATATGTTTGTGTGTGTGTGTGTGTGTGTGTGTGTGTATACAGGGACATCATTTTATTTTTATTCAATTTTTATTGTACCTGAGATTTTGAATGTACTTCACTCCAACTCCTTCTACTAATGAAGTTTCAACTGCCCTCCACACAGAACCAAGGCCGCATACATTAAACAGTACTGAGTTAGTGAGTATAGTACGTTCCAGAAATATGTTCGCGTTTTTCAGTGACGAAAGAGCTTTCAATATTGAATCAAATTTTCGCACAGGTACTGTCGTCCGTTTGCCTACGTCGCATTTCGATTTCCCCCATCCGCTTCTGCTCGCCTCTTTGTAAAGACTAGTGACTCGGCTGTCTTAGCACTTTTCTGAAAACATTAATTTCTGTTAGGAATTGGACATCTACGTAATATTATACAACTGTTGAAAATAACTTAAATAAAAGGGCCTCGTTAAATAATTAAGTCACGTGATTTCCCCCCCTTTCTACGATCCTGCGACATAGCCACTTGGACCGACAGTAGACAGCATGTCTGTGTAATTTTATCTGTGCGGGTCGGGCAGAAGTGAAGATTGAATTTACAGTACGTAAGGTACTCTTTAATAGAGTAGGTACAGAATTATTTCAACATAAGTGACTGGTAATTGGAATTAGATACAATAGCTATAGTGCGGTAATATGCACAAAAGAACTGAAGCCTGTATCGAAATGAACGGCCATCATTTTCAAAAATGTGTTTAAATATCCATATAATGATTATTTATCAATTTAACTTCATTCTCTATATTGTACGCTAATGTGCTGTAGGCAGTATAATATACACTGGATAATGAATAATTTCGCATGGATAACTCAGTTCATGAGTAAAAACACTTATTGTTAATACTGTACTTTATTTTGATTTAAACACAAACCTAATGAAAATTATCAAACTCAAAATTGCGATATTTCCTAGTTTACGTAAATGGATGAACTACTTTTCTTCCCTCCTATACCGAGTAAAGTGATTTGTTTGTATTTTACGCCAGTATCATCGAACTCCAGTCGTGGAAGGCGGTAGCAAACGGTATTTCCGGTTCTCAACCGTTAATGCAAAGATATAGCCAGGTTAATATAAAAAATGTTAGTAAAAATAAAATGATGTCCCTGTATATAATATATTAGGGTGAGTTGAATTTTGTTGGAGTGACAAAACAGACTCGAAAAGATATTCTGTACTTTCCTGATAATAGAAAATATAACATATTTGCATTCGTGCAATGTCTTGGGGGCCCAACTTTAGAAATTGTATAGTGATAAATGTAGCTTTTGTGACTTTAATTTTCACTTTGTCTTATCTATATTTTATACTATTTAAATTTGTTTTGAACACTATTTCAACATAGGCCTATAGTGTGTCTTGTTTTGATGAGAAAAGTGACCAAACACTTGTGGCTGCTAAAAATGTGCGAAGAACACATAAAGAAGAAAATTATGTTTTGATTTATAGTTTGCAGATGCATGCTATATCGATCAATTTGCTTCTAAATCAGGAAAATCTCAAGATATTTCTAATGACATTCACAGTATTATTGAGATGTACAAAGTCTACCGTGACTTTAAGAGCATTGATCTGTGAATACAAGTACGTACCAAGAATGGAATAATCACGCAGCTGGAGTTATACCTACAACGACCACTTCAGTGGCTTATCTGCATGTTATATGCTAATGAATTACCATTGAGGAAGTTGATTCGTGTTGTTGATGACCCATTATCGGCTGAAGAAAATATATCCAAAGTTCTGTCCTTTGATCCTCAGAACAAACCCTTTATCAACTTTGAACCAATTCCAGATTCTGTGCTTGATATACTTGACACAGTAACAAAGAATCTCAGTTCTGACCAGCTGTTAGGTTATAATTCAGGGAGGGACACAAAATGCACAACATATAGATTTCTTACAAACTGCTCAACCTGTTGGCTGACTACAGCTAAGAGAGATTTGTACTTAACTTCTATGTATCCAAAACGTTCCATATTAGAAGCCATCCCTCATGTCAAGATGGTACAAAGAATTTCTACTTCATGATGCCACTGTAACTTGCTGCTGAGGACAAGATCATAATTTCTACAGTCCTTCTAAATAACTCCGACTTTTGTAATCTAGAAAAAATTTGCTTCCTGATGTTACAGATGAAAAGGAAAGCATAAGAATATTTTCCTATCAGCAGGTTCAACAAGCAAGAAAGGAGCAAGCCAGTAACCAGCAAGTCTGTTGCTTCGATGAAAGACAGATAAAACTCAATTTCAATGCTACTTCACACATGGATCTGATAGATTGGACCAACACACGTATCACTCCCGCTCCTCTACTTGATGATATCAATGACGATCTTTTGGCAAGAAATCAACGAATTGTTCTGCCAAAGTATCCGTGCTATTCCGTCGATGTTGAAACAAATGTTCAAGATGTCTCCACTGTTTGCAAAAGGGCCTTTAGGCGCAGTTCACGACATGGTGAAATACTTCAAACCAAACGCTCCATAACTGAGGTACCTTCCAGACTAAGGCTAATTTCCTGTGAGATTTCGTGACATTTCAATTAAACGTGGCTGTTCATATATACTGCATTTCTGATCAAATATAAACTATTCGTTGCAAAGTTGGGATATGAAAAATAAAACAGTAAGTTACAACTTTGAACATATTCTGAAGGGAGCATCAAAATAAAATTGTTTCAAAATTGTGTCATAACTTTTTTATATTTTTAGCTCACTCTAATGTATATACACGAGGTTATCAAGCGTTGGTTAAATTGTTGGTGACGAGATGGTATATTTGGCAAGATGAATCCGAGGATTCGCCGTGGTAGTCTGGCATTACGGTTATATTGTGATGTTTCAGAGTATGGGCACAATCTAGTATGTAGTCACGAAGCTTGAGTTGTTGAGGGTACTAGGAACAATAGACTGTGCCGGTACTATTTCGCATTTTCTGTAATGAGGCGATAGTAGCGATCCTAGTGGTTAGCAACTATCTGTGGATGCGTATTACTTATGTATTGAGCTTCGTGACTGTATATACTAGACTGTGGTATAGATGAGATTTTAGCTGTAAGATTACTCTGCGGGTTAACGTATTTCAGTCTATGATAGATAACATGTGAAACATTTATTTATAAAATCCGACGGTCAGCACATTAATCTAACAGACTACAGCATATCCGGATCTAGATGACAAATTTTGTCTAAATGTTACACGCGCTCAGGACACCATCTTTTATAGAAATCCTCTTAATCAGAAGCGACTTTAGGTATGAAACTATTGATCCTTTACATGGAATATTACTATTGTCAGTAAACTCCTAATAACTACAGTAGATATACCACAGTTTTATTGTTTAGTCAACTGTCCGAAGACAGATTGGAACGTCATAAGTGGCACCAATAAGGCATCACTCATGAGGCAACTAAGCCAGGATATAATCGGTTAAGGAGTTAGGTACAGCTTACAGCAGTAAAATTTTGGAAATATTCAACATTATTTTCCTCCATTACTGTATCTTGTACAATAATGAAAATTAGCATGTGTAAAACACTGTTCTCCTGCTATATGAAAAAAATATTTACATTTTGTTATTTTCAAAATTCAGTTCACTGTGCAGTGATGGAGCGTTTCCACATAACTAAACTATCCAACATTCTGTGATGAAATTTTTTGTGTGTGTTTATGTATGTTATATCTACAATATAATGAAAGATCACTTCTCTACTTATGATAGAGTGTCTGATAAAAAATAAATTAATTTAAAAATGGTCAAATATCACTATTATCTCCTAACACAAAAAGAAAGAAATATATTTATTAAGGAATGTAGTTGAAAGTCCATGATATTGTAAATATGAGTTTCAGCAATAAAATAAAAAAGAGAGAACATAAAAAAGTTAGAAAGTTTATGAGTTATGAGGGAAACGCTTCATCACTGCACAGTGCACTGCTACTATTTTGAATTTGCAAAAAAAATATATATATATAAATATTTTTTTTAAATCGTATATCTACTGTAGTTATTAGGACAGTGTTTTACACATACCAATTTTCATCATTGTACAAGATATAGTAATGGAGGAAAAAGAGTTGAATATTTCAAAAAATTTTACTGCTGTAAGCTGTACATAACCCCTAAATATGACCACTTCTTTTCTCCCTCCATTGCCAAACTAAGTGTGTTGAATTCTGAAATTCGACAATATGATATGCAGCAAGAAAAATAATTTACATAACATGTTTACACATCAGCACAATAAGCGATATGTGGTGTGAAGATAAATTCATAAGGGTTTCTTTTTTTTTTTTTACTGGCATGTCATGATAATGCATTGCGCATATGCATAGCTGCATTGTTGCCAAGAAATCATAATATATTGCATGTCTGTCATTATGGATTCGGCAACAAATGGATTTCTGTTTGCTTCAGTTGGGAATCTACTTAGTCCAATGAGAAGTTCTATTTCATTCATCTTACTTACTTACTGGCTTTTAAGGAACCTGGAGGTTCATTGCCACCCTCATATAAGCCCGCCATTGGTCCCTATCCTGAGCAAGATTAATCCAGTCTCTACCATCATATCCCACCTCTATCAAATCCATTTTAATATTATCCTCCCATTTACACCTCGGCCTCCCCAAAGGTCTTTTTCCCTCCGGCCTCCCAGCTAACACTCTACATGCATTTCTGGATTCGCCCATATGTGCTACATGCCCTGCCCATCTCAAACGTCTGGATTTAATGTTCCTAATTATGTCAGGTGAAGAATACAATGCGTGCAGCTCTGCGTTCTGTAACTTTCTCCATTCTCCTGTAACTTCATCCCTCTTAGCCCAAATATTTTCCTAAGAACCTTATTCTCAAACACCCTTAATCTCTGTTCCTCTCTCAAAGTGAGAGTCCAAGTCTATTTCATTCAAACTGTAAATTATATGTAATGACACGTTAAAGTTTTGTTACTGTATGTACTACAGTCAACAACTTTTGAAAAACATTTTCAACCCCCCCCCCCACCTAGAACCAAATCTGGCTGTGCCACTGGTTTTAATGCAAGCTTTATTTGCTGCTGTAATTCGGCTCTGCACTTCTATTACACTATTATTGTTATTTGTTAGAATCGTTCCAAGACATTTAAACTTCCCCACGTTTTCTAAATCATATTGATATCCTGTTGGGCTGTATTACTAGCCTCTGTCTCTCTCTAGATTGTACTATCCATTGGTAGTGGTAGTATCTTGTCTTCAATCCAGGCAGCTCGAGTTTGATTTCCGGCTTGGTTGTATGAAATTTGTAGTGAACAAAGCAGACGTTGCAGAGGGGTTTTCTCGGCTTCCTGCTGTTTCTCTCTTTCTTTCCTCTTAACATTATTCACCTCGCCCTCATTTTATGTTATCCACAATTAAAAAATAGCTTCGGTGAAGTCTTGTGGTATAGTCCGGGTCAGCTTACTTAATACCCTAAGGAAGAAACCTAACCGTGTTTCCCCCATTCCTACATAAGCTAGTAGATTATGATGATTTTCTAGTTTGCAGGTTGAATTTTCTTTTGCCAAATTCGTTTCGAATTTCGGTTCTGAGAAATACAACTGGTAGTGATTTTATAACTCTCTATGTTGGTAGCAGTGACACAAGTTTTCGGTAGTTTAAATTCTGAAAATTCAAATTGTTCTAGATTTCTGAGCCGGTTACTGGAAGCTAGTGAAATTTGAACATAGTAATAACAAATTAATATCAGCATTAGTATTAATACATGATAGTTATTTTATGTGTTACTTTGTGTTGTGGTTACAATTCGATTATAGTCAGGTAGATTAAGTGTAAATAAATATAACATTTTTCATATGATTCATACCCTTGGCTAATCGATAGAAATACCATTTCACATCTTAATTAATTTCTTTCGTGTTTAGACTTTTATTACAATACTAGCCGTACCCGTGCGCTCCGCTGCACCCGTTAGAAATAAATATAAAGTAATTACATAATTGAAATAGGACATTTGATCCAGGGAACATTCGTGTTTGATAGAAGGATAAATCGTTTAATATGTTACTTAATTTAAATTGCATCCAAATAATTAAAATGCGATCATTTTGGTCCAGAGACACTCATTTGGTGCAATGACAATTCCTTTAACATGTTTCTTAATTTTTATTACATCCAACCATAGTTTAATGAAGATTGACATCATTTAGATTTAATGTGTATATTTTATTTTACTTGTTATAGGTTTCCATTGAATTATGGTAATAACTTAATTTTAACCCTTGTTTTCTACGTATTCAGTAAATGGCGCTTGGCCCACTATGGTTCTGAACCCTTCAAATAACTTATATTATATTATATTATATTATATTATATTATATTATATTATATTATATTATATTATATTATATTATATTATATTATATTATATTATATTATATTATATCCGAAGTTACTGTAACAATATTATAGCATTATGTCCATCTAGAGAAACTACACTTTCCAATGGTGAAATAATAATTACAGTCGCGCTCAAACCTCCTGACGTTTGCAGGTGTGTCTGCTTATCGGCGATAGCCAATAGCGGCAGTGCTGCGTTGCAACATACGGGCTACGCAGACCCCCCGCATAGTCGCCGCTTAGAAATCTCAAAATCAAATAAGTGCGCTGGGAAAATTGATATGTTGTTGGGATCCTGCATGTATATATGATGAATGTTTAATGTTTTCTGAACACATAGAAACAAAAATCACATT
Source organism: Periplaneta americana (assembly GCF_040183065.1). Taxonomy (NCBI): domain Eukaryota; kingdom Metazoa; phylum Arthropoda; class Insecta; order Blattodea; family Blattidae; genus Periplaneta; species Periplaneta americana. The sequence goes on from NC_091117.1 coordinate 123,649,454, forward strand.
TCTACCCCCCCCCCCCAGAAAAGACAATATTGATAAGAATCTTTGTACTCATATTTCAGTGACTTATCAGTGTTTTCTTATGTACTTACATATAACCAGAACTCCAATTTTCTCCCTCAGATCATTTAAATTGTAAGCCATTTTCACTGCCCAGATGCGGCTGTAATTGCTGAGTGTTTTTTTTGCATTGGTTAAGGTTGGGAAGGTACCTTCCGTCCGTCCAGGTAACGGAAACTGGTAAGTTTTCCAAGAATAAAATTCTTTCATTTTTTTCATATGCGCCTCAATCTGAAAACAAGTAACACAATACATAAGGTCTGTTGTTAGTACAACAACTTCTTAACACCTCTCAAAACAATGTAAGTTCTTATTCTTGTAATAGACTAGTTTATAGGCCTACCTTCACAAAGTGAACCAAATACACATATAAAAATGTTGATACGTAGATTTTATTAGAGTTCAAAATATAAAAAATAAAGTAGAGATCAGTGATATTCATCTAGCCATTGGCGTAGTTCCGACGATAGGTTTATTTGCCTGCTTATCCGGAGTCGCGCCGCATAGCCTGATTACTTGGTTGAGATTTATTCCCAAGATTTTCTCAAACTATAAAATGAATGTCAGGTAATTGAAAGTGAATCTTCGGTCTCATCTCGCCAAATACTATTTCGCTATCACTAATTTCATCAATGCTAAGTAATTTGGTAGTTGATACGGCGTAGTTCAATATAAGACTAAAAGAGTGATATTGATCTTAGAACTGCAAGAAATAGTACGTTCCTTGCAAGATCTCTGTGGGGAATTTCCAACAGAGGGCAACATACAATATATTTCTTTTCTGACAATGTTTAATTCTTTTGGATTTTACACCAAGATATAACATTATTTCACATACTCTAATTTAATGATTCTCAACCATGGTCCTCTAGAGGTTCGAAGAGCACTTAATTGGGAGACACGAACAAAATAATAAGAATAGTAATAATAATAATGATATTTTAAGAGTTATTCTATTAAAATTTTAATGTCCGACTATTTTTAGTTCAATAAAAATGTTTCTTCTTAAATGACAACAAATTTTGCATTACTAAAATCTACTTCCTACTCTGGAACTTAGCTGTACTAAAGTCATGTGAGGAAAAGAGGAGCCTCAACATCAAAATGTTTGATCAACACTGCTGTAATTCTTTCACATATATTTATTCCAATGATTCACCAGCTCATCAATATTTGTCCTCAAAAGAGGCCTAAATTTATTAACCGCTTGATGCTCTCCGGAAATGTTTCCTTGTGGTGGCCGGACAAGAGACAGTCAAAACTCTAAGGCTGGCCGTCCACTGGAACCGAATTCGGCCGAACAACAACTCGGCCGTTTACGGTCGTACACGGCCGAATGATCCCACAACAAGAGAATGCATTGGCGCGCGTCCATTACACTCGCCCTATTCGGCCGTTTGCGGCCGAAGACGGCCGAATGACGATTGGATCCAGTTCAGATGGGATCTTCCGGTCTAATTCGGCCGAATTGAGCAACACGTGGTCACTGTTTCCATAAATTTCGCCATGAACGCCGAAAAATTAATTAGATCTTGTATTTTTTTTTTCATTAAACAAGTGAAATAAAATTGTTTAGGCCTAACAAATTATTATTCATGTATTACTTACTTTAATATCACTGAAAAACGTTTCTCAGGTGGTACAACTTCTTTGAAATTTGACCATTTTGAGAGTGATGGACGAATTACATTTAAAATATATTGAAATGTATCAACATTCATCCAATAGTATTCGAAAAACTTAGCACTATCTTCTAGAAGTTTATTGTGTAGGTGTATATGATGAAAGTTACCCAGGTGACACCTTTCTCCAAGTATCGGATATACCCTATATTTTCGTCATTTCGTCCTCCGTGTCCTCATAAGGTAGGGATTGTCCAATAATAGTAACATGTCCTCAACATTCATTCTAATAATAATAATAATAATAATAATAATAATAATAATAATAATAATAATAATAATAATAAGCGGAAGGAAATTGTACCAGATCAATGGAATGAGTCCATAATTTGATCTATTTTTAAGAAGGGGACAAGACTAATGGCCGGTTTGTCCCAGTATTGTTAGAACACTTAACGACTGTTAAACCTTCAACAGTTTCTTAAATACAGTTTTTCCATTTGTTCAACACCAGTTTGGCTTAACAGATTCTTAACCGTTTGTTAACTTTAAATGTAGGATTTCAGGCCGTTAACTCATTTAACAAACAGTTAAACATGGCGGATAACACCACAGCTGTTCAGACAAAAGTTGTGAAAATAACATGTTATGTTTCTCTTTGAGGAATGTTTAGAGTAAGGGCCGGTTTCACCAAGCTTCAATAACTCAGTCCAAATGAAACATTAACTAGTACTGGACATTAAAATATTTACACGAGTACGTTTATATGTGCGCTGTCTCCGTAGACTTCAACCGAGCAGCTATATATATATATATATATATATATATATATATATATATATATATATATATATGCCTCGTCGCGCTGGTTACGCCATGACTCTCCGATGGAGCAGTCAGTAGCGAGTTGGCTTGCCATCTCAGGGGCCAGTGTTCGATTCTCGGCGATAACTTTTTTTTATTAACGTAACTAATTTTTGTACATGTTACCTTTCTTCATTTTTTAAATTTTGTGTAGTGGAACGAATTATTTCGCAACTCTGGCTCCACTAGGAGAATTTAAAAAACTCTTGGGAGATCAATTTTCTTCCCGAAATAAAACAAAGATAAACAAACAATTTTCTTCCCGAAATAAAACAAAGATAAACAAACAAATTAAAGAAAAATAAAAGACATACACATGTGGATCTAATACATTGTCCACATGCCACCGGCGTCTATCACTGCCTGGCATTTTCGGGGCATTGAGTCCACCAGATCACGGAAATAGTTCTGGTCCTTAGCGAAATCTTCCCAGGTAGCCAGAACTTTTAGTCCCAGAACTGATCTGGATTTTGAGGTGGGATGTCTCGATATTTGTCAATCCTCCTCTTTTTCATACTTTTCCGTGAACGTCTTTCAACGTTTATGGCGGTGTGCGCGGGGTGATTATCCTGCTGGAAAATTAAATTTCCATCGGAAAGAAAACGATTATAAATTCCAAGAATCCAGCTCTTTCGCTCCTATTTTAAAGCCAGTGCAAACATATCTTATCGCTAGCTATAATATAATTCTAATAAATGAGAGTTAATATACCAATTAAGTTTTGTTATGTTTGAATGCACATTATGTATTAATTTACTAATATTTCTTAGGTACCGGTATGTAGTTATAATAATCACTTTCATGTCTTAAAATAAAACTCAGTTGTATGTTACCTAGTTGACTAGTTTCAGCTTTGTCTCAGCCGTTTTTATGATATTCTAACCTATGATCAGTTTCTTCTAAAATGTTGAGTACCTGTACCACGATCTTCGTGACGCGGTATCTTTTGTGAATTTTTGTGTCATTCAAATTTTCAAAATAATCGGTTTTTATATGGTTAACATTATCTCCATTTGACTCTTAATTTTCGAGCAGTTCCAGATACAACAATTCTGCATCGAAACGTTCCGCCATTTTATATTGCAACTAATGAATAATTAAAAATTTAAAGACTGAAATTTCTATCACTAAATTTAATGATAATTTTACTGGTTCGTTAGGCTAAAGATGCTTGGTGAGATATAAAAATGATTTAATGAACCAGTAAATACATTAATGAATCATTAAAACGTTAATGAAGCTTTGTGAAACCGGCCGTAAGACTGGTAATATATAATTTAAAAGATATTTTGGAATATTAATATAGGGAAGATAATCTTTATAAGTCAACTGATTATCATACTGACGCTTATTTCGATGCTGAGCTATTATCCATTTAATATTGAGGAAATGTGCGATCTCAACGTGGCAAGAAATTGAAGTCAGATTTGAATATCCTACAAACAGAAATAGGCCACTTGTTCCAATTCACCAGCTACTATTAACTCTAGATTCTATGTTACTGTCTCTTCAACTATAGCCGATGTCAATAGTGCTTCAAAATACGCAGTGAGTAAATAATAAAATGTTTCAGCAGCAATTGCTTCTTTAGGACGAAATTACATATAATTTATACATGGACCTGAATTAGAGAATTTTATATGATACGGAATTCTCCTCGGGGTTTTGTGTACAGTTGACTACACACACATTCGTGTAATTATTGTCACCTGGTGGTCATAATGCTGAGATTTTTCTAAACAGAAATTCATATTTAGCATTATAAAATATAACCATACTTATAATAAATATTATTATTCAATAGTAGTCAATGCAACTTTCATTTATCAACTCTCTGTACTGTATGAATCATGGCTACTGTAACAGCTTGCGATTTTACACATGTTTCATGACTTACTCTACAGTACAGAATTTAAATAATTATATCAGCCAATAAGAAGTTGTCTTATAACGCAAAATCATTACCAACTGCTGTTGAGTAGTTAGAATAGTATTAACGACAGTTAAAGTTAAGTGTTGGTTATTTTAAACAAAATTATGTTGGAAAACTGGAAAACATCTTAACAAAACGTTAAAAATAAACCAGCTGTTAATTTAACATTTGTTAAGCCAAATTAAACATTACTTGGAAAAACTGGCCATAACTGTAGTAACTTTCGAGGAATATCACTTTTGTTAACGTCGTACAAAATTTTGTCCCATATTCTTTTGAGAAAGTTAACTCCATATGTAGATGAGAGGGTTTGGAATTGAACGGGTTACATCAGCTTCTTGTCTATGCGGATGACTTGAATATGTTAAGAGAAAATCCTCAAACGATTAGGGAAAACATGGATATTTTACTTGAAGTAAGTAAAGCGATAGATTTGAAAGGAAATCGCGAAAATACAAAGTATATATCTCTCGTGACCAGAATTTTGTACGAAATGGAAATATAAAAATAGGAGATTCATCCTTCGAAGAGGTGGAAAAATTTAAATATCTTGCAGCAACAGTAACAAATATAAGTGACACTCGGGAGGTAATTAAACGCAGAATAAATATGGGAAATGCCTGTTATTATTCGGTTGAAAAGCTTTTATCATCCAGTCTGTTGTAAAAAAATCTGAAACTTAGAACATATATATCAGGTAGTTATATTACCGCTTGTTCTATATGGTTGTGAAACTTGGACTCTCACTTTGAGAGAGGAACAGAGGTTAAGGATGTTTGAGAATAAGGTTCTTAGGAAAATATTTGGGGCTAAGAGGGATGAAGTTACAGGAAAATGAAGATAGTTACACAACGCAAAACTGCTCGCTATATTCCTTACCTGACATAATTAGGAACATTAAATTCAGACAGGATAGCAACCGATGGCGGGCTTATGTGAGGGCGGCAATGAACCTGTGGGTTCCTTAAAAGCCATTTGTATATAGGATATGTATGTACTTTTTTAGTTGATTATTTAACGACGCTGAATCAACTACGAGGTTATTTAGCGTCGATGACATTGGTGATAGCGAGATGATATTTGGCGAGATAAGCCGAGGATTCGCCATAAATTACCTGGCATTCAACTTACGGTTGGGGAAAACCTCGGAAAAAGCCCAGCCAGGTAATCACCCCAAGCGAGGATCGAACCCGCGCTCGAGCGCAACTTCAGACCGGCAGGCAAGCGCCTTAACCGACTTAGCCACGCCGGTGGCTGTATATATGTATGTATGTATGTATGTATGTATGTATGTATGTATGTATGTATGTATGTATGTATGTATGTATGTATGTATTAAGTATAAGCATGTAGCGCGAGGACTGGTAATTGACGGCCGAAGTGTCGGCTCCAGTGGACGATCGATCGGCTCTTCTGCCGGTCGTCCGGCATTCGGCCGTATACGGCCTAACAAATATTCGGCCGTTCACGGTGCCAGTGGACGGCTAGGCTAAAGCAGCGGTGGCCAAAACTCGAACGGCAGTGATTACATGCGAGAGAGAGTCTAAGAATTAAGGAGTCGGGTGGAGAGGTAGGTACAGCTGTCAAAAGAAAAAGTGGCCGCTCTCCTGAAACAAAGTTCCCTTCGGGTATCTTCGCTACAATTCGGAGACAGGCGATGTTACATGTTATTGGACCACGTTGCCTGATATCTACAGTTATAATTGAAGTATACTGTGTGTTATTCCATAGCATAATGGTAGCGTTCAGGCATCTTATTCATGAGGTCCTGCGTTCGACTACAACCTCGTGCTTTTTATGTCCTTTTTTGTTCTGTTTTTGAGAGAGACAAACTAGACATAATGGCTCCTTTCTCTTTTATGATTATTTTAGTAATTAACATCAGGTTCATTAATATATTATGCCATGACTTTATCATTATGATATTGTGGCTGCAAATGGAAAGAAAAAAGATTTTATTCTCAATAAAAATATCTTTCGTGGCATAAACAAAACAAATTTACTGGCGTCGCGTCGGCCTTAAAACATTCAAACAATTAAGCGTTCAAAAAACAAAACAAAATGCCACAATTCAATATTTAGTCTATCTTCCTCTTATCTCGATCATCTTGCAGTCGAGTGGGCATGGAATTGACTAGTCTTTGCAAATAGCGACTGTTTTTAGACACGATATTCCAGGCATTCTGAACATACACACATAAATGTTCTGTCCATGGGCAGGTCTTTCATTGCAAACCCAGCAATCTCCAATCTCCTATTTTTTGCCTTCCTCTTAACCTCCGCATATGATCCACGTATCCTAATGTCATCTATTATTCTTTTCAACCAGAGACCCAACCATTTACTTTTTATCTTTCTAATCAGTTTCAGCATCATTCTTTCTTCACTCACTTTTTCAAACACAATTTTATTTCTTATTCTGTCTGTCCACTTTACACGCACCGTTCTTCTCCACATCCACATTTCAAATGCTTCAATTCGTTTCTCTTCATTTCGTCGTAATGTCCATGTTCTTTCCCCATACAATGCCACACTCCACACAAAGCACTTCACTAGTCTCTTCCTTAGTTCTTTTTCCAGAGGTCCGCAGAAGACCCTTCTTCTTCTATTAAAAGCTTCCTTTGTTCATGTTTGCAGTTTTCTTGGGAAGGATAGGCCTAAATGCGGTAACATCCCGTTGCTTTCCGCACACCACTATCTCTTTCGCATCTTATTAAATTCCAGGGGGCCCAAGCGTGGAGATGAGGAGAGTGGATTTGACTAATTGGGCCCTCCGGACTTCACCGAAAGTCACGGCAAGGGTTAAATATTAATTCTATCAGGATGTTTGACCCCGTCAGAGACCGGGAAATCTCAATTAGCCTTTGCCCCCCCCCCGTATCCTGGACTAGCTTCTACGAATCATCAGAAAATCTTAGAGTGTGATTGGGTCAATTTTTCCGAAAATGTTTCCACACTTTTGCTCTCGTAGCTCAGCGGACGAACGTCGGAATTTAGATGTCAACGTCTCAGGTTCAATTCCTCGTTACTCCTTTTCATTTTATTGTGGTTCAAGATAGTATAATGTAATAATACAAAAAGAAAAAACTAATACTAGTATTATGCAACTGGATTTTTCCAAACCTAATATTAAATTTATGTTATTTATCTCGCTAAAGAACGATTACAATATAAATAACTTGAATATTATTTATACAGTATCACTAAAGAACGATAACAGAATATAAATGATAAATATCGGTTTGTTTAATTAATATATTGCGAAAGAACAATAACAATATAAATAACTTGAATATTGTTTTATAATGCTAATGAAGGGAAACAATATAAATCATAACTTGAATATTATTTAAATCGCTAAAGAACGATAACAATATTGTGAATTTTATTAGTAACAACAATGTAATTTATTCCTCACAACAATAATTCCTTTCTACAATTCGCCTTAAACGCTCTCGTCAACAATTGGATTTTCACTCAATACAGTATTCGTTATAGCACTCCACTGATGACAATGACAATTTACTTGGACTAGTACGAACAACAGTGAACTGTTAATCTTAACTAATATTTACAAAGCACTATTTACAAATCAGAACTATCAGTTCTCAGTTCACAGTTCTTCTATCTCAGTCACTCGAGTTCACAGTATCTCGAAACACAGACCTTCAGAGACAGTTCACTGTACTCGAACTCAGGTC